>NW_023270268.1:49832830-49940393 GCF_011800145.1 Mirounga leonina
CACACACACACACACACACACACACACACACACACACACACACACACACCCCCACCCTTGTTCTGAAGACTGGATTCTGTTACCAGGCTTGAATAGATGCATGTTGCCACAGCGAATCCTTTGGCCAGTATGAGAAGAGGCTCATTGTGCAATGAGTAGGAACTTTGAAAAGAGACAGGTAGAAAAGAAAGTCATAATATTTGCGCTATCGGGAGAAATATTGTTTTTATGAGAAACTTAAGAATTCCATTTCTTGTTTTCTGCATGACTGTGCAATGTTTCACAAACCTAGTGTCACTGCATTGTGTGTAGTACGAGATATTCACTATTTTCTCATTCATACAACTTCTTTAAAAAAATCACCAAAACATATTTGATGCTCACAATACCACTTGATATGTTTTAATAAATTGTAGGAAGTTTTAGACTAATATTCTTCAATAGAAATATAATGAAACTACATGTGTAATTGAAAATTTTCTAAGACCATGTTAAAAAAAATGTAAAAAGAAGTAGATGATATTCATTTGAATAATTTATTTAATCCACTCTATCCATAATACTACTATTTTGATATATAACGAATATAAAAATTATTAATGAGATATTTTATGTTATTTTTTCATACTGAGTCTTCAAAATCTGGTGGGTGTTTGGGGCCGCTTGCTGGCGCAGTGAGAGCACATGACACTCGCTCTCGGGTTGTGAGTTCAAGTCCCATGTTGGGCATGGAGCCTACTTTAAAAAAAAAAACACTCCATTTGGATGTTAAATTTTTTTTTTTTTTAAGATTTTATTTGTCAGAGAGAGAGACAATGAGAGAGGGAACACAAGCAGGGGGAGTGGGAGGGGGAGAAGCAGGCTCCCACGGAGCAGGGAGCTCGATGTGGGGCGGGATCCCAGAACCCTGGGATCATGACCCGAGCAGAAGGCAGATGCTTAACCAATGAGCCACCCAGGTGCTCCTGGATGTTAAATTTTTATCAGAAATCTTTAATCTGTATTTAATTTTAATAAAATTTACATTTGAAAAAGTTCACATTTGCAAGTTGTTCCAGACATACTTAAGATAGCTGAATTGAGTACCAATTTTTAAATTTAAATTAATAAAAATTAATATTAAAAATTTAGTTTCTCAGTTGCACTAGCTACATTTCAAGTGAACAATAGCCACACGTGTCTAGTAGCTATCATATTAGATGGAACAGGCTTAGAATAAAAAACTTTTCATCCTTTGAGCCACCGTGAATCTCCCTACAGATGGATTTATTATTTTTTTTACCTTGCCAAATAATCTCTACTTGTTTGATATTTGTTACCCTCCTAGTATCTTTTTTAATGAAGGACACCAAGGTTGTGTGAAATTGGTCTTGAACATTTTTTAAAATTTTATTTTATTTTAATCCCAGTATAGTGAACATACAGTTTTATACTACTTTCAGGTGTATAATATAGTGATTCAACAGTTATATACATTACTCAGTGCTCATCATGATAAGTATATTCCTAATCCCTTTCACCTAGTTCACCCATCCCCCAACCCAACTCCCCTTTGGTAACCATCAGGTTGTTCTCTAAAGTGTGTGTTTTTCAGTTTGTTCATTTTATTTTGTTCATTTGTTTTGTTTCTTAAATTCCACATATGAGTGAAATCATATGGTATTTGTCATTCTCTGACTAATATCGCTTAGCATCATACCCTCTAGATCTATCCATGTTGTTGCAAATGGCAAGATTCCATTCCTTTCTATGGCTGAAGAATAATCCATTGTGTATATGTGCAACCTCTTCTTAATCCATTTATCTATTGACAGACACCTGGGCTGCCTCCATCATTTGGCTGTTGTAAATAATGCTGCAATAAACATAGAGGTGCATATATCTTTTCAAATTAGTGTTTTTGTATTCTTTGGGTAAATACCTAGTAGTGGAATTACTGGATCATATGGTAATTCTATTTGTAATTTTTTGAGGAACTTCAAAATTTTCCACAGTGGCTGCACCAGTTTGCATTCCAACCGACAGTGCAAAAGGGTTCCTTTTTCCCACATTCTTGCCAGCGCTTGTTGTTTCCTGGGTTGTTGATTCTAGCCATTCTGCCAGGTGTGTGGTGGTATCTCATTGTGGTTTTGATATGCATTTCGCTGCTGATGAGTGATGTTGAGCATCTTTTCATATGTCTGTTGGCCATCTGGATGTTCTCTTTGGAGAAATGCCTGTTCATATCTTGTGCCCATTTGTTAATTGCATTGTTTGGTTTTTGGTGTTGAGTTGTATAAGCTCTATATAATTTGGATACTAACCTTTTATATGATACATCATTTGTAAACATTTTCTCCCATTCAATAGGTTGTCTTTTAGTTCTGTTGATTGTTTCCTTTGCTCTGTGGAAGCTTTTTATTTTGATGTAGTCCCAATAGTTTATTTTTGCTTTTGTTTCCCTTGCCTCAGGAGACATATCTAGAAAAATGTTGCTACAACAAATGTCAGGGAAGTTACTGCCTGTGTTCTCTTCTAGGATTTTTATGGTTTCAGGTCTCATATTTAGGTCCTTAAACCAGTTTGTGTTTATTATTGTGTGTGATATAAGAAAGTGGTCCAGTTTGATTGTTTTGCATGTTGCTGTCCAGTTTTCCCAGGATCATTTGTTGAAGAAACTGTCTTTTTCCCATTGCATATTCTTGCCTGCTTTGCTGAAGATGAACTGACCATATTATAATCATGGGTTTATTTCTGGGCACTCTATTCTGTTCCATTGATCTATGTGTATACTACAATTTTGTAGTGTATCTTGAAATCTGGGATTGTAATACCTCCAGTTTTGTTCTTCTTTCTCAAGACTGCTTTGGCTATTCAGGATCTTTTGTGGTTCCATATAAATATTAGGATTATTCATTCTAGTTCTGTGAAAAATGCTGTTGGTACTTTGATAGGGATTGCATTAAACCTGTAGATTGCGTTGGGTGGCATGGACATTTTAACAATATTTGTTCTTCTAATCCATGAGCATGGAGTATCTTTCCATTTGTTTGTATCATCTTCAATTTCTTCCATCAGTGTTCTAAGGTTTTCAGAGTACAGGTATTTCACCTCCTTGGTTAAATTTATGCCTAAGTATTTTATTATTTTTGGTGCAATTGTAAATAGAATTGTTTTCTTAATTTCTCTTTCTGAGACTTCATTATTAGTGGATAGGAATGCAATGGATTTCTATATATTGATTTTGTATCCTGTGACCTTACTAAAGTCATTTATCAGTTCTAGTAGTTTTTTGGTGGAGTCTTTAGGGTTTTCTATATATTGTATCATATAATCTGTAAATAGTGACAGTTTTTACTTATCAATCTGGATGCCTTTTTTTTTGCTTGTCATATTGCTGTGGCTAGAACTTCCAGTATTATCTTGAATAAAAGTGGTGAGAGTAGACATTCTTTTCTTTTTTTTTTTTAAAAGATTTTATTAGAGAATGAGTGAGTGAGAGAGAGAGGGAGAGGTAGAGAGAATCTGAAGCAGACTCTGTGCTGAGCACAGAGCCTGACGTGGGGCCCTATCCCACAACCGCGAGGTCACGACCTGAGCGGAAACCATGAGTTGGATGCTCAATTGACTGAGCCACCCCGGCACCCAGTGAGAGTAGGCATTCTTATCTTGTTCCTGATCTTAGGGGAAAAGTTCTCAGTTTTTTACCATTGAGTGTGAGGTTACCTGTGGGTTTTTTATATATGGCCTTTAATATTTTGAGGTATGTTCCCTCTAAACCTACTTTGTTGAGGGTTTTTTTTTTTTTTATCATGAATGGATGTTGTATTTTGTCAAATGCTTTTTCTGCATCTATTGAAATGATCATATGGTTTTTATCTTGTTTATGTGCAAATATTGAACCACCCTTGTATCCCAGGAACAAATGCCACTTGATCATGATGAATGATTTTTTTTAACGTATTGTTGGATTCAGTTTGCTAATATTTTTTTGAAGATTTTTGCATCTATGTTCATCTGAGATATTGGTCTGTAGTTCTCTTTTCTTGTAGTGTCTTTATCTGGTTTTGGTATCAAGGAAATGCTGGCCTCATAGAATGAATTTGGAAAATTTCCTTTCTCTTCTATTTTTTTGGAATAGTTTGAGAAGATGAGGTATTAATTCTTCTTTAGATGTTTGGTAGAATTGACCTGTAAGTCATCTGGTTCTGAACTTGGGTTTGTTGGGATTTTTTTGATTATTGAGTCCATTTCTTTGCTGGTAATCAGTCTGTTCAAATTTTTTATTTCTTCCTGATTCAGTTTTGGGAGGTTCTATGTTTCTAGGAATTTATCCATTTTTTTTAGGTTGTCCAATTTGTTGGCGTATGATTTTTCATAATATTATTCTATAATCCTTTGTGTTTCTGTTGTGTCAGTTGTTATTTCTCCTTTTTCTGATTTTATTTGTGTCTTCTCTCTCTCTCTCTTTTTTTTATGAGTCCAGCTAAAGGTTAATAAATTTTGTTGATCTTTTCAAAGAACCAGCTCCTGGTTTCATTGACCAGTTCTGTTGTTTTTTTAGTATCTATATTGTTTTTGCTTTAATCTTTATTATTTACTTTCTCCTGCTGGTTTTGGGTTTTGTTTGTTCTTCTTTTTCTAGCTCCTTTAGGTGTAAGGTTAGGTTGTTTGAGAATTTTCTTGCTTCTTGAGGTAGGCCTGTATTGCTATAAACTTCCCTCTTAGAACCACTTTTGCTGCTTCCCAAAGATTTTGGACCATTATGCTTTCATTTTCATTTATCTCCATGTATCTTTTGATTACCTCTTTGATTTATTGGTTGACCCATTCATTGTTTAATAGTATGTTATTTCACCTCCATGTATCTGTGTTCTTTCCAGATTTTTTTCTTGTGGTCAATTTCTAGTTTCATAGCATTATGGTTGGAAAAGATGCATGGTGTGACTTAAATCTTTTTGGATTTTTGAGACTTGTTTTGTGGCTTAATATGTGATCTCTTCTGGAGAATGTTTCATGTGCACTTGAAAAAAATGTGTATTCTTCTGTTTTAGGATGGAATGTTTTTAATATACCTGTTAGACCAATGTATCATTGAAAGCCACTCTTTCCTTGTTGATTTTCTGTTTGGATGACCTGTCCATTAATGTAAGGTGTTAAAGTTCCCTAATATTATTATGTTACTATCTATTATTTCTTTCATGTTTGTTAATAGCTGCATTATGTATTTGGGTGCTCCCATGTTGGCTGCATAAATATTTATAATTGTTATATCTTCTTGTTGGAGTGTTCCATTTATGATTTTACAGTGACTGTCTTCATCTTTTGTTATAGTCTTTGTCTTAAGGTCTATTTTTTCCAATAGAAGTATTGCTACCCTGTCTTTTTTTTTTAACTTCCATTTGCATGATAAATGCTTTTCCATCCCTTCACTTTCAATCTGCTTATGTCCCTAGTTCTGAAATGAGTCTCTTGTAGGCAGCATATAGATGAGTCTTGTTTTTTATACATTCCATCAACCTATGTCTTTTGATTGAAGTGTTTAGTCCATCTACATTCAAAGTAATTACTGATAAGTATGTATTTACTGCCATTTTGTTACTTGCTTTATGGTTGTTTTTGTAGTTCTTCTCTGTTCCTTTCTTCTCTTGCTCTCTTCTCTCATGGTTTGCTGGCTTTCTTTAGTGATATATTTGGGTTCCTTGCTTTCTATTTTTTGCATATATATTACTGGTTTTTGATTTGTGGTTACTATTAGGTTTGTATATAACATTGTCTGCATAGAGCAGTCTATATTAACTTGATGTTGCTTAAGTTTGAACTCATTCTTTACTCCTCTCCCCCTCTCCAGTGTTTTAGGTATCTGGTATCATACTATATATCCCTTTATTTTGTGAATCCCTTGATTGATTTTTATAAATATACTTAATTTTACCGCTTTTGTGCTTCCTACTTTTCTTACTCCTACTTATGGTTTTTCCTTTCCACTCAAAGAGTGCTTTTAACATTTCCTGTAGGTCTGGTTTAGTGGTCATGAATTTCTTTAACCTTGCTTTTCTGGGAAACTCTTTATCTCTTCTTCTATTCTGAATGATAGCCTTACTGAATAAAGTACTCTTGGCTGCAGATTTTTCCCATTCAGCACTTTGAATATATCATGCCACTCCCTTCTGGCCTGCAGAGTTTCTGCTGAAATATCCACTGATAGCCTTATGGGGTTTCCCTTGTATGTAACTTTTATTTTCTCTTGTTACTTTTAAGATTCTCTCTTTACTACTACTTTTTACCATTTTAATCACTTACTATGTGACTTGGTGTGGGCCTTCTTGAGTTGATTTTGTCAGGGGGCTCTCTGTGCCTCTTAGATCTGGATTCTGTTCCATAGATTCAGGAAGTTGTCAGTTTTTATTTCTTCAAATAAATATTCAGCCCCCTTTTCTCTCTCTTCTCCTTTTGGGATCCTTATAATGTGACTGTTATTATGCTTGATGCTGACACTGAGTTCCTTAAGTCTATTTTCATTCTTATTTTTTTCTCTCTTCTGTTCAGCTTGATTGCTTTCCATTACTCTGTCCTCTAGGTCGCTGATCCATTCTTCTGCTTTCTTTCTTGTATTTTTTGAAATTTTGGTTATTGAGTTCTTCATCTGTATTTCCTCTTGTATTTTTTGAAATTTTGGTTATTGAGTTCTTCATCTGTAATTGGTTCTTTTTTATTTATTCTGTCTCTCTGTTAAGCATCTCAATGAGGTCCTCCACTCTTTTCTCAAATTCAGTGAGTATCATTATGACCATTACTCTAAATTCTTTCACAGACATATTGCTTATTTCTGTTTCATTTAGCTCTCTTGCTATGATTTTGTCCTGTGCTTTCATTTGGGACATATTCCTCTGTCTCCTCATTTTGTCTCTCTCTGTCTGTTGATCTGTGTTAGGAAAGTCAGCTATGTCTCCTGCTCTTGAAAGTAGTGGTTTTATAAAGAAGGGGCCCTGTAGTGCCCTGCAGTGCAATGTCCTCTGTTTGCCAGAACCCAGTGCTTCATAAGTGTCTCCTATGTGTGCTGCATGTTCCCTACTGCTGTGTCTGAGCCATGTTTGCCTTCAGTCTAGTAGTCTGCAGTGTCTCCTGTTATAGGCAGGGTTTATTTCCTATGTTGTTAGTGGGCCAATCTGGGGCTGCTTTGGGCTTGAGTTGAGTCAGACCAGGTGTTTTCCAGAGATGCAGTAGCACTGAACCACAGGGTGCTGCCCCTGTGCTGTCCCCTGAGGTTTGTTGGTGGGTGGGGCCTGCAGTCAGACTAGTGTGTGTGGTTATCTTTCCCTCTCCACAGGCAGGAGTCACTTTGGAGTGGTCCTGGGCCTTGTTGGGGCTACTTGCATACTGCCAGGCTCCTGGCACTGCTTTGGATGGGCTCCAGCCAAGGGCATATTGGAGGGGTCAGGTTTGTAGAATGATGTGGAGGGAGGGTGGTGGCAGTGTTAGCAAGGTTTGCACAGGTTACCTGTGGGAGTGGAGGCCTGGCTGGAGGGGGCATGTCCACAGGAGATCATGGGGGTAGGGTGCACTGTTAGCAGATTAGGTGAGTGTTGGCCTTGTGCTGGTATCCACAGGTGTCTGTGTGTCTAGGCTGGGGGGCAGGGGAGGGAAACAGGGACCACCAAATTCTTTGTTCCTGGAAAAGTCTCCCATTGATCCCAGCCCCTCTAAGTACACACTCTGAGATTAGTAAATAAATCTCCTTCCCATATACCTCAAGTGGTTTTCAAACTGCTCCAGGGCTGTTTGTTTTGCTGTCTTTTTAAGGGCCAGGGGCTCAGTGTCCTCTCACCCTTTCAGCTTTTCTAGAGCTGAGCCAGCTGATTTTTTTTAAAGTTGCAAGTGCAAGGCCCTGCTGATTGTAAGAACTCACAAAATTCTGCCCCTCTGGTTTTGAAAGTCAAATGTTATGGGGATTCATCTTCCCCATGCAGGTTCCCTTTGCCTGGGGTTTTTGGTGTGAGGGTCTGTTTCTCTCCCTTCTTTGAGCTTACAGAGTCCCTCCATCCCATGGACAGTCCCACAGGTCCATTTAGCTCCTGACCTCATCACCACCCTTCCTACTCTCTTCAACGTGGCCTTTTGTCTACACTTAGCTGTGGAGAATCTGTTCTGCCAGTTTTCAGGGCATTTTCTGGGTTATGCACATTGATGTAGGTGTTATCTAGTTGTATCTGTGGGAGGAGGTGAGCTTATGTTCCTCCTGCTCTGCCATCTTCCCCAAAAGTCTTAGATGGATTTATTTGAAAGGATTAGAATTTTTGGCAAAGTGAGGCTTGAGCATTTTTCTTGAATATTCCACATCATCCCTTCACTTAAACCAACAACAACAAAAAAACAAAACAAAACAAAGACCCCTAAAGTCATGACATAATTTTGGTTGGTCATTTCTGTCCCTCCATCGGCAGCTGTCCAGGTTGATGAAAGTTCCATTCCTTCTATGGGAAAGAGGTAGAAAAAGAGGGAATTGTATTCTGGTTCCTTCTGGGAGAAGGCCAACAGAGAAACCAGAGGGGGAGACAAGAGGGGGAGCCCAGAGGAAGCTGAGGCCCCATTCCCCGTGTTCTCACTTCCTACCATGCCCTTCCATTCCTCTCCCTCATGTTACCTCCCAGACACTACAGACTGACTTGCAACAACTTGGATCTCTGGAATTTCTTTGGAAGAACCTTGGAAAAGGCTGTGTTTTCAAGCAAATTAGAAAACACCGCATATACCCGTGGAAAAGATTACACTCCATGTTCCTCGGCTTTTTTCCTTTTTTTTTTTTTTTTGAAGAGAGAACCTGGGCTGCCCTTTGAGTTATGCTTCCAGCTCAACCTCTTTCCACTTGTGTGGCCTCAGAAAAGAAGGCTCAGTTCCCCTTCAGCGAGACACCATTTCAATGAGGATGAAATGAGTTTGTTTGAAAACATTCCTCTGGGTGTCTGGTGGATAAAAAGTCCTCAAGAAACCATGGAACTTATCACTGTTGTTTTAGACTATGAGCTCATTAAAGTTTATCAACAAAGAACTTTGTAATCACTAGGCATAAAAAAAAAGAGTATTTTAAAGGCAGAATATCTTACAGTACTCAAGAGAGAAACATTCCTTGCATGATTTGGTCGGGGGTGGGAGGGGAAGGTATTTATTTTGAAATAAATGAATCTTGGGCTTGTTTCCTGTGAATGTCCCAGGCCTACTTTGAAGAGGAGTATACATTACCTTCAGACCTCCTTTCAAATTGGATCATTTGAGTCATTCTGTTGAAAAATGAATACAAACTCCTACACGGTGGAAAAATACAAACTCTGCCAGTGGTCGCTCATCTACTTTTCTGTATGAACTCATGACTTCTTCCTTTTACTTTGCCCAGTTTTCCCTCTCAGCATCCTATGGTATCACAAGCCTCAGGCTATGGCTCAGAAGGGACATCAGAAGCCAAGCTTCTGTGACTCTAAGAGAATTTGTAATGACCTTACACCTTGTCGGTCCTCTCCCATAACACATTGCCATTGGTGATGCACAGGTGAAGCCCTGTGCATAAGCAATGATTTCCTTCTAGCTCATCAGCTCAGATCAGTGGACTCTTATTGTCTCTGGATTAGAAAGGTCAGTGACCTTCAGCCAGGATCCAAGAGGACAAAAATGAGCAAGGACACTAGGAGAGCAATGAGCGATCTGCTTATGTAACAGTGAGGAAATGATCACCGTGGTGTGTGTGCATCATTATGTGAATTTATGCCATCTGCAAATGATCGGATTAGATAGAAGATGCACAGCACCATGTTATGCAATATGTAGTGTGTCATTATAGATTCTATTTTTGACCAACATCCTGAGACACTTAACAGATATTTAACTGCAATAAACTTTCTATAGATTTGTCATAGTTTGAGAAAAGTGAAAATAGGAATGTCACCTTAGAGGCAAACATAGTGTGGTAGAAAAAGCCCTAGGAAATCCAAATTTGTATCCTATCCTCCCACGTGCTGGTGGTGACCTTGAGCAAGTCAGTTTATGCCATTCAAGCCTCATTTTACTCATTTGTAAATGAGCATCAAAATATTTTCACCGTGGTGTTTGTGTGGAGGGTTAAACAAGATAACAAATGTGGTTTTCTAGGGCTGTTCTTAAGTATAAGATTGAATTCATTTTAAATATATGTAACTTTAACCACAGCAGAGAATGTTCATAATCTATTATTATATGAAAATAGTAGATTACCATAGTATTCATAAACTAATTCTAAATTTTGTAATTAGATATTCACATCATTGTATCCAGCCTGAAAATCTCCCTCAGACTCTAGATTTGTATGTGCAACTGCCCACCTGACATCTGTACTTGGACCTCAGATTTTATATATCCAGAACCAAACTCCTGATCTCCCCCTACTCCCACCCAACCTGCCTTTCCTCCAGCATCTGCCCACCTGTCTCAATTAATTCTCCATCTCCATCCTTCCAGTCATAAGAGCCAAAACTTTAGAATCATTTTTGACTCTCCTTTTTCTCGCCTGCTCCACTGCTCCATGCAGAACCCTCCAGTGACTTCCCATCCATTCAGCGTCAAAACCAAAGCCAACAAAGCCCTTCATGATCTGACATCCCCAGTTCCCCAGTAAGTCCTGGCTCTCATCATTCTTCCCACCTCTGCTCACTCTGCTTCTGCCACATCAGCCTCCTGGATGTTCCTGCAACAGACTAAACTCAGTCCTGCTCTAACACCTTTGCACTGGCATCTTCCTGATGTCCCTCCCCTGCCATTCATGTGACCCCCTCTTAATCAGTGTCACATCTCATCTCAAATGGCCCCTTCTCAGTGAGGTCTTTGCTGGCTCCCTACTTCATATTGCGACCTCACCCCCTCCTTGCTTTATTTTTCTTCGTGAAGCTTATCATTTGATATTATTATCGCTTGATGTGCCTATGTGGGTATGTATGTGCACACAAACATATACACAGAAACACAAGCATATTTGTAATTTATTTCCTTGTTTATCGTTAGCGACTCCCCACTACCCTCCATAGGGCTGGAATTTCTGTTTATCACTGCTTCTAGCCCCCACTGTCCAGAGAAGTGGCTAGCACAGAGGAGGTTCTCAGTATGTATTTTTGGAATAAGGAAGTGGGTTATTTATATTCATTCAACAAATGTTATGGAACCCCCACACTAAGCCAAGCATCGTTCTAGAAACTTGACATACCACAGTACATAAAACAGACAAAGACATTATTCTTATAGAGCCTTATTTACATCTCTATCCCTATCTCCATGTACACCTATGTCTATATCTTTATATGTCTATCTACTTACCTATTTATCTATCTATCAAAACATGGGAAAGTGTATTGTGTTGGGATGATGGGTGATCTTCCATATTTGTGCTCTTCCATGCTGTCTAAATTTTCTAAATTGACATATGATTACTGTTGTAAACAGAAGCAACTATGCAGATAGGAAAGAGGACAAAGAAACAGTGAAATGTAAAGGGAAACCTTGACATTTATGAATTCATGTGGACTCAGTCAAACATATAATCACATATTAAACCTTGATATCCCTGTTCTTATTGAGGCAGTGAGGCATTGACTTTAAGAGTTAGATTGCTGGAAACAAATTGCCTGGGTTTTAATCCTTCCTGGTTACGTGACCTTAATTAACTTCTCCCTGTAGCTTAGTTTCCTCATCTGAAAATTGGAGCTTATTTATAAGAGCATCTTCTTCATGGGCTGGTGTAAGGTTTGAGTTAATACACGTAAAGTGCTTTTAACAGTGCGGGGCACAGAACTAATACTCAATCGGCGATAAGTCCCATTATTGTTTCTGTTGGCATTATAGTTATCTTTATTATCATTGAATGAAAGAGGGGAACAATTTATTCTCTGAACCATTACTTTTAATTATGCATTTGCTGGCGCCTATTCAGAATTTTACTCTTGCACATAAATTTTAATGGCTTATTTATAGGAAGGGCCTCTGTTGGTAAATTCACCAGGAATTAAAGACCAGTCCTGGGAACAGGAGCAGTCCACCCTGAGAAGCCCAGCTCAGTTCTCACAATGGTCTCCAATGTGGTCCGTGGGAGCCAATTTTCTGGCCGAGTGAGTAGAGAGTCAGGGTATTGCCTCCTGAGCATTGAAAATGAATTTGTGTAATTGGCACTCCAGTGTGAACGCCTGGATGCCCGATGTGAAGTTAATTACGTTAACTAGAGAAACCATTACATTGTCTCAGAAAAATAATTAATTTAGCTCCAGATCACATTTAAAATTAATAACACTATTATGCATTAGGTAAACATATGTAATTCCTTGAAAACTGTATCCAAATGCTCTAGTCTGGCAAGTGGCTGTGCTTTACCAAATTCAACCTGCAAGGTTTTAGTACTGGGTGGTTACTTATTTGTCCTTTTTTTTTTTCCTTTTTCCTTCTCTGACTGTATGTCCAGCCCAAACCAATGACATTATTAATCGAAAATGCTTGCATTTAGTATTTTATCATAGTCATTTACAAATAGTTCAATGAAATCTGATCAAGTATATTGCTGAATGCAAGAATAAGCAGTAAGACATCTGTGAAGTCTACACTTCAGCAGCTGTATTTCTTCTAGCTGGGATGTTTTCCAGGCAGCTACCTAGAATGCTGCAGAATCTCCCCATTAACCCATGCGCTCCAAGACTGCACACCAGAATGCTGGAAGGCAAGACTCCACGATTCTGTTTCCATTTCAGCAGCTAAACAGATGTGACAGACTACAAATGGGGTGTGGTAGCTTAGGTGCTCTTTGCTTCCACATTTGACATTTGAATACTTCTCCTTCTCTCTCTGTTCCACCAGATACTTAGCATTCAAAATCGTTCGTCACTACCTGCTCACCTCTTGTGATTCTGAGCGAGACAGCAGGGTAGCATGCCAGAGGGGCCCAGCGCCCCCAGTCCGAAGACAGTATTAGAAACAGTCTGCTCCGCTCATCTGGCTTCAGGCTGAATTATACACTTAAGAGTCCGAACCAGCACAGTCCTCTACCCTGTCCGAGAAATTGAGATGTAGGCGTGATAAATGAGGTGTGTTTGAACACCAGGGTAGAGTGCTTAGTGCTAGTTAAGCTCGGTCCATTCTTCATGTCAGGAATTCTCCCCTCGGGCCTCAGCTGAGCAGGAAACCGGGTCCTTTGATGAATATCCAATGATCATCAGCTCATGACAATGCATATTAGGAATTAACCCGGAGCTGGTGCCCTCATCACAGAAACAGAATGCCTCTGTGTGGGTTAAAGCTGCGGCACAAACAAACCTAGCCATCCAAATGGGGAAAGAGGCAAGATTCAAAATCTTTTTCATTAAAAGTACCTTTATAATGCAGTCAGGGAAGGGTGTTAAAAGAGAGATCATGGCAGGGGAGCAGGGCAGGATGTCAGGAAAGGGGTAAGTCAGAGCTAAATATCAAACACAGTCCATTGCTGTTGAAGATACGGTGTCTTCTCCAGAAATGAAGTATTACATTGTTACCTGAGGGGCCAGACCTGAGCTGGGCAAAGGAAGAGGCAATTCAGGGTTTTTCTAGTGCTTTTGTTCCAAAGACAGGAAGCTCACCCCAAATCTAGGCTGGGAAGTAAGAAAGTTAAAAGGGCTTTGGACTAACAAGGCCTGGGTGTAAATTCTGTGTGACCCCAGTAAATTACTGTGGACCCCAGTCAGTTCGCTGAACCTGTTGGTTTCCCAGTTATAAAGTGGGAAAAATGAAGATGGTGGTAACAGTGCTACCTACATTATAAAGGGGTTGAGATACTTAAAGATAGAACATGTGTGTGGTGCCTGGCACATACTGTCAACAGCTTGAGTTTCTCTGCTCTATGCAGAGTAGAATAGGACTCCTCCTCCTCCTGACCTAAGGAGACCGGGAGGCCGCTAAAGTTCCCTCGGCCCCAGAAAATGTTAGGAACATAAGGAAGGCATTTTCCTCTCCTCAGACTCTCCCTTTCCAGGACAGCAGTCCTCAGAGCTTTGCACCCCCTCTGATGCTCTCTCTCATGCCCCCGCATTTTTCACAATTGCAATCATAGTGATTGCGTCCTTTCAGATCCACATATTTTCTTTTCATTTTCCTTTGAGTCTGGGCTCCTGCTGGGCCGCGCATCGTGCGTGCTCTTCTGTCTGCCGCCATTCGGCAGGACCTTGGACGAGGGCCAATCAAATCATTTTGTCAGGAAGGGCCTGAGCCTTTTCATCTTGAATTTCTACTCCCAATTGCTCATTATCTTGCAGGGCATTTAGCCCCAGCTTTGCCCTTTCCAAATTGAATGAAAATAGACAGGGTCCCCGCCTCCAAGAGTTTGCAATCTCCTCCCATCCAAACGGATACAGACCAGACATAACCCAGGCCAACAAGTTTTGGAAAATTGCAGAAATTAAATTGTGCAGGCTGGGAAAGCATAAGGGGTGAATACACGGATGGTCTGGCAGGTAGGCTCACTGGTTAGCAGCCCTGGGAGTGGTGGGGGGGAAGGTTTTCTCCGCAGCCTTTCTCTCTATTGAACACTTCGGTTTTTGTCCTATACTTGGCCCTCTGACATAAAAGTTAATAAAAGAAAGAAGTTGTTGGCCCTCCAAAAAGTTGATAAAAAGCATCAGAACTGATGTACACCTAGCAGGGTATGTGCATTATGCATGCAATGTGACATTCTCCTGAATACTGAAGACAGAACACAACAAACATTTATGGTCTATTGTTTCTCTCTGGAGGCTCTGTGTTCTCTCCTTCTCTCCTATTGTGTTTAACACCAATGACAGTGTGGAAAGAGAGTGGACTTTGAATGATTGAGCAGAAGTGGAAAGTGCAGAAGGATGATGTTAGCAGATGGTGTAGGGGGAGAAAATCTGGAATTGTGCATGTAGTCACTGATTTGCTGTTTGTCTCCTCTGCTGAAACATGCACCCCTTAACAGTAGGGACGCTGTGGGCCACTTCAAGGTCACTGCGGTATCCATAGCACCTACAAGGGGCCAGTGCACAGTAGGTGCTCGATAAACACGCATTAAATAATAAGAAAAGAGACCATAGAATTTCGACCTCCCAGGGTTGCGAGGTTGATAAAGTCGGGCATGATGGCCCCCTTGGGGTGGCAGGCCTATCGGTGGCACATCCAGCTCTCAGCAGCCATGAGCTCCTGAGGTCATCTGGGGGAGAACTCCACATCAGGAAGTGAGGATTGCCAGCATCTCATTCCTCAAATTAACAGGAGTAACACTCCAGCTTGCAGCAAAGCCTGCCGCATCGCCACCTGAGCCTGTGTTCAGAGCTATAATTTGGACTCCTTACCCAATTGGAAGGGGAACCCAGTATCTCTGCATCTTAATTTTGTCTTAATAACATTCAAATAGGAAACTGTTTTGCTCACTGTAACCTCTTGTGTAGTATATGGACTGTGCGTGTCTCATTTTAAAGTCTTACTGTGTTTAAATTTAAACCACATAACTCCCACGAATATTATTATTTAGCTACTGAGAATAAATATGTAGTGAGCAGAAGGAAAGGATCTGGTCCCCAAGGTGTTGCAGGAAACCTCAAAAGAAGGAGAAAGTCCGTTGTCTCACTGTGGCTAATCCACTACCTGGGCAGGTTGATTCGATTCTTGAATTGAAATGGAAAAATTTCAGAGATTTCCGTAGTTCGTAAAAGTCCTTTGCATGAATGATTACTACCTTTAACAATTCCCCTTCCCAGTAAGTGGGATCTTGGAGTTATTTGACTACCTTTACACAAAGTATTTGTTTATAGAAGGAGCTGTTTCTAGAGAACATGAACAAGCAATCCTCCCCACTCCAAAAAAAAAAGAAAGAAAGAAATTGATAATTCAAAAATTGTAGCTAGTGCTATTTTAGTAGCTGGAAATTTTGAGGAGACTATTTCCCTTAAACTGCCAAATGGAAATGGCTATAGCAACAGGGTCATGAAGGCTTGAGAGGGGCCTGTGGTGTAAACCACCCCCCATCCCCCAGCCTCTAGCACCACGGACAGATAAACTGGAAATGCAAAGGAACTCGGTTGTAATTCATTTACAAACATGGGAGACCTCCCCTCCCCCACACTTCTCAGATTTGAAGATCTTTTAGCACAAAAAATGAACAAGATAGAATTTTTGGTGACAGAATTTCCCTACAGGGTCCCTTTCTGCACCCCCAAACCCCGATGCTCTCATCCAAGCTGCTTTCTAGGTTGTGTGTGTGCTTGGCTTTTTGCAATTACACCCCAATTCTGGTTGTGAAATGAAAGGCTCTAGAACTCGCAAGTATCATGAAAAAAGTGGAATAGGGGCTGGGTAAGGATGCCAAATTTCACAAATAAAAACACTATTTCCCAGTTTGATGTGGACCTTAGAAAACTCATGAATAATTTTTCAGTATAGTGATGCTCCAAGCAAACTTCAGACACACGTATATTAAAAAATTATCCGTTGTTTGTCTGAAATTCAAAATTAACTGGGTGTCCTATATTTTATCTGGCAACCCTCAGAGGGGGTTTCCTGGGTAGGGAGCAGTTTCCTGTGCCCTTGAAATCTCAGTGAATGCATCTATTCATGAAATGGACCTCGTAAGCTACCCAAAGTGGGCCAGAGTGTCTTCAGATGAAAAACAATTCTATCCTTTGTTGGTGGTGGTGTTTGGAGAGAGGTTCACCCTTTGCTTGTTTACCTTTACTTGCAAATAAAGTTTGCCTTGGAAAGCAGCTCAGTAGAGTGAACAGAGAACCCACTTTGGCCCCCACATGTCTGGGATGTCATTCCAACTCTAATGTCTATTTGCAGTGTGACCTCAGACTAATTAATCTACATTTGCTACCAGGAATGATAAATACCTGTTCTGTATACCTCCCAGACTGGAGTGAGAATTGAAAGGAAAACCAAAGCTACCAACACAATGCCCAGTATATAAAACAACGGTCAGTGGGGCCCACAGTTTGCCTGTTGGCAATGGAAATGCTGGAATGACCATATCCCCGACCTTCTTGGTAAAGCATCGATGGGTGGGTTTTCTCAGAGCAGCTCTCTCTGTGCTTCTTTCTTTAATACCGATATATAATTTCTATATGGTGAAGTGCACAAACACTCAGTGTACAACTTGATCAATTGTTTCTCACGTATGTACTCAGGTCAAGATCTGAAAACATTTCCATCTCCCCACAGCAGCCTTCGGACTGCGGTGACCAGAGAAGAGTTTTCCCTGCTCTTACAGTTCCCGTATGTGAAACTGAACATGTCATGTTCGAGACTCATTGATGTTACTGAGTATATCAGCAGTTTGATGTTTTTATTTCGGTCTGATATTTCACTATATGAATATTCCGTGGTTTATGCATCTGTTGGACATTAGGGTTGTTTCTAGTTGGAGTTCTCAGTAATCAGGCCACCATGAATGTTCTCGTTCATATCTTTTTTGTGAGCATGTATTTGTTTTTCTTAAATGCACAGGAGCGAATAGCTGGGTCCTAGGATATCTAAGTTCTCTCTCCAACTCCAGGTGGAACAGAAGTGCATGGCTTGCATTGTAAACTTGCAAATATGTTTTTTTTTTTTTTTTTTAAAGGAGGTAGAACAGAATTAAATAAGGGGAAAAGGAAGGAACTGCTAGCCCAACTCCTTCACCAAACCTCGGCATACATAGATACACATTTCAGCTCACACTTTACTGTAGGAGAAGCCCCCGAAATGAGAGGGAGAGCTTCTCCAACAAGGTTCAGAGAACAGAATCCACAGAGGACCTGGGGCCTTATACACTTAGTCATGCATTAGTGATATAGGGAATTTATCTATTAACAATTATCATTTGATTTAAGAAAAAAAGTAGTTTTGTCTTACATATAATTTATGTTCAAACCTTCACATTCATTTGCCTTACATCAATCTTAATATTTTTGTCAATTCTCAAGTTGCTCCATCGTACCGTAGTAGATTAACCTTAGAAATAAAAAAATGCTTCATAGAAAAGTCAGGTTGAAAGGCCAAAGTTGTACTAGATGTCATTAAAGTTGTTTCCATTTGGGAAAGAAAGAAAATATATTGAATTTTATGCAAAATAAAGTTTTCATGAACAGGGACAAAGTAGTGATTCCACCTTGAATTCCCTTTTGAGCAGTTTATGCTTCTGACTGATTTGCCAGCCTCGGGCTCAGATTCTCCCTCCTGTGTCAGGACAGTGAGTGCAGCTGCATTGGGCCCTAGGAAAGGGAGAGTACTTGACCATGAAGCTGAATCACCTCTTGCACTCATCCTCCTCTGAGGTCCGTACTGAACCCCACAGGTCTGGGCCTTCCACTCTAGAAGCTCCTCAGGGAAGGAGACTTATGGGACCACGTCAGGGAGAAGAAACAGAGCCACCAAAACAAGAGGTCTTTTAAAGAAGGCTCCATGAAGTTAAGAATTGGTTGTAAAGGGCAGTCATTTGTAAATTGTTGTGAAATGTATTATCCTGCCTGAAAATATTTCTTTAGCACTGAAACAATCAGTACCCAAAGCCCAGTGCCAGGGCTATAAGATGAAGCACTCGGAGGATATGTTTATAGTGTTACAGAGCACTAGGAGGGATGAGGGTTCTGGAATGGAATTCATTCAAACCCTATCTGGTAGAAACTGGTGTGCTGCACTGAACAGGTCCTTGGACAGGGAGGGAGACATGAAACAAAAGAAGCCAATGTGTTGGTCCCTGACCGGTAGGAATTAGCGAGAAAGCACTCCGTGAATTGTGCCTCTCCCACCATCCCCATCAAGAGGTCAAGAATATTGGTTAGAGAACAGCATGGCCTGGAAGGCAGCAGACTCAGGTTCAAATCTCCGCGTTGCCACTTACCAGCTCTGCAACTTGGCAAATAGGAATCTTTTGAGCTTGAGTTTCCTTAGTTGAACAAGGTGGGATCAACAGTGGCCACCACAGGATCACTGTGAGGGTCAGGTCAAATGTGAAATTCAACAAACATTGGTTCCTTATCCCCCAGCTATTTCTCTGCTCAAATACCCTGAGCAGGTCAGTACATCATTCCTTCCTCTGGAGATTGTCTCACATGCTGATACTGTTGTTTCACTTCCTGAGACGTGAATCTATTTAGAGAAAAATAGGATACCCCAGACTAGGGTCTACAACAGCTTACAAGAATTATAATTTGAGGGGGTGCCTGGGTGTCTCAGTCAGTTAAATGTCTGCCTTTGGCTCAGGTCATGATCCCAGGGTCTGGGATCAAGCCCCAGAACCCCATGTCCAGCCGGCTCTCTGCTCAGCAGAGAGCCTGCTTCTTCCTCTCCCTCGGCCTGCTGCTCACCCTGCTTGCTCGCACTCTCTCTCCTTCTCTGTTTCTTTATCAAATAAATAAATAAAATCTTTTTAAAAAAATTACAATTTGAAAAGGGGCAGGGCGTGGGTGGGTGGAATTCTGGGGAGATTTTTCCCATTTGATAAAGAAACCAAGGGAATTGGAGCTTAAATTAATTGCAGTGTGAATCACTTTTAGTAAGAACCAATTAAATCTGCCCCTCAGTTTTCACAGTATTTTGTGTATGATAAATACTCAGCATAGCCAATAGGTGTTGAAATGAATTATAATGGTCATTCTGACTCTGCATACAACATCAACAGAGCCCAAGCCGATTTTCTTCACAAAAACTATCCTTGACAACCAGGAGGCAATGAAACAAGGATGGTGCATCTATAAATCTTTGCTCCTTAGAGAATACTCAAAATGGCTTCAAACTGATTTTATTGCCCCAAAGTGTTGATAAAACCTTGTGTTTTTTTTTTTTGTTTCATTTTTCCCTTCATTAAACAAATATTCATTGACCATCTATGCCAGGCAAGGCACAAGGTTTAAGATGAATGACTTGTAGCATCCCTGTCCTGGAGGACCTCACTGGTCTCTAGCAAACCACACTTACAGTTATTTATTACAATAGTAGAATGTGAAAATAGAGGTTACAGATTGAATACAATATCCTGAGGAACACAGAGGAGGGCAATGTAGAGGAGAGAGGAATTTCTTCATAGAGGAAAAAAAAATTCAGAGAGATGAACACACTGAATAGTAGGATGTTGGGTGGTTAAGAGTATGGCCCTGGGTAAGCTCTTTAAACTCTCTGTGCCTCAGTGGACTCAGCTGTAAAATGAGGATTAAAGTATTTATTTCATAAGACTGTTGTGAGGATAAAGTGAGTTAAGCTACTGGTTCTCACACGTGAGTGTGCATCAGAATCACAGGAAGGGCTTGTGAAGACAGATGGCTGTGAATCGGTTTCTGATCCAGTCGGTCTAGGATAAGCCTGTAGAATTTGCCTTTCTAGCAAGCTCCCAGGTGATGCTGATGCTGATGCTGGCACAGGATGCTACACTTTGAAAACCACTGAATTAACATGAGTGAGGGTCTCAGAACAACTCCTGGCATGCAGCAAACAGTAAGTGTGAGTTATAGTAAGTAGGAGCTTTTGAGCTGGGTTTAAAAGGATGAGTAGGAGTTTGCCAGGTGGAGGAAGACCCTCCGACAACAGGGACTCTCTAATCCAAGGACACTCGAGGCAAAAGAAATAGCACCATTTTTCAGGGAGAAATTAGAGATTTGGTATAGCTAGAACATAGGCTGTCTTGGGGTTGGGGAGTGCCAGGATAAGGCTGAGAACACTAAAGAATAGTTTGTGAATGCCTGTCCGTGCCTACAGAGACCTCAAATCATGACTTGATGAGCCCCTCCTATCAGTTGTCTCTCCAGCCTTACCTCTCCTCCAAGGCATCAGCTACTGGAGGGCAGGCCTGAGATGTTAGCCCCTGCCAGGCGCATGGCGAGACTTCACTAAGTGCCCCTGGGTTGCGTGTTCATTAGCACAAAGGTGAAATCTGTGTGGATTTCACAGGGCAGCGGCTGACCAGTTAGCAACTTCCTAATTTGGAAAACACAGGCAGCCCTCAGCTTCTAGGCCAAGCACAAGATTTCAAGGCAACTAAGCAGCTGAGACTGTCTTCTCTCATTATTTGATCCCAACAGGACAGAGCAAATCCACAAAGCAATTTTATCTGCTGAAAAACAATTACAGTTGGCGGGGGGAGAACACCACAAAAAAGCCTTGGAAATTTCCTGAGAGCCATGGTATATGATATCTGGGCAGATTTAATCTCCCTTGTCGCAGCCTATCCTTAAATGGAGAGCTTAATCTCATTTTTATATTCCGTAAAGAAGAATTTGGAGAGGCTTCAGGCAAGTGAGCATCAAAGCCGCTTAGAGTTCAAGGGGGACCCCACTGCAAAGAAATAAAGGAAGAAGTGCAAAACAAAGGTTACAAAAGCTGAGTGCTTTTAAATGTTTATGTCCTATATGTCTGCCCTGTTAACATAAAATATAACCATAAAATAATTGTCAGTCATGGAATAGTGGAAGAATTTATATTAAAAAAGAACACTGTTTTAAAGATAAAGCTATGTTGCTAGGCTGTGTGATGAAGATAATTTCTGTCCATCTTTTCTGAGACTGTAAGAGGAATGTCAAAGATCTAAATATGACCTTTGTGGTCATTGGCCCTGGACCATATGGCCTTTCTTGTCCCCACTGTGGTAGGTGTTGATGAGCAAAATCAAAAAGAAGGTAACTTGCCTCCGGTTTGATCAGAAGAGGAGGTCTTAAAGGCTTCTGTCTGATCTGTACTGGCCAGTCAAAATGGGCTCCCTGGCTCTGTGTGTCCCATGTGACTGTGGAGTGGGTTGTTGAAGAACCAGAAGGAGGAAACAGTCAAGAGGAGACAAATGGTCTATCCCAGGCCATTTGTCTTGGCTGTGCTGTCTTTTGGCTGTCTCTTGGCTGTGCCTTCACTGGGTAAGCCACCCAACCTCTCTATACCTCAGTTTCTTCACCTCTAAAATGGGGGTGATAACAGAACCTATCTTACAGAGTTGTAGCAGACATGAGATGGGTTGGGTCTTATATGTCACCCACCTGATAGGCAGTGATGACATGCTTGCCAGCTGTGTGGCCTTAGGAAATTCACTTAACCTCTCTGGGCCTCAGTTTTCTCAGGAAATGAGGAGGTAGGATGAGTTTATCTCTGAGACATGTCCTGTTCTTAAACTCCTTGACTGTGTGACTCTGTTGTGAATTTGCTGCCCTTAAGTAGGAAGAGGAACAAGGGAATAGATAGGAGCACTGACTGACTTGGCCTCCTCCCCTCACTAATTTTGGCCATGAGTTCCTGAGCTGCCTGAGAGTTTGAACCGCACTCTGAGGACATTTTATTTGCCTTGGGAAACTTGATTTGTTCATGACAACTTGTTCATAGCAATGCTTATTTGTCAAACTTCCCTTTTTTTAGAAGGCAGAGCAATATAGAGGTTTAATTCCTAGCACGAGACCGTTCCAGCCCAAAAGCTTTCTGTGGAAGAAACTGCAGCAGAAGTAACAGCCTTTGTGGTCGAGTGGGAAGAAAACCTAGAGGCAAGCTGTTAGCGTCGCTGACTTCGGGGTGCCGGTGGCCCTTTGCCCTTCTTACTAGAGGCGGGTGGTGCAGTGCGTGGTGGACGGCCCAGACTTTGGTCCCGCGAAGACCGATGTGGGTCCCATGCCCCGCTCGGCCCTTCATGGCAGTTGCTCAACTGTGCTAAGCTTCACTGTCTTTAGGTGCAAAGTGGGAGTATTAACTACTTCTAAGGTTTGTAAAGGTTAGATTTTTTTTTTTTTTTTAAATGTAGGCTAAGTGCTTAGATTGACGTTCAGAGTAAGTGTTCAATAAAAGTGATAGGCAACGTAAGTTAAAAATGTCCAACCGGTATCATTCCTGTGATACAGATATACAAGGATTATATTCAGTATGTACGTCTCCCTCGCTTCTCCCTCTGTGGACTGTTGTGTGGATACAGTGCAACCTAGTTTTGTGTTCAGAGTCAGTCAGATAAGGCAAAATAGTACTAAGGTAGCGATGCAAGGCCCCTCACAGTTCACAAAGCAATTTCATGTGCATTATCTTCCATATTCAAGAACCTGAATTTCTACTCTAGGTTGCAAAGCTGCTGAGGGGCAGAGTAGGGAATAAAATGCAGTTTCCTGACCCACCCTTCCTTGCAGAAGGCCACACCCTTTTCTGCAGAGCTTACAAAGCTCATCCATATGCAGCCTCTCATTCCCAGCCACTCCGTGATGGAAGCTGGGCTGGGTCATTTCCTCCATTTGTTAGGTGAGGAAATTGATGCCTCGGAAGTCACATGACTTTTCCAGCATCACATGGCTGGTGAGGGGCAGAGACAAGACCAGAACCTGCTCATCATCTCCTGACACAAACAGAAACGGGATAACCAAATCAAAACAAAATAATAAACGGTATATTCCTTTTTAAAGTGAACTATAAAATGTTGTGGGATGGGGCACCTGGGTGGCTCAGTCAGTTAAGCGTCTGACTCTTGATTTAGGCTCAGGTCCTGATCTCAGGGTCATGAGATGAAGCCCCGTGGGCATGGAGCCTGCTTAAGGGTCTCTCTTTCCCTCTGCCCCTGTCCACTCCCCCATGCCCCCCTGCTTTCTCCCTCTCTCTCTCTCTCAAAATAAAATGTTGTGGGGGTCCAGGGGCAAAAGAAAATATTGTATCTGCATGTGTGTGCATGTATAGGTATGTATTATCCAGAGAAGATTTCCCAGAAGAACTAATACTTGAATTGATATTTGAAGGAAAAGTAGGTAGTAGGGAAACCAAATGCAAAGAACAGAAACTTGAAATAATTTTGCTGGTTAGGCAGAAAATTCTATAGGCCTTGAATTTAGTGTCTTACATTTTGAGGATGCTTTCATTTATTCTTTTAACAGTTCTTTATTGAGCATCTACTATGTGTGGGCCTGTGTAAGCTTGAGGTCCCTGTAACGTCTGCAGGGTATCCACAGGCAGTTGGAAATGCCCAAATGGAACTGAGCAGTAGAGACAGTGTGTGAGTAATAGTAGAAGGCACTGGAGTAGATGACGTCACACCCAAGAGGAGAGAGTGGTGAGAGAGGGGAGGAGAGTTGAGGACAGGCCTTGGACTCCAACCTTGAAGAGGGGAACAGGAGAGGTAAGGTCAGCAGAGATAAGAAAAAGAAAGCAAAGGTCAGAGACTGCAGAGGACAATCAGGAAAGAGGACAAACAGGCAGGGAGGCCAGCACTGTAACCTCCATGGGAGGTAAAAGAAGACAAAGATGAGGGGCACCTGGGTGGCTCAGTCGGTTAAGCGTCTGCCTTTGGCTCAAGTCATGATCCCAGGGTCCTGGGATGGAGTCCCACATTGGGCTCCCTGCTCAGCAGGGAGTCTGCTTCTGCCTCTGTTTCTCACTCGTGCTCTTCTCTCTTAAATAAATAAAATCTTTTTTTTTTTTTTTTTTTTTAAAAAGACAGAGTCAGTTACAGGAAAGGACTGTTGGCAGGTCACGTCTGGTTCTAATGAACACAGTCTTAATGAAGTGCAGGGGAAGAAGCTAGACAGCTGTTGGTTGAAAAGTAATGCAAGGCAAAGAAGGAAAGCTTCTTGAGATCAGATGACTCTCAGTAAGCTTGGCTGGGAAGATAAGGGAGAACCTGGGGGTAACCAAGGGCAATGGGAGGGCTAAGGATACAATTGAGGCAAGTGTGTTTGAAGAGAATGAGAGACCTGAGGAAAACACCTGGAGGTGAGGAAGGAGAAAACAGAGTAAGGACCCAAGCAGATAGGAGGAGATGTGATCCAAGACACTGGTGGGTAGAAGGAAGGACACATTTTCCCCAGAAAGGGGCAGGACTCTTGTTTTGTTGCAAATAACAGAAATTAATCACAAACTTGCAGAATGAAACAAGCTGCTTAAACACATAAGGGAAGTTAATTGGCTCAATAACTGCAATGTCTAAGGATGGATCTAGTTTTAAGAGCAGCTGGATCAAGAGGATTAGGACCTACTCTTACTGCCTTTCTGAGCTCTGTATTTCTCTGTTGGCACCATCAGGTATGGAGGCTCTCAGGAGGCATTCTCTTCTCATTTGAATACAGTGTTCAGAACGAATTCTTATTAGCCAAACGGGGTTGCATGTCCATTCCTGACCAATGCTTCCAGTTAGAGGGAAAGGAGAACGGATTGGCGTTGGCTGGTCACATGCCCATCGCCAGTTAGTGGTGGGATGAGCCCCTCCTGAGCCACGTGAACCGAGAGTCAAAGAGTGCTTGAGGAAAACCAGGGTGCCGTTACCCAAAAAGTGGGGAAGGATGCTGGGTCAGCAGAACACACAGACAAAACAACAAAGAGGTGAGGCTACTTTTGAGGAGGGAACCCCGAGGAAGTCCAGACGGGCGGTCTCTGTTCTGCGTGTGAGGTAGGAGGCCTGACCTGCCTCGCAGCAACAGCCTCCACAGAGCTCAGCACTTCCGCCCCCAACTCCCCTTTTTCCTGCCCCCTCAGAACTGAGGGGGAATGAAAGTTGACAAGGCAAATTGACAGCGAATGAAAGAAATGCCTGTCATGAGACGAAAAGAGGTCCCGTGCAGAGGTGGAAGCACCTGAAGGTGTAGGAGACAGAGAAGCAAAGAAAGCCAGGCCATGCCAGTCTGGGAAAAGAGCTCTTCAGGCTCATTACTTAAGAATGGCCCAGTAAAGATTCCAGAAGAACAAGCTAAGCTCATGGAAAGTGCTGAGAAAAGCTGGTTTATTCTCGGTGTGTCTCCCTATTTTTATAACTTACCTCAACTTTGCTTCAGGCGGGAGTGGTTGGTCCCGGTAGTGGTGCATGGAGAGAGACACTGTCAGTGTAAATATTCATGGGAGAGTCTCCAGGGAGATGCTGGTGAGCAGTTCAGCTGGCTTTCTAAACAAGGATGATTAATGTGCATGTGGACTTGCAGAGAGGCTTTATCTTCAGGACATACTTCAGAAATAAAAAAAACAAAGCAGATTATGAGGAAAATTGATTTTCTGGAACCAAGTTGTAGGAACACACTCAGGAGAGAAGTAAAGGCTACAAAGTCTTCAGAATCTGAATGTCCCAGAGCTTAGAAGTGGAGATTATATATGTTTGGGTCTGCCAAAGAGGTCACGCCCTGATCCCGGAACATAAGGTGGAGGAAGTGGGAGTGGGAGCCACAGGTCTGAGTAGAGTCCGCACAGGAGGAAGGCAAATGCTTCCAGCCCACAGTTGGGAGGAGGTCCCCCTGACCTCACTCACGCCAGAATTTTGCCCCTTGCCTTTGGGTGTTGAACTATGGGTGTCTGGGTTTTCCAGAAAACCTGCTCCTTCGGGCTGATCTGTCTCCTCTCAGCCCTTCAGGCCAGTTTAAAGCCTGTCCCCTCCATGAACCCTTCTTTGGACATCCCTGTCCTGGGGGGCAGGGGGCAAGGGGCCCTGCTCCGCTGTTTCTCTTCTGTGTGCATTCACCTCATGTGCCCAAAGGAAGCCATAGAGTCCTAGAGAGCATGGTCCTTGACTGGTTCCTTTTGGAGTCCCTAGAACCCAGCACAGTGCCTGGCTGATAGTTGATGCTCAGAACACGTGCTTCAAGTGGCTCCCAGCCCAGGAACCAGGATAGCCAAGCCAGCCTCCACCAAAGCCAGGAGTAGAGGACCCAGGACAGAAGGAGGGAGGCAGGGAGGAAAA
This sequence comes from Mirounga leonina, assembly GCF_011800145.1. NCBI lineage: Eukaryota > Metazoa > Chordata > Mammalia > Carnivora > Phocidae > Mirounga > Mirounga leonina. The sequence goes on from NW_023270268.1 coordinate 49,859,424, forward strand.
GACAGAACATCCCCAACACCTCAAGCAGCGTCGGGGGCCATCCCAGAGTCAAAGGCTGTCTCTGACAGTTTCTGCTGAAAATCCCCAGAGCTGGGGAGCCCCTGCCTGTGGGGATCACGCTTCCTGTGGGATTTCTAGCCAGTCACTCACCAGGAAGGGCTCGAGGGAGCCTTGCTGACTCATTGGTTTTAACCCCTCTGAGAACTCTGTGTGAGTGTCCCATAGCAGTGCTGTGGAGTCAGGTGACGCGCCTGCTTGGAGAAGCCAGGTCGCCCATCTCTTCTAACCTGGGTCCTAATGGCCCCCTGTCAGTTCTGTGAGCTACCCTCGAGCCATTCATTCACTCGCCAGTTACTGGGCCCCTAGGACGCCTGCCAGCCCTGTTCCAGGAACTGGGGATATGGCAAAAAAAGAAATCCAACAAAAGTCCCTGCCCTCATAAGCCTCACATTTTATCTGGGGGAGAACAAAATAAAATAAGATGAGGAAAATGTGTCCTCCGTGAGGTAGTGGTAAGTGCATGACAAGGAAGGTGGATGGGGTGTTGGTGCGGAAACGTTTTTAACAGGGTAGTCAGGGAAGGCACCCTTGGGAAGGTGACTCATGAGCTGAAGGAAGTGAGGGAGTCGCCCCCCATCATTTGGGGAAGAGCACCAGGTAGAGGGAATGGCCCGTGCAAGTGTCCAGAGTAGGAGCATGCCCAGAATGTGGAGGTAATGAGAAACGATTCGGCCCTGGATGGGTTTTGAAGGTAAAGCAGATGGGAATTACTCCACGATGGGTTGGCTGTGGAGGAGTGAGAAGGGAAGAATCAGGGTTGATGCCATATTAGTGCATTCGGGCTGCCATCACCAAAAACCACACACAGGACAGCTTGTAAACAGTGGACACTTATTTCTTCACAGAAGGCTGGAAGTCCAAGGTCGTGGCGCCAGTGCAGTCAGGTGAGGGCTCTCCCCTGAGTCGCAGCCTTCACGCTGTGTTCTCACATGGTGGAAGGGGGCAAGGAGCTCTCTGCCATTTCTTTTATAAGGGCATTACCCTCATTAGGTCATGAGAGCCTCAGGAGCAAAGACCCCACCTAGTAACACCATCATATTGGGCATCAGAATGTCAACATGTGAAACTGGAGGGGGCGAAACCCTCACAGCATAGCAGAGGCCAAGGTTTTAGCTGGAGTGCCTGGAAGAATATGGTTGCTCCAAGTCACATTTCCAGCAGGTTCCTTTTTTATGCCTCGTGATTCTAGATACGGGGGTTGTCACTGCAAGTACGTCAGCCGCTGAACAGTCACGTTGCAGCAAGATGACTTTCTGCTTCCTGACACCTTCCCATCAGCTGAGGTCTCTAAACACATTTAGTCCTTTCTCCAGAGTCTTCTCCTCCATGCCAGCCAGCAAGGAGAACCGAAAACCAAGGCAACACAGTGTAGCAGCTTCGGTTTCTCAGCTGGTTTGGATTATAGAGAAGTACCACCATTCTCCTTCAGAGTGCCTCGATTTGGTTTGTGAATCACATATTCTATACATGGCCAATATTTATTCTGGGAAGTGATATGCATTCCTTTTGGTACTTAGCATTCATTTGGGAAGCTCTGAATGATATTTTGAATCCCTTTTGAGTTAGATTTAAGAAAACTAGGGCCTATGAGCCTTCAAAACAGCACAACTAGTTCATAGAAAACCAGGATTAGATCTCCGTCTTCAGGTCAAACGAAATCCTAGAGCGCTTATATGAAATCATTGCTAAACTGAGTGAGGTCAGGGATGAGGTGTAAATTCAAAGGTAAATAAAAGACAGCCTTAGAGAGATTGGCATCTAGGGAGAAAGATAAAATAACCTCCCCTCTTTCCTCCTTCCCTCCATCCCTCTCTCCCTCCCTTCCTTCCTGAAACGTATTCAATGTCAAATACTGTCAGAATAATGCAAGATGTTAGGTATACAAACACACAAAACAGACCCAATCCCTGCCCTCGAGAGGCATACTCGGCTGAGGGAGACATTGGCCTCCACGGCTAATAACAGGGAAGAAAAAAACAGTTTCTGAGAAGAGCGGAAATGAAAAGCCATTAGACCTTAGAGAACGAACTATTTAATACTGCGTGAGGGGATTGGGGAATTTGCAGTGAGGAGGTTATACTTGAGCTGGTTGGCTAAAGAGTGGAGATTTCAGCAAAAGGGGGAAGAGCACTTCAGACTGAAGGAACAGCAGGAGATCTACCAAAGTATGCAACAGTTTCAGAGAACAGCCCCCGGGGCTGACACTGAGGGGGCCTTAGTGATACTGAGGAGATGGGGAGGTGGGCCAGGACAGTGTGGTGAAGAGGGTGAAGCCTCCAGTGTCCAAGAGAACAAGAGCATTCCCTCAGTCCCCATGTTGGGGCTCACGTTTCTCACACACAGGCATTCTTACGTGGATGCCCTCCTAGGAGACACACAGGCAGGGAGAAGCTGAGGGCAGAGTTCCCTAATAGGCTCCTCGGAGACATTTACAGAATGTCTCATCTCTCTGGTGCGGTGTACCAGTGATAGAAGGCAGTTACCAGTGTGGCCAGAAACGTCACTACGAAGAGAAACGCTCACTGCCCAACCCCCCACCCCCCACCCCGCCACTCTGATAGTTGGCAAAATTAGACTGCAAGCTCTTTCCATGTGCTCTAGCTCAAGTCAGGAAAAAAATAAACCCTCAACAGCTTCTGTTCTACAGAAAGAGGTTTACAGATTTCAATATGCCAGCCAAAAAGAAAAAATATTCTCAGCTTGATTCTTTTGCCAGCTTGATAGGCAATGGCAGAGATGGGTGGTTTCCAACGGAGTTTTTCGCTTCTGAGCTGGTTTTAAACCTCGCAGCTCTGCCACTTGACAGCATCCAGGTTTCCAGACGTTGGCAGGGATGCCACAGTCTGTCACCATCAGGGCAGCGTTGAATTTTCCCGTTCTGACAACTAGACAAGATGTCTTTTGAAGGGTGTTTAGGACTTGGGCGGTTGGTTTTCAAGATAGACGAGCCCTCGACCAGATTTGCTTCAGAAAATATCAAATGCTGGAGACTGGTCTGTATCCTGTTTGAAGAGTCTGCTTAAAGGGTTACAAGTCAGACACTTTTGGTTCTGCAATAACCGCACTGACCTTTTGCTGAAAATGGTAATGAAAAACTAGGTATTGAAGAACGAAATGGGGACCTGTCGGAAAATGGCTGAAATCCTGAACAGTGACAGCTGATGCAACATTTGCTTGACCTCTGGCTTATACAAGGTATTAGAAAGTGCCTAAGAAGATTATATTTAACTTTAAGAAAATACTTCTGAAGTCAACTGTTTGCCCGAACGTCCATCCTTCCTGCAGCCCAACAGAAAAGAAAGGAACAAGAAAGGCGAGAGATTGCCTCCAGCTTTATCGCCTTCCTTTCATTCTCAAAAGGTTCTGGGTCCCAGACCAGAGGTTGGTATAGAAACAACCTGCTCCTGGAGCAATGCATAACAGAGAAATAGAGGGCAATCGGGAAAACCTACTTCCATGGAGACATACTTACAAATGAGAACACAGGATGCTAAATGCCATGAGTAGAAAGGGAAGCAGGGAAATGAGGACCTTTCCTGAGGTAGGGATGGCCCGTGGGGGAGGCAGGGGCACTGGGTGCCAAGGAATATAGCCTGAGAAATGCTGGGACAGGCCTCTTGCTTCATATGCTCCCTCCTGCACAGGAACCACAGTAGAAGTTCTACGCTTTCTTCCTCTAGAATAAATTCAGTGCTCCTCAGAAAATGCCATTCTATGGAAATCTCCCTTGGAATGGGATAACCTGTACAAATGAATGGATTTATCCCACAGATTTTATTCTGTATAGCATGGGCCCTGAGGGTAGGGGGATCTGGAAGGCTAAAAGATATAAGAACAAGTGTGGGGTGCCACAATCCTCCTGCCACACTTTCACAATCGCTGACCCTGTGGAACGAAAAGGAAACAAGAAAGCCTCCACTTGTTTGCACTGGGCTTCTCGTCTCCCCAGCCTCCTCATGCATTTCATCTTGGTAAGATTCGTGGAAGTAGATCGTGCCTTAACATCTTTAATTTCTGTAAGACTTTGGCTCTTCTTGCCACTGCCAAGGTGCCAGTCAGCCTGCCTTCATGGCTTTCCAAGTCGTGCTTGGAGGGAGACGCCAGTGTTGAGAAACGTGTGACCAGAGGAAGCTAATGACACGAAGGATGAGACAGAAGCTCCCCGGGGGAATCTCGTCTGACCAGTAGGCCATGTGACATGTGGACCAAACGGACTCCAATGCCGTCAAGGCCTTTATTACTCTAGAAAAGAGTTTATCAGAGGAAGAATAAGTTTGCCTTCTGCTGTAGACAAAAGAAGGATCTGGCTGAATGGAGGAGAAAGAGAAACTTCTAAGTTGAAGGTACAGATATTGTCTTAAATAAAAATTATTTGAAAGCATTTTTCAAAAGAGCATGTCTTAAAAATTGTTTTGAAATTAGATAAAAAGTCAGAAATGATGCAGCTATCTAACATGAGAGGAAATGAAAGTAAAAATAAAGTATAGTGGGGGTACCCGGGTGGCTCAGTTCATTAAGCGTCTGCCTTTGGCTCAAGTCATGATCCCTAGGTCCTGGGGATCGAGAACTGCATCGGGCTCCCTGCTCAGCGGGGAGCCTGCTTCTCCCTCTCCCTCTGTGGCTCCCACTGCTTGTGCTCTCTTTCTCTGTCAAATAAATAAATAAAATTTTAAAAAAGTAAATAATAAAGTATAGTGAAGGAAACTTAACAGAATATTATTTCACATAAGAGCAGAAAATAAAGTTTAATTTACATAGTTTAAAAATAAGCATAGCAAAGTAAATGCTAAATTTTTGAGAATATTAGAATCTTTCAGAGGTGTATTCATTCTCATAAGCAACAGTTTCCCTACAATGATGAGCGAATTAAGTATATCTATAAATTAAAATGAACACTTCCTATTTTGTGTATTTGTTTTATGCTACAGAATTTGTATTGTCTTTGTACAGAATTTGTTTTGTATTTGTTTTATTCTACAGAATTTGTATTGTAATTTAAATTTGAATTAGAATTTTTTTAAGTAGTTTTGCCAGTTGTAAAATCAGTAAAGATTTGATCACTTCCTTAGGCCTCTAAGAAGGGACCTTAAAAGATGACCGGGGGCGCCTGGGTGGCTCAGTTGGTTGAGCGACTGCCTTCGGCTCAGGTCATGATCCTGGAGTCCCGGGATCGAGTCCCGCATCGGGCTCCCTGCTCGGCAGGGAGTCTGCTTCTCCCTCTCATGCTCTCTGTCTCTCATTCTCTCTCTCTCAAATAAATAAATAAAAAATCTTTAAAAAAAAAAGATAACCGGGCCCTTTCTGCAGCCTCCAAGCTTCCAAGTAATGGGTTCAAATGATTCAACTATTACTGTCAATATCAGAGTCAAATCAGACCCAATTTACTCATTAGAAGCAGAGCATTAGTTAAAGTTACCTCACTTCTGTGAGGACATCTATTAACTCCTTTTCCAAATTGAGCCTGGATCCCTAAGACTTCCTATGAATGAAAGGCGGCTACCACCATTCTAAGAGCAAATGAGAGACATCCCAAAGGAAAAATGAATCTTGGAGAACAAGATTCATGGCCACAAAGCTCAGCTTCCCTTCCATGTCAAGTCTCATCGTTTGCTGACCTTGGAGAATCTGAACCTGGCCTTTTTTTTTACTTTTTAAGAAAGCCAGCATGCTGCTCTACAATCTTCAGGAAACTATAAATTCTTCTTGAAGGTGAAAGGTTTGGGGCGCCTGGGTGGCTCAGTCCATTAAGCGTCTGACTCTTGATTTCGGCTCAGGTCATGATCTCAGGGTTGTGAGATTGAGCCCCATGTTAGGTGCCACACTGAGCGTGGAGCCTGCTTAAGATTCTCTCTCTCTCCCTCCCTCTGCCCCTCCCCTCGGCTCACCTGCACATGCACTCTCTCTTAGGGGAAAAAAAAAAATGAAAGTTTCTATGTGTTCTTGTGTTTTAAGAGGTTGACTGGGCCAGGGCAAATGTGGTCAGTGTGCTGGGCACGTGGGTGGTTGGTGCAAAGCTGAGGTCCCAGGGGTCTGAAGCCCATGGAGCTGAGTGGGGACTGAAGCAGCCCAGGACAGAAAACGCCAGGGGATGAATCTGGGGGAGCTGAATGTTGTGATGAAATCCCAGGAGGTGAGCACAGAGCTAGAATGAGAGGCAAGCCTAAAGGTTAGAAACCAAGTAGGCCAGGGATGGAATGGAGACCAGGAGCAAGGGAGAGTGACTCAGGAGGTTCAAGATGGCTCCATGTTCTCAGCTGAAAATGCAGACTCCTGCCTTTTGATCCACTGTGTGCTGTTCCTACATTACTTAGTATTTTAAAACATTTTTGATGGCCGCATATATTCCACCATAGAGCTGTAGTATGAGATCCTTAACCATTTTCCTAATGTTACATTACAGTGATTTTTTTTTAATTACAGTGATTTTTTAAGATTAATTCTCATTTTTCATATGTTTTAAAATTAAAAGGGAAATTACTAGATAGATGTGGATTCACCAATTTAGGAAGAAAATTGTAGATGTTAACTACTAACAATATAGATATATTTAAGAAGCGGGGACATCTGGAAGCCAGTAGGGTGAATCAGTGTTTAGACACCAAGCACCTCTGAACTCTGAAATAGGTAGTGAATGAGTAGGTGAGATCTTGGAGATATATGTAAGATATGGAGTCTTTGTTGTTTTTTTTTTTAACCTAAAGCATTATAGGTGAAAAAAAGAGACTTTTCCTAGTGAAGAATAAATAAAGTCAGGAAAAAATTAAATGGTGAAGAAGATTTACCTCAGATCTGTTGTATTTTTCTTTTAATTTGCTCTAAATTCAGGTTCTACCTGTAAATTTTAAAAACATTTGAGTGCTATTTATACCGAGTTTTGTTTTTGTGGAAAAGGCGTAAGTGACTTATGTATGGTCAAAGTGTTGCTCCCTGCTGACCGTGCCTGGGAAAAGTCTAGTCGATTTGGGCGTGAAGCCCAAGGAGGTACTACCCGTCACCTGGTAACTGCTGACTGAAATCCAGGCATGGTAACCAGTGCTAGAACTCTGTGAGCCAGCAAAAAGTGTGGGAGGTACAACCTTCTATCTGGAGTTTTTGTTCTGAGATTTGAGGCAGGCCTTCAATAGGAACCAGGAGTAGAAGTGGGTTCAGAGATCGTGTGGTTCCGACATGAAGCTCTGGACATCCTAATGATTTTCCAACACTGTCTATCCCCACACTTTGTGACTTTGAGCTGATTCTCTTCAGGCTGTACTTTGGGCAGTTCTAGTGTGGGGCTCAACCCAGCCAGCATCCCAGTGGTGCAAAGGTGAATTCCCTAATACACATTTGAGCAAGTGGCCATGGAAACCATTCTACCCCTTCACATTCTTACTGGCAGAAGCCCAAGAGCATGCAGCACGCCTCACATCATGCGGGCCAGGTCTCACCATCTCCAGCATCTGCTCACCAGCTGGCCTGCAAATCCCTTGACAAGCTCACAAGAGTAGAGGGCTCGGGATCCAAGCTCATGACACACCAGCCTCTGGCTTTGATAAGTCTGTCCTTTCACATCAGGGGCATTTAATGATGGAAGGAATCTCCGTTCTCCTTGGCAAAAAAGAGAGACTAGAGCTGGTCTGATGGGGTGTTCCCTCCCCTACCCAGATGTTTCATGATAGCCTGCAGTCCCACGACTGTGTGTCTAGTAAGTTCCAGCGTGAAGGTATGCCATCTGATACCACAGAAAGTGACAGGGGCCTGGCTGTGCCGCAGCTCCCTCTGGGCAAGCTAAGTCTTTGCAAATTCTCCCTGTGTATTCCTCACTTGGCTCAGCAAGGTCCCTACTTCTCTCCTGTGCCTGGACGCAAGCAAAAGCAATCAGCCAGGCCACTACAGCTGCAGGGAAAGGGGACACTTCACCTCCCACGGCTTTTCTCTCTGCAGCACTTCCTGGCAGCACCAGCTTCAGAAGCTCCTCATCTTGCTGTGACCTTGGCTCCTTCAGCTTCCTTGGCTGTCCTACTCTCCCCAGCGGGAAGTTGATTAGAAGAACAGGCAGGTCTGAATCTCCCAGCTGCTCCTGCCCCTCTAGCTCCTGATACCACTGCATTCTGATGACCACATGCCCCCTCCCCAGATCCTATGTGTAGGAAGACATCTTTTTCTTTTCTTTTCTGGAAGACCTCTATTTCTTGCAGTGGTTCTTGGAGTGTGGCCCCAGACCTACAGCATTTTATCATCTGGGAACTTGGGAAAAAGGCAAATGCTCAGGCCCCAACCCAGACCTACTGAATCAGAAGTACTGGGATTGGAGCCCAGCGTTCTCTGTTTAGCAAGCCTGATACATGCCAAAGTTTGATCATTTTTATTCCTACCAGATTTCCCCGTAATGCTGATGCTGCTTGTCTCGGGGCCACACGTTGAGAACCACCTATTTGTGGGCTTAGGGAAATAATGATTCTCTACCAGTGTTTTGCAAATTATGGGGGTGGGGGGTCCAAATCCAGCCCACCATCTGTTTTGTAAATTAAGTGTTATTGAAACATAGCCACCCCATACTTTGCATATTATTTATGGCTGCTTTCATGCTACAGCAGCAGAGTTGAAGAGTTGCAACAGAGACTAATGGCCTGCATGCAAAGCTGAAAATATTTAGAGTAAAAAGGTTGTTAACCCCTGCCCTACCCAGACGTGTCTTCTTTGGGACAAATCTGGCCACTTGCCAAATGGAGTAGAGGCAAAGACAGTAACAATCACGACACAGTGGAGAACTGGGCACATGCTAGTTTTGTTTTGTTTTTTCCCATCCAAACCCAAGAAAGCAAATCCAGTTAAGATCAGAAGTCTCTGGTAGAAGCTGTTGCTGGTAGTGCTCCCCTGGCCACCACAGGACTGAGGGCTAGTCCACTGGCTGAATTTGCAGGTGCGCAGGAATGGAAGGTTGGGTATGCTGGGCTGTCAGCTGTGTAGAGAAGAGGCTAATTTTTAGGAGTCTAAGCATTTCTTGACTTAAAAAGAAATTACAGATTTTGAAAGGCAGCATGCTCATGACTCTTTCAGAGCAACATGTCTATAAAATGAAAAGTTTCTATACTAAAGGGATATTTGATTAGTTTGGATTCAAAGGAAAAAAAAAAAGAGGGTATTTGAACTCTTTCCCTTGGCATCGAAGGAACTCCATTTTTCTTTGTTGATTCTCCCTACAGTGATTGAAAATGCTTTCCCTCCACTTCCCTGTTGCAAGCTTTTCCAGAACAAGAGCAATCTGTAAATGTCTAAAGCTGGAGTATGCCATTAAGCCAGGCCTCCAATTTAGATGTGTGCTTCAGCCTTTGATACTCATGGGGCAGAGGAGGAGATCCTCTGACTTGGAAAGAGGATATTTTTAACTTTTCTTAATAAATACAATGGTAGCATGGAGGACATTAGGAGAAGGAAGGGAAAAATGAGGAGGGGGGGGGAATTGGAGGGAGAGATGAGCCATGAGAGACTATGGACTCTGAGAAACAAACAGGGTTTTAGAGGGCAGGGGGGAGGGGGGATTGGTTAGCCTGGTGATGGGTATTAAAGAGGGCACGTACTGCATGGAGCACTGGGTGTTATAGGAAAACAATGGATCATGGATCACCACATCAAAAACTAATGATGTATGGTGACTAACATAATAAAATTAAAAAAAAATAAATACAGTGGGAAAATGGGGATAGCCATTTTGAGACCACAATCTCTGAAGGTCAAGACAGCAGTGTGGTAGAGGGGCAAGAAGAAGCTGCTGGAATTCGGCTAGAACTGAAATGCCCAGCGTAGAATCTCCATCTTGTAATTCTCTACTGGGGTGCCTTTGGACAAGTTACTTAATCTCTCTGAACCTGTTTGCTCAGCTATAGAATTAGAATAATCACGTCTAGGGGCGCTGTGTGGCTCAGTCAGTTAAGCATCTGCCTTCGGCTCAGGTCATGATCCCAGGGTCCTGGGATGGAGCCCCGCCTCAGGCTCCCTGCTCAGCGGGAAGCCTGCTTCTCCCTCTCCCCTGCTTCTGATCCCTCTCTCGCTGTGTGTCTCTCTCTCTCAAATAAATAAAATCTTTAAGAAAAAAAAAAAAAGAATAATCACATCTAGAGGGAAGATTAACTTAGACTTGATAAGTTTGTATCATGGTACAGGGGCACTCATTTGTTCCCCTGGCCTGCTGATAGAAATTTTGTTTTTATCTTTTAGGATTTCTTTGTTTTATAATTTCAGAAATTTTAGAACTGGGAAAAGAGAGGAACGTTGGCTCAAAGCACTTCTCTAATTTGAGAGAAGGGCTTCATCTATTCATCTCTCCTGAGTAGCTGTCTTTGAAATGGCTTAGCTCTGGGTTAAACATCTCTGTGCAAGATGCTGGAGGAGGAATTCCCCTCTGGAGAAGAATAATTCTGGGCACCTCCTAACACCTAGGGGGCAAAAAAATCCTAAGTGGAAAATGATCCTAAAGGCAAGGGGTTCTAGACCTGCCTCAGACATTGACAAATCAAGTCGGCTTTACTCCAGAGCTCCCTGAGACTATGGTAGCCCCCTTCCCCACAGCATTTATCTTTTTCAAAGAGGCATGTGACTTCGATGTGGGTAATGGGCAGTGGAGGGCAGCAGCACAAGGAAGAAGAGAAAGAGCACTACGAAGGTAATTATTATTAACCAATAATAATAATTATAATTATAATTATATATAATTATATATAATTATATAATAATTATATAATTATTATTATATAGCCTCTGTAGTTTGCAGGTGCCCAAGAACTTATGGATCGTCAAAAGGAGAATCTTTATGATCTCCAGAAATAAAAATACCTTGTCAATAGTTGTTTTGTTATGAAAGCCTGTACCCGCCATTCTCACAAGGAATAAATTATTTCGTTTAGAGAAAAGAACTGACATGTTTTTGCTATTCACCAGGAATTCATATTCAGGTCACTGCTCACATTCACCCCCTCAGAGAGGAACTTCCATCCACCAGTCTAAAGTGATCTCTCTCGGGGCTCCTGGGTGGTTCGGTCAGTTAAGCGTTGGCCTTTGGCTCAGGTCATAATCTCAGGGTCCTGGGATCGAGCCCCACATCAGACTCCCTGCTCAGTGGGGAGCCTGCTTCTCCCTCTGCCTCTGCTCCTCCTCCCCACTCATGCTCTCTCTCTCTCTTAAATAAATCTTTAAAAAAAAAAAAAAAGTGATCTCTCTCTCCAGCCGCAGCCCTAGCCATAGCCCCCTGCCCTGTATTGTTATATGAAATGCTATGGTATATTTATCTGATTACTTGTTTATCTTCTGTCTCTTCAACCAAATGAAAAGGCCTTTGCCTTACCCCTTGTTGTATCCTCAGGGCCCAGAGCAGTATCTGACAGATACACAACAGGCATGTATTGGATTAATTCTCCCCCAAAACAATTTTTTTTTAATTCTACTTAGATTTTGTGTCCCATTGTAAAAGGACAGTTTCAAACTAAACTGATTCAGTGGTCTCTTGTTTTAGAAAGACACTCTTCTATCTCTGGGCTCATGGTTTCATTCACTCTCTCATTTCTGATCCTTATACCTTTTATTTCTAGCCTTACTGTATGATTTCATCAAAATGATACTGAATATAGTCATAATAATAGGAATCATTTCCTTATTCCCAATCTCCAAGGGAAAGCTTTCAATATTTCAACAATAAGTATAATACTTGCTATAGAATTTTTGAGATGCCCTATATCAGATTAGGGAAGTTCCCTTCTATTCCCAGTTTGCTAAGTTTTTTTTTTCTTAATCCAATATGGATGATAATATAAATAAATATCTTTGGTGGGCCTATTTGGAATGATCATAGGATTTTACTCTTGTATCATCAAATGTTAAATCATCCTTATATCCCTGATACAAACTCAGCTGGGTCATGATATATTATCCTTTCCATGTTTTGCTGGACTTAATTTGCTAATATTTTGTTTAGGATCATGGCATCCATGTTCATGAGTGAGACTGGCCAGTAATTTTCCTTTCTCATAATGTCTTTGTCCAGTACCGATATCAAGGTTGTGTTAGTCTCAGAAGATGAAGTAGGAATGTTCCCCTTTTCTGCTTTCTGGAAGTTTATGTGCAATGGGTCTTGTTTCTCAAATCCTGCAATATTTGATAGAACTCACTAATGAAGCCATCTAGGCCTAGAGTTTTCCATGCTTCGCAGGTTTTAGGGAAGTGCCAAATCATATTAATCCAGTTTCAGGGCTTGGGAGGATGCAAAGCTGAGCTGCTGTCTCTTTGAGGACCAGTCTACTTCCAATTCACTTTTCTTTCTGGGGTTTGGCTCTTCAGGGTCCCAAACCAAATTGGAGAGCTTTTACCAAACACTTGTGCACATCTAGGCCTCCTGATTTGTCCCGAAGCCCGGGAAGGATGTCCGAAGCGCTGTGCAGCTTATCAGCCATTTTCTGTGCTAACCCGCAGAAGCCCGGGGCGGGGGGGGGGGGGATGGGCAGAGAGGGCAGGGAGCAGCTGCCAAGTCCAAGCTTATTGCTCTGGGTTTCCAGCCTTTCCCAGATCCTGGTTCAGAAATTCCACACTGACTTATTCTCTGATGCCCTCAAACATATGTGCTTTTATTCTGTCCAACTTTTTTATCCTCTTCCGTGGGACAGCTTTCCTGAATGACCTAGTCGACTCTCACGACACTATCATTAGGTTTTTTGTCTTCCTCAAATAAAAAAGCAAACTAGAACCTGTGTACCCAAATGAAGTCTTTCAAAATAATCACTTATGATGGTCCACCTACTTATTCCAAATACGCTGTCAAGAAACTCATTAGCATCATCTTTGGGGTCAGGCTTGAGTTTTTACTGGTACCAGACACTCCACCCAAGGAACTATGAATACAGAGCTGAATAACAGAGAGGTCTCAATCCACCAAGGAGATGAGCATCTGGGCAGAAAAATTACAGCAAAAGGCAAGTACTGTGACAGAGACAGGAAAGAAAGTTCTCTACACAGAGAGGACAGACAACACACTGATTCTGCCTAGAGGAGCTGGTTAGTAGGTTGTATACATTTTAGTCTGGGCTCTAGAGGAGGAGCAGAAATTTAGCAGTAAAGAAAAGGAGGAATGGTCATTCCAGGGAGAGAGAAAGCAAGTACAAAGAGAAAAGAGGAACAAGTGGAAAGACAACAGGGGACCCTCACTTGGGCAAATTAACCTTCTAAGCCTCTGTTACCACTTCAGTAAATTAGGGATAATGCCATTTTCTGCCTCATAAGATAGCTTAATTAAATGAGATGTCACCTGTAAAGTGCATAAAACAATATTTAGTACCTAACAAACACTCGATAAATTATTGGAGCATATGATGTAGAGGAAGGGGATAACAAGGAATAGGAAAACCAGATTTTGTTCTCATTCATTTTATCTGGCGATTAAAAAAAAAAAAAACTAGAGCACTATTGGGAATAATCAAAAAGTTATGTCAGGGTTGGAAGGACATGGAAGGGAGTGGGAGGGTCCCCCCTGAAGAGGAGTCCCAAGACCAACATGCACCAGGCACGATTATGAGAATTAGTGGTAAGACTCCCAAGGAGATTACTTTGCAGGAGATGACACTCATCTGGATGGACAAGGCTGAACTTATTTATTTTTAAAATTTTAATAAAATATTTCGTTTAACCCAATGTATCAAAAATATTTCAACATGTCGGCTGCCTGAGTGGCTCAGTCAGTTAAGCGTCTGCCTTCGGCTCAGGTCATGATCCCAGGGTCTTGGGATCGAGTCCCATGTTGGGCTCCTTGCTCATAGGGGAGCCTGCTCCTCCTTCTGCCTCTGCCCCTCCTCTCAGCTCCTACTCTTTCTCTCTCTCTGTCAAATAAATAAAATCTTTAAAAAAAATATTTCAACATGTAAACTGTGTAAAAATATTCAAGGAGATGTTATATATTCCTTTTTTATACTAAGTCTTTGAAATTTAATATGGATTTTGTCATCTTAGAGTAGTCACATTTCGAGTGGTCACTAAAGGCATGTGGTGAGTGACTATCATTGGATTGTGCATGTCTTGGCGATACTTAGGCTTTTCATTTTTTTCAGGCTTCTTTTCCAATTAACCTACCTTAAACTGTGCTGTTGATTTACTCTTAAGCTAGAATGATGGTGAAAGTGCATGCTTTAGGTTGCATAGAACATTTGGTAGGGCACATTTTGATCTTTCCCCCAGTGGAGATGTGGCAACTGTTAGTGATGGTTCTCTCAACAGGCCCTTTACTTACCTCAGAGTAGTTCATCTGCCAAGACTACTTGAACTTATTTCTAATAAGACATTACTTTATGGTCTCTCTGGTGCGTTTGTCTCTCAGACACATCCCATTCCTCGGAGCAATCCCACACCCTGTTCATCTCCACTTCTGCACTTTGGGGGCCTCACCCTCTCTCCGGGGATGCCCTCCTTCTCCCCTACGTGGCTTCTCAAATCCCACCTTCCTGCCAGGTCCCACCTCCTCTGTGGACCCTCCTCTCACTAATGCAGCCTCTACCCCCTTCCTCATTGCCCCAGCAACCCCACTGCCCACCTCAGCATTCTGTTCCCTCTGGATTTGCTTTGCTGCAGTAATTATTCCAAGCCATTGTCCAGGTCTGTCTACCCTCAGGGCAACCTTTTTTATTTATTTATTTTTTTTAAAGAGAAAGAGTTTTTATTTCTTTATTTTTTTAAAGATTTTATTCATTTATTTGACAGAGAGTGAGCACAAGCAGGGGGAGAGGCAGAGAAAGAGGGAGAAGCAGGCTCCCTGCTGAGCAAGGAGCCTGACACGGGGCTCGATCCCAGGACCTTGGGATCATGACCTGAGCTGAAGGCAGCCGCTTAACCGACTGAGCCACCCAGGTGCCCTAGGGCAACGTTTTTCAATGCAAAGTTCAAGCTTCCCATCCTGGAGAGTTACGGCAGAGGCTACCTACTGTGTTCTCAGTAAATGCCCCTGAATGAAATACTGACAGCTGGTGTGTGACAGAGTTTAAGTGCTGAGATCTTCTTTCTGCCCCCATTCCCTCATTTTAGGCAGGGTTAAAGACCGGGTGTTCGAAAGGAAATTGCTTGATTGAGTTAAGGGACAGGCGATTAGTCTATTCATCTGCACGAATTGGAATCTGCCCTAAGTTGCCAAGTGGAAAGTGGTTACCACAGCAGCACCAGGAAGAAGATGCTAAAGAGGAAAGGCTTTTTCTGATCTTTAACACCTTTCTTTCACCAGCCAAGAGCCACACCACGGCATAGGGAGAGAGTGCAAGTCCAGGAATCCCTGAGTCAGATTGGAGGCCAGCCTCCATGCCTCCATTCCTTCTCTGCAGCATCAGTTAACCTCTGGAGTGTTCATTAGACATCCGTGAGGCAAGAACAATACCTACCCTGCCCACGTTAAGTGAGAACACCGAATGTACTGGGTTCAAATGAGACAGTGTTGTACAGATGCACAGTTGGCTGTTTTCCGGAGGCAGGATTTGGCTTATGCTGGGAGAGAAAAAATTGGGAATCAACACTCCATTTTTATTAGCCTCACGCTCTCTCCTAGAAGCATCTAGAGTGGAGCTCAGCAGTAGTGAAGGAGCTCGAATGAGACAAATGTTGATTCTACCATGTTCTAAAAATGAGCCCACAAGGGTGAAGTCTATTTTCAAAGGTAGAGACCAGAAGTGGCGGGGGCAGTTGGGCTAAGATAGGAATAAAAAGCTGCGGAGGTATTTTAACCCTCGGGGATATTGCACAATGTTGATTCTGGGCAGACGAGAGGTGAAGAGAAACTTCTTTGGCTGATTTGTGCAAGGCAAGGAACTGCCTCCACAACCATTTGCCAACTTCTGACCTGGTGCTGCTGGACACAGTGAAGGCAAGCCCTGTGAGGCTAGAGAGGAAACAAACAAAACAAAACAAAACAAAACAAAAACATTTGAGATCAAATCACATAGAGGAATTTGACATATTTGCCTCATGCAAAGCTGTTCACCCACCACACTGCCCCTCAGCCCAGATCCCGAGCACAGTTTCTGCATGCATTCTTGTAACTACCAATTATTTTCCAGTTTCTTCATATTTTTGTTTACCAGTTTTATTCTGTTCAAGTCCAAGAAAGAATACAGTAAGAGTTCCCGCTCCGGTGTTCAATGAAACTTGAAAATGGCCCAGGATATAAATGAACATCATAATTTTATATCAATCATCCAGTGTTATTGAAAGCTGCTCATTGCAAACATCAAAATAGTCTTAAAGAACCAAAGATGGCGATTTTGTGGGCTGTTATACATGCGAGCTATCGTTAGTATTCTGCCATCCTACTTCACATAACATTCAGATATAAAGTAGAACTTCCCTAAATTCGTTTCCTTCAGCTTCTTTGCTCAAAATGCCGAAGTAATGGACTTGCACTCTTTAATCTTAAGAGTGTTGTGATCATTCTTTCCAGATAAAAATGCTCGCTAGACACAGTCCGATTTTCATTAATCAAAACAAATGCCTCATTCTTCTCATTGTGTACTTAATAAATTTTCAGCCATGTTGTGACTTGCAGTCCCAAAACTAGGAGTTTTAATTTGTGAAAAACATTGGTTCCAACCAACTGTTTTCAAAAGGAAGTTAGTGTTAAAAGTTTTATTATTTTCTTTTTCTCCTAAGGAAACAATAGATTATGGACTTCAGATAAACATTCCCAGAGCAGTGAAGACAGCGAAGTGAAGGGAGTGCTTCACTTTAGGAAGCTCTCTCTTTGCAGACTTACATACGTATACTACCAGTGGTGTGCGTGGACACCTAGGAAGCAGGCAGGCAGGAAAGGACAAACTGCATGACTGTAGAGTCGAATGCTCAAGCACCCAAAGAAAAGCAGCCTTCTTCCCTCTATACTTTATTGTGTTCCGTACTGCCGCATCTGGAAAACACCTACTCAGTCCTGCCCAAGCTCTGGTGCCTGTAAAGGACAGTCAAAGCAAACTAAATTATTAGTGCTTTGAAGATTAGGGATGGTGTGCTAAGGATTAGTAATGAGAGAGGTAATACAGTGAACCCAGAAGGTTCTGGTGAAATCATCTGGCTATGTAAACCTTGTTTTAGGTGATTTTGAAAGGCTGAAGAGCATTCTTGTTTGGACTGGGCTGGTTCGTTTTTCTTCTCAAGGGAGCTCTAATCATTTTAATACGTTTATTGGCGCTACTTGATTTTTCATGCATGGCTGGCACTAATCTTGCTGTTTGTAGGCAGGAAGAGCTAACTCAGATGATTCCCTTTCAACATGTGGACTATGCAAATTCTAAAAAGCAGTTCAAAACTCTCTTTTGTTTAATTTTGTTGAAAAAAAAACCCTACCAAACTATAAAATTAAAATACAAAATATAAATATCAAAGAGGGAAACCACTTTTCTTCTGTTGTTAACACGTGTCTTTCCCGCTGGAGCAAGGCAAATATTTCTCACCAAGGTTTGCTTAGAGGTGGCCTCAGTTACCCAAGAGCTCAGTCACAACACAGCACAATCAATCAATCAGATAAAATGTTCAATATTTCTACTTAGTTTTCTGTGCCTTCCATGACTTCAGGCCCTCCCACCGATTACAGGACCAAAAGAACATTGTAGAAAGGTCTAAAGCTTCCTGGTAAATACACAATTTAATAAAACAGGATTTCTACTGCCCCCAAGTTCTCTGGGTAAGCCTTATCTGCCCAGGAATATATTTGACAGGAATACTCATTTTTTGACATTTTCAATGCCAATTATTCTAAAAGTGGGGGTGGACAGCAGACATGTAATCACTCAAGAAGTTTATACAAGCAGCCCTGGGCCTGGAGACTGAGGTTCACGGTGATTCTATTTTAGTGGCTCTGGCATAACCAGTTACTTCAATTCAGATTCCGTTCATCTTAATTAGGACAGGCGACGTAATGACACAATCAAACACATATGGTAGATTCATAAAACATTTGGGATGACTGCTGGCTGCTAATCTGGTGGTATTTACTAGAATACATTGATGTGTACATGTAAAAATATTGTGCTTAAGAGTAGGAATCGCCACTGTGGCTTGAGGCAAGAGAAGTAATACACTCTGGCTACCAGGAACCACACTGGGTAATTGGAAGGTAGGCGCCATTTTAGAAAGCATTTTGAGAGGTGCATGACATGGCAGAATCAGATGGGGTTGGGTGGAATTCTCACTTTAACTTTGCTAGCTGAGAGACCTTATGTCAGTCACTGAAACTGTGACTCCGTGTTCTCTGAAAAGTGGGAGAGATACCACTTCACGGTTGTTACTTAGAAGGAGTAAATGAGGTGGTATATGTAAAGGTTGGCACAAGTTCTCTGTGAAGAGACCATTACTATGAGCACCTGGCTACCTGCTGTGCCGATATGGATTTCTCTGCTCTGCAAACTTCTGAAATGTCTCCATGTGTAGTTTGGACCAACTTGAAGAAAGAGCTTCAGAACGGTTCCCATGGGAAACCAAGCTGCCTTTGTGAAGAAATGGAAAGATCAGAGTTTTCATTGCCTTTCTTTTCTCCTTTACAAGAGCATTCCCCGCCTCCTGGGGACCTGTGATGGCTTGGCTCCTGACAGCGCATATAGAGACGCCTGTGTTTCCTTCTAGTTTCCTTTCATAGGGACATTAACAATGCCTTTCCTTTGGTATGTGAAGAATCCCATCCCCACACAAATAACAATCTCAACTCTGAGAGAGACCCATCCTATTACTTTGCAAGAGGGATGCTTTTAGTTCTTCATCTCTGTTCTAATTCTTTTTCCTAATCTGTCCTGATCTTTGAGAACCATTGCCATGCTCATTGAGTGTATGTGTTTAGCTGCAGAAAAACAACTCCTGAGTTTGTGTTTTGGTATATGTGTCTGTTCAGCTCCCTAGAATGTAGGCCCTTGAAAACGGCAATGGGCTGTCTTGTGGGGCACATACATCCATTTTGGAGATGGCTGCCCATAGCACTGGGTGATGGGCTGATTTGCTTTACAACTGAACAGTCACACTGGCCGGGATCCAGACATGTATTCTGGGTTCCTTCTTTACATCAGTCTCCAGCCCACCATGCTTTCTTTCTTCATTGCTCCCCTCCCCCATACGCATTGACTCTGTAGGTATCTGGGCGGACATTTGGGTAAACAATTTCTTATTTAGCTTACACTCAAGTTTTCCATGATTATTTTCCTGGATGTAAAAGGTGCACCAGCAGCCTGCATTTTCCCTTCTTGCTAATAAATATAAGAAGGCCCTGGAGGCTGCTTATTTGCAAGGATCCTACAGTCTGCCTGGTGTTTCCGTCACGTTGGGTGTGCCGTATGGGATGGCCACCCACAAAAACTGTGGGAAAATTCTTTGCAGAAGCAATCCTGCTTTTCATGCTGGGATGCAGATGGTGGTGTGGTAAGGAAGTGGTGGGATAGTCTGGGGCATGTGTGACAGTAGAACCTGGGCCATCTTGTGGGAGCCCACATAAGAGCTCTCTCACCAAACATGTGCTGAAGCCCTATTATAGGCTGAGAACTCTAAGATAGGGTTGGTGTCTTCAGGGAGTTCTCACTGGAGAAACTAAGTTATACTGCAAGCCGTTGGTAATGACAGGACATGGCAAAGTCATCGAGAGAAAGGTCTGTGTGTCCTGAGTCCTGCCAACACAGCCTATGAGACCATGACCGCCCCAAAGAGATGCCCAAATTGTCTAGAGATGGAAACACACACTGCATGGAGTACTGAACACAACCTTCCAATGGTGCCGGAAGCCATTTTTTGATGAATAAGAATCTGCCTAGAAAAGGCAGACCACAAAGTAAAATTTAAGAGGAGGGCAGGTCTTATCACTGGGAAAATTCTCCATCATCAGGAGCAGAAAAATAAAACTCAGTCAGTTGTAAAACAGCCTGCAGTCATCCACTTCAGAAGCAATACCGTATCACTGCACCACCTTCTCGTCCATAACTCTTCCTTCAGGCATTCGCCCTCCAACATCCAGCCCAATTACCGTCATTGGTTATTATTCTCTCTACCCCACAGAGGCAACACTTCCATGATTAAGGGGGGGCCTTTGGGATGGCTACGGTACTAAGCACTTGACAGTCAAGATGTATCCATAAGTAATTATTCACACGATTCTCAAATGTGAGCTTTTCATTTGTTTTCAATGCCCCTTAGGGAGGAAAAATAAGTTACCTATCAATGACAGGGAGGAGGAGAAAAAATTCCAAAGGTTTGATGTTAATACTAAAGAATGCTTAGATCTCCTGGGGATGTTTCCTGGGTTGGCTCCCCTCATTCACCAAGGACACAGGCAATGGTTTTGTGAGCCTGTAGGGCTCTGCGGTCTGCAAAGATAACAGGTGCTGCACTCCAGGTCCCTTACAGACCTCTTGTCAGTCGAAGGCAGCTGCTCTAGTTTAGATTCTGATGCTTTCTTCTTCAGACTACTAAAATCACCTCCTAATTGATCTCCCTCCCTCCGAACTGCCTCCTCCAGTCCATCCTCCACACTGCTGTCAGTATCTTTCTGAAATGCAAATTGGATGATATTTTATCCTTGCTTAAATACTAATAGCTCCATGTCACCCACAGGTTACAGCTCAAATTAATTAAACATGGCCTTCAAGCCCTTCTCACCCTAGTCCCAATCAACCTTTCTACCCGTTTCAAGGTCCCCGGTTCTACTTTGACCCATTGTTCATCTGTTAACTACACCATGTACCTTCTTGCTTAGGTGCATCTCTGCTGGGAACACCTTTCCCCACTTCTTCACCTGCTGAACACCTCCTCCCTCCTCGAGTCTTAGCTCAGCTCCTTCCTTCCTGGGAAGCTTCTTTAAAGAGCACCAAGCAGAGGTCCCCACCCACTTCTCTGCTCCCATCCCACCTCCTCCTCAGCTCTGTTGTGTGCTGCCATCGTCACAAATGGATTCTTGTCTACTTGGTGGCCTCCCTGCCTCTATACCCCCAGAACCCAACACAGTGATACCCAAGGGCTACTCGATAAATCCTCCAGGAATGGCTGCCCAGAAGGAAATTATGGATCTTTCAGGTTTCCTAGTAAGGAAATCTTCCCAAGGGGCTTATATAATTCTCGTTTGTAGGCGGCCCAATCCCCAGGTCTGGATGCAGAGGACCTCTGACTCAACCACCACTTTTCTATAAACACCTTGAATCAAACTAAAGGACTTGCTGTGAATAGACAGAAAATCTCAAGCTGAAATAGAACAGAAACAGAAACAATATTCAAAAGGCGTCCTTCAGTGCTAACTCTTCTTCGCCATTACAGATATTGGCTACTTTTTAGATGTTAGTTCTGCTTTATGCATATGTCTATGTGCAGACCACATAAATCCTGGATGGACCAGCTGCAAGTTGGATTTCACCAGCAGTTCTGCATCTGATGTCCCGTGATTGGACCAGCCCTCAACATTGAAAATGTATTTAATGGGTCACTGAATCGGGTTTTGATTGTCTTTTTCTATTTTTAGGGGGAGGCAGTAAAATCTAAGTTAAGGGTGCCTCAGCTAAGGGATGCATCTTGGCGTTGAAATGAGGCTACTTGGACCCATTGATGTCAAGTTCGTTCATTTAATCCACAGAAAAGCCACCAGGAAAGTCTGAGTCCAGATTTCCATTCTCTTTATCTAACAATTAGAGTCCACTTTCCCTTTGGCTGATGATTCACTACACCAAGGCCCCCCGCCACCCAGTGGAATCTGCATTTTTTGCGGAACAGCAACAAAGGCAGATAGCCAGTTTTCCAAAGTACTCTCTCCAAAATGAGCCAAATGAAATTTAAAACTAATCCAGAACAGTCCCTCTCCACATTTGTAAAAGAATGGCTGCTTGGCAAGGCACTATTAAGAGAGAAGAGCAAAGTCTCCCCAAAGATTTTCAACTTTATTTTTTACACTAGTTAGAAAAGAATTTGGGAAAGCGAATCGCATTTTGGCTAAAAAAAAAAAGAAAAGAAAAGGTGTGGGTGGAAGCATATTATGAAAAGCAATAATCGTAGTTTTTCATAATCCCTTGAGACTAATATTAAGTACTACCAGAATCTAATGCTCTAGATACAGAAACAATATATGTACAGGTTAATCTAAGGGGTATATTTTTCTGTTCACTAAGAGAAAAGAAATGGGTTTATTCCCAAATTTCACACAAGCTCTCTTTGTAAAATTATCCTTTTGGACTACCAATATAGTCATTGAAAATATTTATTGTAGGGAATTTGGACGTAATTATCCTCAAAATGCCCAGAGTTAAAGAAATAGGTTCTCAATCATTGAATCCACATTCCTCCAACACCCACTATTGTAATGATAAATCTAGAGTATTTTTTTTTTCTCCCTTTGCAGAACAAACAAAGCAATGATATGTAATTATTCAGAATGTGCTTTGTTAAAATGGTAAAGGCTGGAATGCTGGGATTTCCTTATCTGAGTAAGATCAATAGAGACTATATTCTATTAGCTTGCCTCTGGCAGTAGCCCATGTAAAGTGCCGTAAAGGCAGGCTAATTCCTTGTAATATTGGAGAGCAGCTTGGAGTATGATACCATGGGGAGACATAGTGCTGTCTAAGCCTCAGTAGTTGACAGAGATGATTCTCTAAATTCTTTGGTTGTTTTCTTTCTCCTCCCTATTATGGTAACTATAGCTATGAATATTATTTCACAACGTCTTTTCTGTATTTCTGCAGGATTATACTCAAAGAGTCCAGGGTTTTATTGTCCATTTTTTGTGATTTGAAGTTAGCATCTCCATTTAATGAGCATTTGTTGAGGGTCTACCCTGTCCCTGGCCTTGTGCTGAGCTCTGAGGATCTAAATATAGATGGGATGACATTTGTCCCTACTGCTTAGATGTGGGGAGGAAAAAAAAAGTCTTTGTTTCCTATAACTGACCTTATTTTTCTCTGAAGTCTCCATTTCTTGCTGATGGCAGGGGAGGGGGGCACTTAGGATCTCCCGTTCAAAGCTAATTCTGTCTCTTCTGGTTGAAAAAATAAACTTTATACCAGGGATCCCTCTTCCTTCTTTGTGAGTGAGAAGCAGCTTAGCCAACTTCCAGGCCACCATGCTGTCCTGCTGGGCTGGCTACATGAGGTTCTTGTGAAGCATCCCACCAGGACTTGGAATTCTGTTGGGAACCCTGGGGCCCAAGGAACAAGTACGGGGTCTCAAATTTCCACAGACCTCTCTGGTTATCTCTAATCTTTCCTGACCCTCTGGAGAGTCTTAACCACAGTGGGCAGGTCAGGGGAAGTGGGAAGCAGTGAGCCTAGGCACGTACTTCTGACTTAGTTCTTCTCTTCTCTTCTCTCTGGCAGAAGAGGATTCTATTTTCCTTCCAGTGTGAGGCTTAAGGTCACATATTAGCAACTGAATTAGGTTAGGGTGACCACCTAATTTATCAGTCAAAGTAGGACACTTCTGAAAGTAAAAAGGGGGAGGGTTTCCCATGAATAACTGTGTATCAAGCAGCAGATATAATCAGAACCCAATCTGGGTTAACCAAGATGTACGCTGTCTAGTTAAATGGGACCAAATTCATGGATTCCTTTCCAGATTTAGGATTCTTTGCTCTGTGTTATAATGGTTCTTCCTAAATAACAATGCACAGCAATATAGCAAGAGCTGTATACTAGAGTTCTTAAAGGAAAGATCCCCTGTATGTATGTGTATCCAATAGTCTGTTAACATAAGTAGCCATTGGCTGAACTCAATAATGCAGTTATCTTGGCAGCTTCTTTGGTACTATATCTACAGAAAGAAAGACACAAAAGAGAGCAGGAGCACATGCAGATTTTGATCTGTAACATTTTCTAAACCTACCTAGTGGGTTGGTTGTTTACGTGAATCTTGTTGTTTGTAGCATTTAGATCCATTCATTGTTAACTTGGAATCAATATGTTCACTCATGTCTGAGTGTATATAAAAGTCAAGGAATGAATTAGTATGAGTCATAGTTCTCCTTATTCTGTGAAATTGTGGAGCGAATGTCCAACTCCTGAGCACTATTTATCTAGCTGAAAGAGCTATTTCTTGAATTAGTTGAGAGAGATTTAATTCATTTATCCATCCAATCCTCCATTCCTCCATCTGTCCATTCATCCACACCATGCATTATTTCGGTCAAGGGAAAAAAGTGTGACCACAATTGGAGCCAAGAACAAGATGGAATATGCACACTATAATGACATACAAATTGATGTCCTGTGGGCCACAGATTTGATTCTAAGCTTTCTAGGAACCAACCAGAAAAATCTCTTGCAAGTTACACAAGTTCATGTCCATCAGATAATACCTAATATAATAATTATAACACTTATTGAGTGCTTACTGTTTGTTGGGCACTGAGTTAGGCTTCCTACATGAATAACTTTTTAAGTCCCCCCAGGAATCCTAAGAGACCAAAACTAAGAAATACCCACATTATAGATGTGGAAACTAAGGCTTAACAAGAATAGGTGGCCAAAGGACTCTCTAAGGAGCCCTAGCTCTCCATCTTAAATGCTCAGAATAAATTCACCCCTTTTGGGGTCTAAGGTCTCACAGTAACTTCTTAAGGGGTTTTATAACGGGGATTCTTTGGGCTTGATCCACCATACCTTTGACAATACAGGACATGTGTTCATTATACCCTATTCTTTTCCTTTGTAATAACACAATGTAATGACATAATTATTTGTGTAATACTTATCTCCCCAACTAGATTTAAAGACCCTAAGGTCAAGGATTGTATCTCTCTTTTTTACTACCTTGTCAGCCCCTGCACACCAGGGATGTTGAACACATATTTGTTGCATAAAAGAATGGAATAAGGAGTCTCAGAACTATTCATAAAACAATCTGCATTTGCACAAAGAAGCTTCAGTTCAATCTAAATATGCTATTTTGTTTTTTCTTCCTAATTTCTTCCTCAATCCTGTTTTTCCTGTCTCCCCACAGCACACATTATTTATTACCTGTATCGTTTAAGTGAAATCACTTTCTAATTTCTTGGCCTGAATTTGAGTGCAGATCTCAATGAACAAAGACTAAGAAAAATTTTTCCCCCACAAGATATTTGTCTTCACTTCTGTTCAGAATAATTTCTTAATCCTTTTTTCCTGTGTAACTGGCTATACAGAACATTTCAGCAGAGTTCTTAACAGTGGGAATGGTTTGATTTTGCTACAAAGTCTGCCCATCAGCCCATGGAACCTAAGGCCCTTGTTCCTCTTGAGAGCACGCAAATGATGGATGTTTTTCCCCACTCGTTTTGGCTTATGCTGCTACTCCCAAAACTATTAATCCCAACGGTCATTATCATGGCAATAACATTTGTAAAGAACTCTAAAGCTTTCTAAGCCCTTTCACATACTTTATCTCGTTTGCTCCTTGCAACTACTGTAAGCAGGTTAGGGCAGGCACTGTGTAACAGAGGAAAACATTTAGGCTTGGGGAGGTTAAGTGACTAGTGCTACATCCTCATCTAGTGAGGGGTGGACCCCAGCCTTAAAGCCAGAGGTCCTGGCTGCTGATTCTAGCCTTACAACACTGCACCTCCCTGTGTCCCTGTCTCCACTTTCACTTGCAATCTTTTTTTTTTTTTTTTGGATAATAGAGGGGAGGAGGAGATTGGTCAGAAATGACTCCACACAAAACAATTTAGTGGTTTTGCTGTTACTAAGTGTGTCTGGGGAGAATGAGATAGGAAGGTATCGGCCGTAAAAGATTTGAACTTGAGGTTCAGGAGCAAAGCTCGAGAGAGCTCACTGGGAGTCCCAAGCTGTAGGTGGGTGATTTGTTCTGGGTCAGGATCAGGGTTGAGTTTCTGTTGCCTTTGGAGACCTGCTATAAACTTTAGTTAGGCCTCAGAGGTTCAGCTCCTGGTAATGGTTAATAAACATTGTTGGATGGTGATAAACTACACTAATGAGTCTTAAGCTGCAAAAATGGCCAAAGCAAAGTGAACCGTACTGAGGTTAGAAGCTTACTACACCTGTGGGGAAATATACCCAGTGAGGCAGCTCTCACTCGCTGTGAGCCAGTCTGGGACCAGAGCCTTTGTTCTACTTGCCCAAACATGGAGAAGTCACTATTCTATATTAGGCTTGGCCTTGGCAAGATAGAGCCACCTTAAAATGTGTCTTCTATACCCTCCCATCTCCTGGTAGCCACTCTGCCAGTAATCACTTGCAGGGGCCAGCACCCCCAGACTGCCAGCCTGGCCCTCCGTGCCTGTCTGAACACGCACTTGGCCTCATCTTGCCCATCAAGTTGTCCCCATCCCTTTCTGTGGCGATCTTAGCAACTAGGGGGAGGTGGTTCTGTTTTTACAGTACAGTCACCTGCTTTTTTCCATCATAAAAGCAATAAATGCTTAGTACAAAAAGTTTAGACAATATAAATATACAGAAATGGAAGACCAATCATTATCACCTAGAAGAACCACCACCATCTGTACTTTTAGTGAATTTTCTTCTAGACTTTCTTCTTTGTATTTTTTAAGATCATATTTCAACAAACTGTACATCCTGCTTTTTTCATTTAGCATAGTAACACAAGCATTTTCTTATGTTAATAAAACTTTTCGAAATATAGTTTTTATTTTTTTTTAAAGATTTTATTTATTTATTTGACAGAGACAGCAAGAGAGGGAACACAAGCAGGGGGAGTGAGAGAAGGAGAAGCAGGCCTCCCACCGAGCAGGGAGCCCAATGCGGGGCTCGAGCCCAGGACCCCGGGATCATGACCTGAGCCGAAAGCAGATGCTTAAAGACTGAGCCACCCAGGCGCCCATGTAATATAATTTTTAAATGGCTACATAATAATCCATCATATTGATGAAACTTAATCTCATTCTCCTCCTCTTATTGGATATTTTTAAAATAATCATAATGACTATAATCAATATTTTTGTACTTAAACCTAATTGCAGATGTCTATATTTTTCTTTTAGATGGGTTCCTAAAAGTAGGATTATCAGGGGGCACCTGGCTGGCTCAGTCAGAACAGCATGTGACTCTTGATCTCAGGGTCATGAGTTTGAGCCCCACGTTGGGTGTAGAGATTACTTAAATAAATAAAACTTAAAGTAGGATTATCAGGTCTTGAGTTGGGACTTCTGATTCATAATATGGAAGAAAAGCAGTTCCTGGTAAACTCCTTAGTATTTTGGTGTGGGTGATAGGACAAGATGTAGCACAGAGCAGTGACAGAATAAATGTGTATAAACAAAGGGACTCAATCCCGTTTGGAGTATTTGCATTTTAAAAGAGGAAATTTATCAACAGAAGTGTCATAAATCGGTAGAAATCTAGGCAGCAATATTTATAATATTGGAGAAATAAAAATTGTAAATGCAGGACTCTCAAGGAAGGAAGATTTTCTAAAAAGTCTTAATTCAATGTAACCCTGTGAAGACCATAGCTACTATGATCCAAGTCACCAGCTTTTATGACCCATCCTGGCTCTTTGGTCAGTTGGTTGCAGTGAGCCTGGCATCATGCCAAGGCCTGGGAACAGACTCATGAAACATGGAGTCTGTCCTCAACAAGTCCACGAGCCTATGGGGAGACAGATCATCCAGACAACACATAAGTAGCACGGGAAGGGCAAAGTTGAGCCACAGGCTCGGTGAAAGAAGTAGCTAGCTCTTCCTGGGGAAGTCTCCTTGGGCAGGAATTTGGGGGCTGGGACTTGAGTGAGAATATGTGAGAAAAGCATTCCAAATGGATGCAAATGCAAGGAGCCATTCTTCCTAATTCCTGAGACCCACAGGGTACTAAGCTCCCCTTCCCGCACCCCAGGCAGTACTTCATCCAGTTGGTCTGAGTTGTCTGACTTTCCTGAGTGCAGAACTTGATAAAAAGAAAGGAGACCTGTACTTCTGAAACAAATAATACATTACATGTTAAAAACAAAAAAAAGATAGTAGGAAGGGAAAAATGAAGGAAGCGAAATCAGAGGGGGAGACGAACCATGAGAGACTATGGACTCAGAAACAAACAGGGTTCTAGAGGGGAGGGGGGCCTGGTGATGGGTATTAAAGAGGGCACGTATTGAATGCAGCACTGGGTGTTATACGCAAACAATGAATCATGGAACACTACATCAAAAACTAATGATGTAATGTGATTACATCATTACATCAATCACATTAATGGTGATTAACATAACATAATAAAATTAAAAAAAAAAAAAAAGGAGACAGAGCCTGAGAACTGAAGATACTTGGGACCAGAGGGGCAAGAGAGAATACTGGAAAGGAAAGAGGTATGAAAAGGGGAAGCTGGGAGCCCACGGCAGGACCACTGAACTGTACCATCGGGAAAAGGGGGTTCTGCACGTAGAATACAATGTGTCCCCAGAGTTGTGCAATGAGGCAACCCTAGCTTCCAAACACCAAAATCTCCCCAGTGAGGGGAGGCATGGCTCGGCCCCTTGTTGGAACTCCCCTACCCTGGTCCGGCCCCTTGTTGGAGCTCCCCTACCCTGGTCCACAATTCCTCAGTCCTCTTCCAAAAGTTCTCCAGGGTAGGTTCGTCTGCTCTCTGTTAACAGCTCTATTTCAATAACATACCTCTTAGTATACAGCCCAGAGCAATTTTTGGACCATTTCTCTCTCCTGTGCCTGGATAGAGAGCAGTTATAAGCAGCCTTATAAGTCCTGGCTTCCATCCCTCTCTAACCCCATCCTGTACATCTTGTGTCATTCACACACACACCCCCCTCTGCTGCCCTCACCTCCCTTCTGCTCCTTAAGCTTGTTCCTACCTCAGGATCTTTCCTTCTTTCTCTGCCTAGAACTCTTCCCCGAGATCTTTTAGAGGCTGGCTCCTTCCCCTTCTTCAAGTCCCTGCTCAGAGGTCCCCTCTCGGAGGCTGCCCCCGCCTACCTCACCCATACCATTCTCCAGCTTCATGTTGTAAAAGCGCCTCTCATTCACTGAAGTTATTTCTGTGCCACTTGTTCACCACGGACCATCCCACTAGAGTGTAAGCTTTATGGGGTCAGGCACTTGATCTGTTGTGTTCACTGCCATAGCACTCAACCCTAGAACTGCGTCTGCCTTCACAGTAGGTGCTCAATAAACATCCACTGGGTAAATGAAGAATCCAGTTTGGAGATCTGATTCATTCAAGTTTATGTCTTGAGCCCCCTTGCCCACAGTAGCTCCATAGTGTTTGCTGGACTGAGGGACGCCAAAAATCACTCTTGGTCCAATCTTCTCTTTCAAGCGAGGCAACATCAGCTCTTCCAAACTGACCTTTCCACTCCCCTTTCCAAGCCCTTATCCCCACACTCCACAAGTCCTCCCATCTCCTGGCAGCGAAGCATGCAAATGACTTTTCTCTTTTCAAAAGAGCAAAAAACAGGATGAAACCAGTTGTGTTGCATTTTGAGACCATGTGAGTTGTACACGTTCTTCTGCCTGTTTTCTTCCCCTGCTGTCTGTGTGTGAAGGCTGATCAGGAGAAGAGTGAGCTGAGTGGTGGTTCACCGGCTCCCACTGCTGCCAGAACATCCACCCCAGAGAGATGGTGGGAAATCACGGTCAAGGGCTGGGGGATCCCACACAGATGTTAGGAGCTGGTGTGGATGCTTAGCAAGAGCTGCAGAAACTCATTTTTTCTCTTCTCTCGGCCTCCACAAATGACCAAAGCCAGGCAGGGGCCCTATGGCTGCTAAGCCCTCTAGGGAATAGGGGATGATTGGGGCATTTCCTTTGGACGGGCCAGATGAAGGCAGCAAGGGGCTGTGGAAGAGCACACAGCTCAGCAGCCGACAGAATTTGGCCTCAGCTCGGCTGCGCTACATTGTGGGACCTCGGCTCCTTGTTTAACCTCACTCAACCTCTGCTTCCTCATGGGTGAAGCAGGCACAAGAATGTCTACCTGGAGAGACTACATGCCTTGATATGCTTGAATTACATATACAAGCGCCTAGAATGATGATGTTGGCATGTGACAGACACTCTATAGATATTTGCTATTATTAAGAAGCTGAGTTCAGGTATGGGGAACATAACTAAAGTGTGTTTCGGTTTACCTAGTAAGTGAGAAATGAAATATAATTAGTTGCGCTTTTCCATTTTAAAAGTCAAAGACATGCGTATAGATATCAAATATCCAAGAGGATTCACAGTGGATTCAAAGCTTTACTCTATTGTCTGACGACGCTGAATTGTCAAACAATTAGGCTTAATTGGAGTTTTCACTAAAATCACCACCTGTTCGACTGCCACTGCTCTTACTTTCCGTCATGATTTCCCTTCTTGTCATATGATGGTGATTCTAAAGTTGGAAATTGACATCTTCGGGATCCCATCAAAGAACCACCGGATCCCCCGTGACTTTGCCATTGGTATCGGCACTATCCTCTGAACCCCTGTTCTCTAAATCTTGCTTAGAACCAGGTAAGTCAGTCAACTTGAATGAAGTACCGCTATTGAGTTTAACCAACTGAAATTAACTATTTTAATTTCCTAAGATGGCTTAATTCACAAAAGCAGAAGTTCAAGTTATTTCACAGGATTCCGTAGCTGCCATCCAGCGATTAATTTAAAATGCCTGAAGTCAATTTTTAGACATTATTTGCATTAGTAAAACTTTAGCCAAGCCCAAGGAGAGGTAGTTTTGATTCCATTTTCAAGAGGATGTCAATAAGATTTTTGTCTTAGGGTCCTAAAGAATATATTCTGATCCCTTACAGTTTCACGAGAGGGGGGTGGTCTTCTCTCCCTTCCTCCCCTTCACGGGTCTGTAGAAAAGAGCTTTCCCTGTGTAGGAAGCAACATGAAAAAGGACTGGCACAGAGAGCACTTCTCATGGCAGTAGGGAGTGGTCTCCGAGTCACCCCAAGAACCTCAGTTTCCTGCCAGAGCCACTTCACGGCCCTCACTCCCAAATGAGATGCAATTTCCCCGCTTTGGAGACATAATAAATGAAGATATCAAGAAGAATAAAAAGACCAACATAGAGGTTGAAGAATGAAGATAAACTGAAACCAGAACACAAGCCTGACTAATCATTAGCCATTTATAACAGGACTCAAAGTAAAGTCGTGCGTTGGCCAAGTGCATTCACTTTCCGCAGCCACCAGGCCAATTCCTCATCTGTTATTCTTCTGAAGAGAAAGAGCATTCATTAACCTCAAAGCCGGTTACCAGCTCTTGATGCATCCTAGCAGCTCCTGAGTAAATATTTCCTGAATTAGAAAATAAAAAGGCAAGCAAACACACAAAAACCAATATTCTGGCAATGTGAGGATGTTTACAGATAAAATGAAATTAAATGATACAGGGATGTTGGCTTCCAGGGGTCCTCCGTTTTCCCCTGTTTTTGTTTCATTTCCGGGTCTACTGTTCACTCACTGCATTTCTCATTAGTCAACCCTCGCTTCAAAATTACTCTTACCCCCATGAGAAACAAATTTGCTGACTAGAGTTCAGGGTTTGTACACAGTTCCTTTTATTCTTAGCCTTATGGTATCCAGTCAAAAGACTTTCCAAAGTTATTGAAGTCAGGTTTTTTTGTTCCCAGAGGCATGGTGGTATATGGTTTGTCATTCATTTGTAATACAGTTAGATTCATTTTTCACAGTGTGCTGTGTCCTCTTGGGTTCCTCCGACATCCTGGTAGATTTTTTTTAATTTGCATAGAGTAAAATTCACTTTTTGTGTTTTCACAGTTGTATGGGTTTTGGTAAGTGCGATCATGCCACCACAGTACCGTACCGGACAATTCCATAAGCCCCCAAATTTCCTCAGACCGCCTCTTTGCAGTCAACCTCTCCACCTGCCTCCAACCCCTAGTAATTACTCATCTGCTTTCTGTCCTTATACTCTTTTCCAGAATGTTACATAAATATATTCTATTTATGTAACATGTTATACATATTATATAACATTGGAAGCCTATGCTTCTATTTATGTAACATTGGAAGCCTTAGGGAAACCTAGCTTCTTTCATGGAGCAAAATGCACTTAGAATGCATTCATATTATTGTATGAATCATGAATCAATAGTTCATTTCTTTTTATTGCTGAGTAATATTCCACTGTGTGAATGTACCCTGATTTGTTTATCAATTCATCGCTTGACAAGCATCTGGGTGGCTTCCAGTTTTGGGTGATTATGAATAAAGCTGCTATGAACGTTCGCCGATACCTGTTTGAACCTAAATTTTCAGTTCACCTGGGTAAATACTCCGCAGTTTGTTATGGGTATGTTTAACTCTGTAAGAAACTCTCAAGATGTTTTCTAAAGAGGGCTATTTCATTTTGCATTTCCACCAACAGTACATCCACCAGCAGTACTTGGCATTGTGTTTGTTTTCATTTTGTTTGTATCTTATCTATTCTAATAAGTGTGTAGTGGTATCTCATTATGGTTTTAATTTGTATTTCTCCAATGTCTAATGATGTGAGCATTTTTCATGTGCTTATTTGCCATCCAAATATCTTGGTGAAGAGTCTGTTCAGGACTTGGGCCATCTTTTGGTGGGTTTTTCCAGAGATTTTCTTGCAATCTGCAGTTCATCTTTTCATTCTCCTAATGGTTTCTTTCACAGAGCAAGAGTTTTAAATTTTTATGAAGCCCAATTTTTCAATTTTTTAATGGATTCTCCTTTTGGTACTACATCTAAAAACTTCTGCCAAAACTAAAGTCTCATTGGTTTTCTCATTTTTTTTTTTCTAAAAGTTTTGGAGTTTTAAGTTTTACATTTAGCTATATGATCCATTTTAATTTTTGTACAAGGCATGAGGTTTGTATCATTGTTCATTTTCTTATATATAGACAATTGTTCCAGCACGATTTCTTGCAAAGACTATCCTTTCTTCATTGAATTGTGTTTGCACCTTTGTCAAAAATCAGTTGACTATACTTAGGTGGGGCTATTTCTGGCCTGTTTATTCCGCTCCACTTACTGTCTATTCTGTTCCATTTATATATGCTTCCTTCCTTTTAGCAAGACCACGCCACTTTGATCACTATAGCTTTATGTTAAATCTTGAACTCAGATAGTGTGAGTCATTCCAACTTTGCTCTTTTCATTTTTTTAAAGATTATTTATTTATTTATTTGATGGGGGGTAGAGAGAGAGAAAGAGAGAGCACGAGCCAGGTGAGGGGCAGAGGGAGAAGCAGACTCCCTACTGAGCAGGGAGCCTGATGTGGGGCCCGATTCCAGGATCCTGAGATCATGACCTGAGCCAAAGGCAGACACTTAACTGACTGAGCTGCCCAGGCACCCCCAACTTTGCTCTTTTTAAATTGTTTTGCATATTCCAGTTTCTTCACCTTGCCATATATATTTGAGAATCACCTTGATATCTATGAAATGTATTGCTAGGATTTGAATTGGGCTTATATTTACTTCAGACATCAAATTGACAGGAATTGACATCTTAACAGTATTGTCTTGCAATCCATCAACATGGTATATCTCTCCATTTAGTTAGGTCCTCTTTCATTTCTTCAGTGTTTTGTCATTTTTAGCATATAGATACTGTCCATGTTTTAATAGTTGTGTAAATAAGTATTTCATTTTTAGGCTGCTATTGTAAATAGTGTTGCTTTTTTAAAAATCCCAAATTCCAATTGTTCATTGCTAGGAATACACTTGACTTTTATTCATTGAGCTTATATCCTGCAAACTTGCTAAATTCACTTATTAGTTCTAGGAGGCTTTTGGTAAATTCCTTGGGATTTTTCTCCAGAGACAAACATGTTTGTGACATTGAATAGGACAATTGAATCTTAATAGTCACTCTAAACACAAAACAATTAGGACTAAAATAATATCTAACTCTGGAAGTTCACATCAAGGAGGTAAAAAAGGCTTGTTAGCCTTAGTCATTTGAACATTCATTTAGTCAATGAAATATTTATTTGTACTTCATGGTACAAAGCATTATGAGGAAGTCAAACAGAAATCAGCCTTGGATGCTACCAAGTACTTTGTAACTGAGGAAAGTTAATAAGACATGAACAATAGTTACTGCATACAAATAAGAAGGTGATAAGGGTGATCAAAGAGCGGGTAGGAAGCCATGAGGCATAAGGATCTGACCTGGTAGTGGCTATGGAGTACTTAGGATGGAGGTGGTCTAAAATGATGGGCTGAGTGGAAGAAAGAGTAAGATTAAGACTGAACACAGAAGTAGACCTTGGGGCACCTGGGTGGCTCAGATGATTAACCATCTGCCTTCAGCTCAGGTCATGATTCCAGGGTCCTAGGATCGAGCCCCGCATCGGGCTCCCTGCTCGGCTGGGAGCCTGCTTCTCCCTCTCCTTCTACTGCTTCCCCTGCTTGCGTTCTTTCTCTCTGTCTGTCAAATAAATAAATAAATAAATCTAAAAAAAAAAAAAGTAGACCTTGATCATGACTCTCCCTTTAGCCCCAGCTCCAGGCTCTGTGACTGTAAATACCAGAGGACAGGACTTGGCCCTCCCATTGCAAGAGTGACCACAGGTTAGCTGGAGGCGGAGATGGAGGGGGAGAAGAGGAAAGGTATGGGTGGGGATAGAATGCATCCTGCCAAGCAAGTTCCTAACCACCAGCCTCATGTGACATTAGAAGAAGCAGTCCTAACACCTACACTGGTTAAAAGAAGAGTGAAAGCCCTCACTATTGACTGTGTCCCTCCACTCTGGGAGGGCGTATGGAAGAGGGAACCTGTATGAGGTGAAACCAGAGACCCAGGACCAGAGCTCAAATTCAAGCCCGCGTCTGTGGGATAACAGCTTGCACTTCGAGAGCATTTACCATGTGCCAAGCACTGCCTTAAATGCTTTAATCCTCACAACAACCCTCTGAGGTAGTTGCTATTCTTATCACCAGGAACAGATGGGGCACGGAGAGATTCCGTAACTTTCCCCAGGTCTCAGCAATAGGAAGGTGGGAGAGGCGCTTGTGCTCTGTACTGTATCCCGCCACCGCGCTGTGCTGGCTAGTGTTTCCCAGTCAACCAGAGCACCTCCCTAGCCGACAGGAGTGCAGCGAACACATGACGACGCATCCTGCCACCAGCACCAGCAATGAATGGCATCAGAGCCCCCACCATGCGCAGCCCTCAGTACCTACTCTGCACGCAGCCTAATGCTGACTGCTGGAGGTAACAAATGCATTAGACGCAGTCCCTGCCCTTGCAGATCTCAGTCTGGAAGGAGAAACAACCTTGTACAGAATGAGTATAATATACCCTGTGATGTATGGCATCACCCCGACAGCAGATGGAAAAGACGCGAGCATACAGAGAAAACAGGCATTAATTTTCCACTCCTCTGTCAAGGAAAGTGAAAGGCAAACTCATGCATTGTGGCTGAAAGCATTTACTTTTGATTAAGTGCACATCTAAACATCAGCATGCCCCTCAGTCAGGTTCATGCCTCAGTCTCCATCATGTTGCTGACTTTGCTTTCTCTTGAGAAAGCCACAAAAGCACCCACAGTAAAGGGAATTGCAAAGATGTGGAGCTGTGCAGCTCCTACCTCAGATGCTTTTTTGTTTCATTTTGCCTTTGAAGCTGCATAGCTCATTACAGTGGAAACCAGTCATAGCTCTCCTCACAAAGTGGATGCCAGGGATAGCTTTACCTTTGCTTCATCTCATGGAATTTCTTTGCAAATAAATCATCACCACTGGCTGAAGAAAACTTTGAAACATTTCGATTTTCTCTTCTTAGCTTTGAAAATGGCAAGAATGTGTATGATATTTTCATAAGAAAGTATGACTACTTTGTCATGAGGAGAGATGTGATCCCGGATGAAATTTGGAAGGGACAAAGTGTGTTCTCCCCTTTGGGGTGTCTGCTTCCTTCATCAGGCTTCCTTCCTTCCCTACCCCCTTCATTCCCCCTTCCATCTCTCTTGTTATTTAGTGCTTTATTTCTTGATTGTTCCTTTAAATCTCTCCAAAGTGATGTGGCAAAAAGGTTTGAATCTTTTTCACACTAAGGTGTAAATGACTGGCAATAGTTTATAGCCAGGCCTTTTAAACCCGGGCAGCAGAGAGTGCCCGGGGCACCCAGTAAATCCATGGGACCAACATGGCACATCTCTGAGACAACAGGCCATCTTGAAGATTTAGGAAGAAACATCATTGTATATTACAATAAGCACAAATGCATGAAATGGAATATGAAATGGTAGAATGAATGAATCACAGTAAAGTAAATTATTATACAAGAAATATTGTGCATGAGACAAGCCACTTCTTGCTAAGACCCCAGAGCCCCAAGGCTGGCAAGTCCTCTCCGCTCTCTCCTTCCCCAGTGGGTCAGCACAGCAGTCCCCACCTCCGCAGGTGGGTAGGTGAAGCATGTAATGCAAGACCTCAGAGTCAAGGATTTATATCCAAGCAGAGATAACACAAGCAGCGAGCCTGAATTTGGAAGTAAATCCAGTAAGAGCCTAAGAAATATTTTTTAACTTACTAAAATTAAATAAATAGAGATACTAAAACATCAACACTTTCAACAAATTACACACATTTGAAATAGGAGCAGTGGGGTTTGGCATATTTAATTTTGCTTTCAAATATTTCTCAGGAATGTCCTCGCTCCCAGTTTGAAAGAGATGCTTACAAACTCACATTACTTTGTGGCAGATGAATGCCCAAAGGCATTTTTAACAACCTTTATCTTTTATCTGCATCCAAGATTCTTGACACAGAGACCCCTCCAGCAGTCCGGTGAAGCCTACAGACTCCTCAGAAGAAGAGCTTTTAAGTACATAAACTAAAATACACAGGATTCCAATTAAATTGAAATACAATTCAAAATATCTAAAATCCAAATCTGTAGCCTAGTAAAACATGCATTTCCTTACTAATATATTAACCAGCTCTAAGGACAGATCAAATCCCACAATTTCCAAGAATGATGAGTGTAAATGGTGAATGCAAATCATTTTTTGAGCTCTCTGAAACAACTGTGGTATGACATAAATGTGCCTGTAATTTCTACTGGGGGCAAAGTCACAGGTAACGTGAGTACTTGTACTTCTGTGGTTTGTCGCCTACATTCATAATTGCAAGAGATGCTCAGTTTCAGTAAGAAGTTAGTGAAAAAGAGAAATGTATTTTTTCCATTCCAAGTTCATGAACCTCCAAATTATATGCCCTTGAGATAAAGGTTCTAGATTCTTCTGATTTGAAACTCTGAGTTCTTGATTTCCAGCTATTTGGATGTCTTGGGTCCTTGAGACAGTAAAAGCAGAGTAACTTTTAGTTAAGCAGTAACTAGACCTGGGTGAACATTTCTCAATCCACCCCCCCCACCACCACCACCAGTTCAGAACACCTAAGTTTGTGTAGCCCCGTCCACACAACCTTCTGTCCCATCTCCATTTCCCCGCTCCTGGGGATCCCAGAAGAACCGTTGGAAATTCCTCAGATTCACATGACTTCTCCAAACTGCCTTTGCCGACAAAGTGCCACCTTCTCCTTTGTCTCCCTTACCTATCTTTATCCCCTGCTTCCCACTTTCCTAATGATTCTTGCGAAATGACTCACAATTTGCATATAATAGATTTAGGATGGTTGCCGTGTCTGATCACAATGTCTAAGCACAAAGAGGTTCATAAGGTTGGGGAAGTGGGTCTTGCCAGTCACAGAGGTGGCCTCCTACCAGCTTCAGCACCAGAACCAGGACCCCACCGGAGTCCGTGTTTGAGGCACCACTTCTCCTAGGAAATCAGGGCAGAAAGCACCTGGCATTTCTTGAACACTGAAACATGCTGGGACTGGCGCTGCATCTCTATTTTCTCACTTAATCATCAAAAATAAAAAAGTAGTAGGCTATTAATATCTGTACACATGACAGAGGAAAGAGGCTTAAAAAAGGCTAAGTAACCTGCACAAGGTCACGGGCAGATAGCCAGCATCACTCTGCGCCTCCCCAGGGTGGGGGGCGGGGGCTGCCAGCCTGACTCCCACCCCCAGGGCCACTGAAATGACTGCTGCGGGCTCACAACTGTCCCTTGGGGCT
Source organism: Mirounga leonina (assembly GCF_011800145.1). Taxonomy (NCBI): domain Eukaryota; kingdom Metazoa; phylum Chordata; class Mammalia; order Carnivora; family Phocidae; genus Mirounga; species Mirounga leonina. The sequence continues at coordinate 49,897,446 of NW_023270268.1, forward strand.
GAACGGGAAAGGGCATTCCTCGGTCCTCCAGGGACTGGACCTCTCTGCAGCCTTCTGCACTGTGGGCCACTCCTGCCCTACTGAAACCGGCTCCACCTTGGGCTCCTACACCCACACTTTGTTTTTCTACATCTCTGCCACTCTTCCTCCTTTGTCTCCTTTGTCCACATGCTTCCTCTCTGCCACCTAGAGTGATGGAGCTTCTCAAGGCTGGACCTTGGCCGTCTTCTCTAACCACTCTCTCCCTTGGCAGCTGGCCCCAGCCCTTGGCACCTATTAACTTCCATAACCAGAACACCCTCTCCCTATTCGGAGCTCCAGGCAACAAGCTTGGATATCTCGTGCATATATCTCTTTGTCCAAATGCCCAAAGGTGAGTCAAACCCCTCTATTTCTTGAATGAACCCTACTTCAGTGAAAAGCACCCCTCTTCACCTAGCTGCCCAAGTCAGAAATCCAAGAATGGCCCATTACTTCTCTTTTACCCTCATATTCAATCAAACACCGGGTCCCCTAGATTTTTGCCTGCTAAGAATATCTGGAATCTTCCCCAATTCTCCTATCTCTGCCGAATCAGAATTCAATCTACCGTCATTTTTCTTTTCTTTTCTTTTCTTCTTTTTTTTAAGATTTTATTTATTTATTTGACAGAGAGAGGCACAGCAAGAGAGCGAACACAAGCAGGGGGAGTGGGAGAGGGAGAAGCAGGCTTCCCGCCGAGCAGGGAGCCCGATGTGGGGCTCGATCCCAGGATGCTGGGATCATGACCTGAGCCGAAGGCAGACGCTTTACGACTGAGCCACCCAGGAGCCCCATACTGTCATTTTTCATCAGGTTAACAAAGTAGCCTCTTAGCTCCTCTTCTTGCCTTCCTTTAACCCCTCTCCTGTGTTTAAGTTTTTCAGTGGTTTTCCGTAACTCCTTCATATTCAGACCAAAATCTGTAACATAATCTAACCTGCCAGACCCTGTTAGATCTTCCTCCTGTGACCCCCAGCAGCCACCTGGAGTCACTCTGCACTCTACTCTTCTACTGCCCTCTACTTCTTTTAGTTCTTCAATGACCTTTGCTTCCTCCAGCCTCTGAGCATTTGCACATGTTGTTCACTCTGCTTAGAATGCGAATCCCTGGTCTTTTCTTTAAGTTTCTTTCTAGTCCTCCTTTGGATCTCAGGTTAAATGCTCCTTCACTAGAAAAGCTCTTCCTAACCTTCCAGATCAGGTCAGCTGCTCCAACATCCCAATTTTATACTGAGGACATAGTGTTCTTTTATTTAGCATTACAATCAAATAATTAACTTACTATTTAATATCTGTTTCCCCTTCTGTTATGGAAGCTCCATGAGAACAGCACCTATTTGCTCCTCAGCCCATCCCCACCCCTAATACAAGGCTTGGTGTATAGTTAAAACTTGGTATATCACTATTGAACTAATTAAGTAATTATAGGGGTCTCTTTTTGCCATACTTCTCTAGACTTTTTCTAGAATCTGCAGGTCAGCAGGTGATTTTGTATATTCAGTGAAAATAAGAATCTAACTGAAATTTACAACTGACAAATGACCTAACCAGTTAAATCAAAGAATCTGATGAATCCCATTCTATTTTGTTGCTACTTAAGTGAAAGTAAGAATGAAACAAAGTTTCATTGTACTACTTGTCAATGTCTGTTATCAAAATGCATGGCTACATCATTTTTGTGCCTGGTGGTTTCCAAATGAGTCATTATTCACTTATCAAGAGTGATGAATGGTGCCCTCCTAAGAAAGTGTTATTACCATTTGTAGTCACCTTCATGGCTGTCAAAATGTGTGTTCTTATGCAACCATCAAAACTAGCTGACTGACAGATGAACATGCCTTTGGCTCTGGATTTTTCAAAGAAGGTTAAATGTACATTTCTTTAAAAAAAAAAAAAAAAAATCCAGGGCGCCTGGGTGGCTCAGTCGGTTGAGCGTCTGCCTTCAGCTCAGGTTATGATCTCGGAGTCCTGGGATTGAGCCCCACATCAGGCTCCCTGCTCAGTGGGGAGCCTGCTTCTCTCTCTCCCTCTGCTGCTCCCCCTGCTTGTGTTCTCTCTCTTTCACTCTTGCTCTATCTCAAATAAATAAATAAAACCTTAAAAAAAAATCCATACCCCAGATTTGACTAGTAATTTCCAGGTAAGGCACCGCAGAACAGCAGAGTATGATTTAGAGGGATCGGTAAGACCATTCCAACAGATGAGACAGCAGGTGACAAAATGACCTGAGCACATGAAAACAGGTCAAACAACTCACGTGATTTTAGTCATGCCCCTTGTCCCAGGCAGTATGCTGCTTTCTTGGTCAAGTTCAAGGTGTGTGTTTCAGTTAGCTTCTCCTCTTTTCTGAGGAGTTTACAACTGTGGATAATGTCTAAGACACACCTATTCAGGAGCAAACAATTTAAGACAAGACATTTGGGCTCCTGATTTCTGCTTTTAGCATCTGTGATTTGTAAAGGAACCTCACAGTGGCTTGTGATACTGGGCCTGATGCTTGATTTCAGTTCTCAACATTATTGCCTTAAAATCAAAAGGAGCCTGATGGATGCTTCACAAAATGACCCTAGGAATTCTATTGAATGCCTCTGTCATAGAACTAACCATTGGCCTAAAATAAATCCTGCCATGTATTCACGGAGGGAACAATCCTGCCCACAGAGGGAAAAAAAAAGAGAGAGACATGCAACCTTGGTGTTCTCAAGAAGCTGTATCTCTTTTCCAGATAACTCTTCACTGAAGCTTTGATTTAAGATTCAGGGTTTCCAAAATTTGACTGACAAAGCTAAGTGTCCTGTGCCCCCATATTGATGTCATTCATTTCTAATATTAGCATCAGAGCAGCCCGGGTTCACCTGGGAAAGGGGAGCTTTTATTTTGAGTTGAACAGGAGCAGATACTAAAAATGAACACAGTGAGACTTCCTTCTGGCATATCTGACACAGATAAAATAGGTAAACCAGTGCAATGAGACTATTTTGAATCAAAATGGAGAGGAATTCAATCTAATTAGAAATTTGATGTGCTTACAGAATTTATGTAGCCTCAATTGTGTGAATGCTGAGGAATTAAACAAAATGAAATTCTAGAAAGTTGTTTTGTTGTACACAGTCATGCAAGATCATGAAGTAGTGATGAAAATTCCATACATGGGATGGAGAAGGTTCCAAGGCATCTGTTATAGCTTAGCATGATATGTAAACTCAGCCATTATTTGGGGTTATAACCACACAAACAAGCTTTTAATGATATAGTTTGTACTCACTAGATCAAATATGTCCTGTATTTGGACTTCTGTCTGTCTGTCTGTCTGTCTATCTATCTATCATCCAGCGGACCTTAAATGGATCAGAATAGCTGGACCATTGCCACATCTCCATTTAGTGTTGTGTAGACATGGACAGAGGCAGAAGGATGCAGATGCACCATGGGTAATCACAGAAATTGTGTTGGAATTCTATAACCTGAGCTGGAGGGAGCTAGTTCCTCCCACCCTTCTACATCTGCAGAGTGAGAAGCACCATCATGTGTTGAGAATGTCTTACATGGTAGGAGTCTCACAGAGACTCACCCCTGGACAAAGTAAAGGCGTGGACTTGACCAGATATGGTTCATAACAGAAATGCCTCTCACTTTAAAAACAACCAACTGAGGGACGCCTGGGTGGCTCAGTCAGCTAAGGGTCTGCCTTCAGCTCAGGTCATGATCCCGGGGTCCTGGGATCAAGTCCCGCATCAGGCTCCCTGCTCAGTGGGGAGCCTGCTTCTCCCTCTGCCTGCCACTTCCCCTGCTTGGGCTCTCTCTCTCTCTTTTAAAGATTTTATTTATTTGAGAGAAAGAGAATGAGAGAGAGAGAGCCCATGGCGGTGGGGGGAGGATCAGAGGGAGAAGCAGACTCCCCGCTGAGCAGGGAGCCTGGTGCAGGACTCGATCTTGAGACTCCAGGATCATGACCTGAGCTGAAGGCAGTCGCTTAACCAACTGAGCCACCCAGACTCACCCCCCTCCCCCCGTCTGACAAATAAATAAATAAAATCTTAAAAAAAAACCCAAAAACAAAATAACCAACTGAGTTTGGTTATTGGTGATACATTCCCTCTAGAGGGTGAAGATACTTAGAGAGAGTTAAAATAAAAATAGCAAGGCTCAAGGAAGGATCTATCATCCCTGTATCAATATTTGTCTGTAATGGAACTTTTCAATAGTGTAAAATCTTCAGGCTTTTATTCCAGAAAAGGTGGCCTGAGTGTTTAAACATCAGAGGCAAGAAAATGGACCACAGGGCGCCTGGGTGGCTCAGTTGGTTAAGCCACTGCCTTCAGCTCAGGTCATGATCCTGGAGTCCCAGGATCGAGTCCCGCATCGGGCTCCCTGCTCAGCGGGGAGCCTGCTTCGCCCTCTGACCCTCCCCCCTCTCATGTTCTCTCTCTCTCTCTCATTCTCTCTCTCAAATAAATAAATAAAATCTTTAAAAAAAAAAAGAAAAGAAAAAAGAAAATGGACCACATTTAGTACTTGCTACTTTGCAGTTTATTTTTGCTGACAATTCTCAAGTTTTGCAAGTTTGGTCTTCCAAACCCCATAGCAGAGTGATCATTATCTTCCTGAGTCACTGTCATAAGGAAAATAGGGCAGGTCTCCCCACCTTGGTGCTGGGACATTGCTTGCTAGGTACCCAGTGACATAACCTTGCCCTATTTGAGTTTGTTAGAAAAATGTCTTGCTCTGCATAGTTTTCTGCACTCCCCATTGTTCTCAAAATCATGGAAAGATTAAAATTACATGAAAATCCTTACTGAGATATTTTTTTCCCCATGACACTTACATAGTGACACAAATACAGGTCTGAGATAGCCCCTTCATATTTTCCCCAAAGACTTCCAGGGGAGGACACGCCCCACTGTATTGTAATTACATGGTTGCTTTTCTGTGCCCCTCAGACCCCTGGGTGGCTCAGTCAGTTAAACATCTGCCTTGGGCTCAGGTCATGATCCCAGGGTCCTGGGATGAAGCCCCGTATTCAGAAGCAGAAGCCTGCTTCTCCCTCTCCCTCTGCAGCTCTCCCTGCTTGTGCTCTCTCTGTCAAATAAGTAAAATCTTAAAAAAAAAAAAAAGAAAAAAGAAAAGGTAGGGGATAGAAAACTCCTTGGAGGTAGAGAACCATAATGGGTTCCCCTCTGTATCCCCATGACCTGCACATCGCCTGGAACATGGTAGTCTCTCAGTAAGTCTTTACTGATGCATCGATATTGAATATCTCTACCTGGAAGACTGTTATTCACATATAAATGGTTGACCCTTGAACAACATGAGGGTCAGGGGCACAGACCCCCTATGCAATTGAAAATCCATGTATAACTTTTGATTCCCCGAAAACTTAACTACTAATAGCCTATTGTTGGTTGGAAGCCTTACTGATAACATAGCACATATTTTGTATATTATATGCATTATATACTGTATCCTTACAATAAAGCAAGCTAAAGAAAATGTTAAAATCATAAGGAAGAGAAAATACATTTACAGTACTATATTTTAAAAATCCATGTATAGTGGATGCATGTAGTTCAAATCTGTGTTGTTCAAGGGTCAATGGTACTTATTTTTTTTACTTTTTATATTTTACTTTTTTAATATTTTATATTTCATATTTACTTTGTTTTTGTTTTGGTATAGTCTTTTTTTTCTTCTCCTTACTATATAGCTTTTGTTCTAGATTCCTGACCTTTAGAATCAGTAGACTTTTACACTAAAAGAGAAATCTTTGGATTTTATATCCTGTGGTTTTCTGAGAAACCACTAAAAGAAAAATTTCTTATGCAAATGATTTTCATGGGAGAAGTCCAGTTATTTTTCTCCTCTTTGGTAGTTCAAAATATTTTTCACACATTCCTTTATGCAATAGTTTCCTTCCAGGTGGACTTAACCCACTTCAAATGGGAAAATGTAGCACTAGGTCTGTGAGAGGGGGAGCAGAGTCAGCACCCGAATAATTATGCTTTGCATTTGTCTGCCGTGTGCCACCTTAGCATACATTATCATGTTCCAGTCCCACAGACATGATGTTAGATGAATTGCCCAGGCATGTACAGTAGCTTATCTCACTAGTGAAGAAATCAAATCCAAGAGGAAGGAAGGGATTTCTCCAAGCTTACCTGGCTAATTTCAACAATAGGTCAGCAACCTGCATCTTTCACCTCTTTGCAATGTGATGCACTTTGGACGATGCTATGAAACTCAATGTGTTGCTTCGGTGGCATTTTATAGACAAGAATAATAAACAGAGGGAAGAAACAGATGCAAAAATGAGAGCACTATAGTTACTACCTCTAAAGACACCAGACTGTGGAAGCATCGAGAAAGCACCTGGAAGAACTGAGCTGTATGGCAGTTGGAAAAGTTAGTGCTGTTTCGCTTGGAGCAGAGGCGGGGGCGGGGGGCGGGGGGGGCGGGATTGTGTTCTCATAAGAGCATCTCATCAGAGAGTAAAGGATGCACTTTTCTACCATGTTTCGATTATTTAAGCTTCACCTCCTCACATTAGACCCACAAAATTCTAGGAGGCGTTCTCTCTCTAAGAATTTGATCTCTTCTCTGACAGCTCTGAGGCAGATGGCAGGAAGATGGGGTGGGGGTGGGTCCCCACAGAATACAATGTATACTAGAGCATCTAGTTCTCTATTTAAAGAGTGGAAATATATTTCCTCTTCTCAATAAGCTTTTATGGGTGAAAAGCAAAGGGATTGATGAGGGAAAAAATTATTTCAAAAGGATTATCTGACCTTCTTGTAGCAATTTTATGTAGCCTTTTATAAAAAATAATATGACGGTCCCCTACTTCTAACAGTATGACCTAAGGTCTTTTGACTTTGTGATGGTGGGGAAGCCATGTGCATTCAGTAGAAGCCATACTTTAAACTTTGAATTTGAATCTTTTCCCAGGCTAGCAATATATGGTAGGATACTCTCTCATGATGCTGGGCAGGAGGCCACGGCTCCCAGGCAGCCCCGCCATCAGGAGGGTAAACAGCCAATACACTTACAACCACTCTAGACCCATTCAACCATTCTTTATTTTATTTTTTTTCTTTACTTTCAGTATAGTAGTCAATAAATTACGTGAGATATTCAACACCTTATTATAAAATAGGCTTTTTGTTAGATGATTCTGCCCAATTGTAGGTTAATATAAGTGTTCTGAGCATGTTTAAGGTAGGCTAGGCTAAGCTATGATGTTTGGTGGTTAGATGAATTAAATGCATTTTCAACTTATGATATTTTCAACTAGGATGGGTTTCTCAGGACATAACCTTACTCTAAGTCAAGGGATATCTATAATATAGTTTAAACAGCCTAAAGGATCATTTTGAATTTATTCTTATAATAATCTCCAACCATCCATAATAATATTCTGTTTTAGAAGTCAGTCAGTTACTCAGCCAACAAATATTAAGGATCCACTGTGTGTCAGGCTCTGTGGATGAATAATAAATGAATAAGGAATGACTGGTTGATGAATAAGATACAGATTTTGCCCTCCAAAGAACTCCCATTCTAGAAAGAGAAAGAAAATAAATTTGTAAACAAATTAGTAAAGATTATTCAAGGCTGAGGGCGCCTGGGTGGCTCAGTTGGTTGAGCGACTGCTTTCAGCTCAGGTCATGGTCCTGGAGTCCCTGGATCGAGTCCCGCATCGGGCTCCCTGCTCGGCAGGGAGTCTGCTTCTCCCTCTGACCCTCCCCCCTCTCATGTGCTCTCTCTCTCTCATTCTCTGTCTCAAATAAATAAAATCTTAAAAAAAAAAAAAAAAGATTATTCAAGGCTGAAAAGCTGAATTTCGTGGGGGACATTTTCATCTTGTGCTGAGCCTGAGCACATCTGGAGCCTCCTAGCGCCCAAATGGAGATGAGACTCTTCCCAAGACGACAGACCTGCACCTGCAGCTCTGTCTCTACCACGACTCTAGTCAAGAACAATGTCAAAAGTGAGAGATGGTTCTCATATTTAAGTGTGTATAGTTTCACCTGAGAAAGTCATGACCATATGCTGCTTTATTTTTATTCTAGGAATCTTGGAAAATCAGGACTCAGAGTTTCTTGCTTGGGTCTTGGTAAGTACCAGGGGTATCACGTGGGGGTGGATTGGGAGGTGGGAGATTGGGGAGAACACCAAGGTAGTGACTGGGATCAGGTTGAGACCCAGTCTCAGGTGAGGAGGGGCTTCCTGACCAGCATGGGCCCACTTCTCCTTCTGAGCCTTTCCTGCCCAACACAGCCCTCTCCCTCTCTACGCCCAAAGAGCCACTGTGCTCATGATGCCTTATGGGGCCCATCAAGCAGAAATAAATCTGATATTAAAGCACACCTTAGAGGAAGAAATTTATGTGTTACTCATGTGTAGCAAATGCGAAGAACCTCATTGTATGCATGTGTATGCTCACCTTACCTATAGCTTCATCTGAGTTTTTTTTCTATCCTTATTTTCCCTTTGCCTAATTTACTCACGAATTTTTCTATACTGTTGTGTATTTTATGTACTTTTTATGTACTTGTATAATGTACCTTAAATACTCTCGGGACAAAGTAGTGTGTGTGTGTGTGGTGTGTGTATATGTATATACATATACACACACCACACACACACACACACATACAAATTATATAGAAAGAAATATATATATTTCCTCCCAGAAAATGTAAATATTTAAAGAAGACTAAGTTGAGATGGCAATGGTAACAGCATGAGGATGAGTCTGAAACGGTGAAATCTGAGTGGGAGACTTGGGTAGGTGTAAGGCTTCCGGGTTTCCCCCAGATATGGGAAAAAGCAGCCTTGGTGTTTGGGCCCTTCAACACCATGAGAGCTATTCCTGTAACCTGAGAGAGTCTAGACCATGATGATAGCTGAGGCATGATGAGAAGTGGTCAGATTATGGCTCTGGTTTGGAGGTAGAGCCTGGCAGGTTCTCTGATTCTGTGTGGAATGGAGAGCAAAAGAGAAGAGGCAAAGATAACTAGGGGTTTTTTGCTTGAACAGCAGAAATGATGGAGTTGTCAGTAAATGAGATGTGGAAGAGTGAAGAAGGAGAGCTTTAGGAAGGGGGAGATGAGGAGATTGATTTTTGGATGTATTAAGTTTCAGATACCTGTTAGATATCCAAGACAAATAGGTCAAATAGGTAAATGGATAGGTAAATGAATCTCGACTTCAGAAGAGAGATGTTGGTGAGGTGCATGAGGACTTGAAAGTCCTCAACATGTAGATGCTGTTTAAGCCACAAGACTGGTTGAGAGCACTATGGGAGTGAGTAGAGATAAAACATGGGAGCACATGGTCTGAAACCTGTGAAGTCCAACATTAAGAAATCAGGAAAATGAGCAAGAGCCAATAAAGAAAACTGAAAAGAAGCAGTCAGTGTGGTAGGCAGAGAAGCAGGAGAACATGGAGGCCTGGAATCTAGGTGAAGAAAATATTTATAGGAGGATGAAGTGACCAACCCTATTAAATGCGGCTCATAGGTCAAGCAAGATGAGGGTTAAGAATTGATCATGTAGCAGGAGGGAGGTCATTGATGACTTTGAAAAGATAATTTTTGGGGGGTAGAGAGCTCATGCATGATTAGAGTGGGTCCAAGAGAGCATACTGGGTTCAAGAGAATAGCTGGCGGCTACTCTTTTGATGACAATTTCTATAAAAGGAAGCAGAGAATGGAGGGGCAGCTGGATAGGTGGAGAGTGCTTTTACCCATGGAAGAAATGACAGCATATCCTATATGCTGATGAGGAAGTCCTTTTGAGAAGGAAAAAAAAAAAATGATGTAGGAGAAGACAAAAAAAATACCTAGAATGATTTCTCGAGGACACAAGAAGAGAGTAACATGAAAGCAGGCTGAGTACATAGGCTCTGAGGCTGGTAGGTGGGTTGACTGGGTGGTGGTATCTCATAGAAGTTCTCTTCTATTCCTTCTCTATTCTCAGTGGAAATCAGAAGCAAGGTCATCAGCTGTTAGTGAGGATGGGAAGGAGGTGTTGAAAGTTGGATGAGAAAGAGGATATCCAGGACAGCAGAAGGGTAAATAGACCGAGGGATGCGTCAGAGGGGTCAGAGAGCATTATGCATCTGCTTGAGATGCATGCTAATAAATTTAAAGTGAGACCATCTCCATGGTTGGGTGTTTTTCCTGCAGCCATGTTCAGCTGTGCAGATGGGGTTTTCCAAGGGCATATGATGAAAAAGAGAAGCCAAGAAGCTGAGAGTTTAGGGAAAGGGGTGATTATAATGGTGGGCCTCAGAGTTTAAACTGAGCAAAGAGAAAAATGAGCACTAGAGCCAGGAAAATGATCCATGAGTAAAATGAGGAGGTGGAGGGACAGTGGAAAATGGGTAGGATTGATGAATCGTGCAAACAGAGGGACCAAAAGATTGTTGGAATAAAAGCAGTAGAGACAGTAAGATTAAAGGATAGAAAGTGGTAGTTAGAAAGGGAAATGCTTGAAATTGAGGTTTGGGGCATTGGGTGTTGGGTAGTGACAAGTCTAAGGTGTGTCCATTGGCAGAGGGTGGCTGAGGTTGTGTTGAAGACAAGATAAGTTGAGAGGTGGAGGTCAAGAAACTGAGAGATAAAGTGCAGGGAAGGATGATCTTCGGGGTCACTGAAATCACTAAAAAGTGTAACAAAACTAATATTGAGGGGGTGCCTGGGGTGGCTCAGTCAGTTAAGTGGCCGACTCTTGATTTCAGCTCAGGTCATGATCTCAGGGTCCTGGGATCCAGCCCATCTCAGGCTCTGCACTCAGTGGGAAGTCGGCTTCTCCCTCTCCCTCTCCCCACTCCCCCAGTTCGTGCACACACTCTCTCTCATATAAATAAATAAGATCTTAAAAAGAAAAAAGAAAAACTAATATTGAAGAGAGAGACAGTGAGCCAGAGTTAAAATTTTCAAAGCATGAGAATTACTAGGGGTGGTTAAGTGATTGTAACATGGGGGCCTGTTGATGTGGGATTCAGAGTGGTGGGCAGACACTGGGGAAGGGCTGGGAGGAGGATTTCTTGGCTCCTATTGAATGAAAGTGTGGAGACCAGGGAAGGGACAGTAGTAAATGAATTAAAGGTAGTAGCAACTAATTGTGCCACCTTTCACTGTATTTCAAAGATATTGAAGGCTATTGATGCCTGAGTTTTTCTGACTCTCCTGAATGATGATTTGGGAGGTGAGGGTGGTCTTTGTTCACCATAAATCTAAGGGAATGGGACATTTGCTTAATTGATGGCTCTGATCTTGTTATCATTTACTTATATTTGAAAGACTCTGGAGGTTCATTATCAGAGATAATCTGACCTTAGTTTTTTTGAGAATGTGCTTTATGGTAAACAATTATTCACTATTTATTATTGAAAGAAATTACCTATAAATATAAACTAAGAAATAGACTAGGGGCACCTGAGTGATGCAGTTGGTTAAGCATCTGACTCTTGGTTTCAGCTCAGGTCCATGATCTCAGGGTCGTGAGATGGAGCCCTCATTGGGCTCTGCACTCAGCACAGAGTCTGTTTGAGATTCTCTCTGCCTCTCCCACTTGTGCTCTCTCTTCTTCTCTAAAATAAGTAAATCTTTAAAAAAATTTTTTTAAAAAAATAGAGTAATCTAAGAAAATATTAATTAGGAAGTATAGTGAAAAATCATAGATCAACTATCTCATAGTATCTATGTCAGAAAAATAATTTAGTCAAATGTACATAGAAAACTCAAGCAAAAGCGCTTAAAACTAAAAAAAAAATCAGGTGTCTATTAAGTCCCACATATAAATGAGTCTCCAGAGGGAGGACTGCAGTTTTTTAAAACCCCAGTGTCTGTGTGTGTGTGTGTGTGTGTGCGTGCGCATGCGCACGCACTCTGTAGGTATTTTGGTGAACTTTCAAACAAAACTTTGATTCAAGGGTAGGAAGTCCTGATTTGAGCTTCACATTTTTCTGAGAACCTGAACACTTGTGATAAGACGTTGTGTGAAAAATAGGAGGAAACAAAGAAACTCATGGGGTTGACCGACTTCATTCAAAACAGGTAACAAAGCTTGGTTGAATAAGCATTTTTTGAGAACTTTTCTGAGCTGCCTCTGTTAGCCAGAGGAGATGAAGAACATCATAGAAAGGAATAATGCACCAGCCTTAGATAATCTGTCAGGCTCTGCAGACCCCAGCTACCAAATCCAGGTGGAGCCGGGTTTACCGCTTCGGGCTTAGGTTGTCAGCTCAGTTATAGCCCATGTTCAACTAAGGCTTTGGAGATTAAGTATTGAATGTACTAAGCAGGGCACCTGGGTGACTCAGTCGGTTAAGCGTCTGTCTTCTGCTCAGGTCGTGATCTTGGGGTCCTGGGATTGAGCCCCGCATTGGGCTCCCTGCTCAGTGGGGAGTCTGCTTCTCCCTCTCTCTGCCCTGCTCATGCTCTCTCTCTCAAATAAATAAAATCTTAAAAAAAATAAATAAATGTACCAAGCAATCACACCATTACAGATGTCTTTTACTGAAATACTCGAAAGGTCATAATTAAAGCTAACAATCCTGATGTTCTGCCCTACCAGATAAGGACAGACTGGGACCTTCTTGACCTGCCAAGCTTCCTTTTGGTAACTAAGAGCATGTGTACATGGGAACAGAAAGTTGAAATAACTTGAGGATACACTGAAGATACCTCTGAAGGAACATGGCTCTGCCAACTAGCAAAATGGCGGGTGGGTGGATGGGAGATTAAGTGCCCACTGCTATCAAGCCCCAAAGTCAAAGAAACTTATGGGAAAAAAGTAAATCTACCAAAGAGTGACTGAAAATCATCTACTGGGATATGGGATCATCTTCTGAGACAGAAAGAGTAGTGTTCATTTATTCATTTGTTCATTCATTCATTCATTCTCAGCAAACATTTAGAAAGTGAGGCCTTTTGCTGGTTACAGGGGATACCAAGATGAAAGCAGCAAGGATTCTGCTCTCAGATTGTTCCCACAGTAGTAGGAGTTCAGCATGTGGAAACAAACACTACATTTAGCACATACCGTAATGGAGAAAACAAGATGAACCAAGTGGGAGGACAGTCTCCTGAAGAACTTGGGACAACTTCACAGGGAATGTGCTGCTTGAGTTGAGACTTGAAGTCATCAAATGGAGAGAGGGTGAAGGATTCCAGACAGAGGGAGCAGCGTGAGCCTGGGAGACTACATGGAACAGGAGGTGCTTGGGGAAACTCTAGGGTATGTGTAGAATATTGCGAACACAAGGTGTCTGTGAACCTCAAGGAATACGCCTGGAAGGAAAGCCGAGCCTGATCATGAGAGCCCTTGTTTGACTTGCTAAGTCATTTGGCTTGCATCCTCTAGGTCTCTGGTGTTCCTCCAAGTCCTGAGGTCCCCAGGTCCCAAGGGAACACTCAGGGGTGAGGCTCAGGGCTTACCCACCTCACCCTGCCCTCTTCTTTCTATTGCCACAGCTTCTATCAAAGGAGCTCAACTTTTTCTAAACATAAATGTAAATATAAAAATTTTAAATGTAAATTTTGATGTAAAATTTTTAGAGTAAATTTTTTAATATAAAGATATTTTTGATATAATATGTAATAAATGACTTTGTCTTTCAGAGTAGTTTTAGGTTCACTGTGAAATTAAGCAGAATGGAGAGATCGTTCCCTTACCCCACATACACACAGCTTCCCCAACAACCGACATCCCACACCCTAGCAGCACATTTGTTACAGTCCTACACTGACACATCATTATCACCCAAACTATGGTTTACATTAGGTGTATGTGTATCTCCTGGTGTCGTATGTTCTGTGGGTTTGGACAAATGTGTAATGACATGTAGTCATCATTACAGAATCACACAGATAATCTCCTTACCCTGAAAGTCCTCTGTGCTCTGCCTATTTATCTCTCCCTCCCCCTAACCCCTGGGAACCACTGATTCTTTTACTATCTTCATAGTGTTGTGAGTTCCAGAATTTCATACAGTGTAGAAATCACACAGCATGTAGCCTTGTCAGATTGGCTTCTTCCACTTAACAATATGTGTTTAAGGTTCCCCTATATCTTTTCACAGCTTAATAGTTGATTTCTTTTTAGTGCTTCTTATTCCATTTTGAAGGGATGGATAAAAGTATCCTTCTGCCAAAAAACACACACAAAAAACAAAAAAAAAGTCTTTAAAAACACCATTCTACCTCGTGAAAAGCCATTTCAACACTTGGATCAGGAGCAGGACATCATCAAATGTAGTAGACTTGTTTCTGACAGCTATATGAAGGCTAGATTGAGGGAAGGGGTTGAGACTGGAGACAGATGAATTAGGAGTCAGACGACGAAGAGGTAGTGCAGGAGGCATTAAAGATCTACAAGAAGGAGGTGATTATTTAGGAGGAAGAACAAACAGGACTTGGCAACCTGGGGATACAGAATGAGAAGTCTCCCTGAGCAGAGGAGGATGCCTTGGTTCCTGGATGGGGCATCAGGGTGGACGAGCTAACATCGCAGAAGGATGAAATGCAGGAGGAACAGTAAGAGGAAGGAGGGCTCAAAGAAGCAGGAGCGTTGTGGGGGCGATGACCAGAGAGCCTGTCAACTTCTGGCTTCAGAGATCTAGCAGGCATGGGGAGTGCTGGAGAGAGCTCTTGGCTAAAAATAGAGACCCAGGAACTTCTAGCAACGGCAAACCCATGCTTACCATTGAGGTCACATGCAAATACAGAGGATTGAACTATTTGGGCAGGTTTAGGGCACCTGCCTGGTAGAGTGTGCCAGGCTGTATGCTCCCTGAGAGCAGAAACCATCTTTTTTTTTTCTCCACCCCTGTTGTACCTTTAGCAGAACACACTGTCCTGCAAGCAGTAGTAGGCACCCAAAAATATTGATTGATTGAATGACAGGCTAGATGAATCAATGGCTAAGGAATGGCCAAAAGCACATGGAGTCCTAGTGAAGATCCAGCTGAAGTTAGAAATCATGAATAGCTGGGGTCCAGCCAGCCCAGTTCTTTGTTTTTTTCCAGCAGCTTATCAGTGCAGACACAGTGAAGGCCAAATGGAGGCGGGAGGCAGGAGGTGGGGAGTGGGGAGAGGACACAGAAAGAGGTCCAACATCACAGATTGTCCCCAGAGTGGGTTAGGGACCAGGGGGTCCACTGCATACACTGTGACTCAGAGTCTAGGCTGGAGTGGGGCTCGGAGCTGTATCCTCTGGGCTCTCCCTCCTGCAGTCAAGAGGGCTATCTGCCCACACTGAGTTAGCCCACAAGGTCTCACGTTAGCAGCAGAAGGCCTGCCTGATTCGTGCCATGGGAGGTGACACACCACAGTGGGCAGCTTCCCCTATAGATGTTTGAAAGAGGCTGACTTCACCCTGCACTGTTCACTCTGGTAGTGTTCTCGCTAATGTGGGTGGGTGGTCCTCATTCAATCAGTTGAAGGCCGGAATAGTACAAAAAGGCTGACCCTCTCTGAGTAAGAGAGAAGTCCTTCTGCCTCTCTGCCTTGAGCTGGAACATCAGACTTTTTTTACTTTTAGATTTGAACAGAAATATCCTTTTTTTCTCTGCTCTCACGTCTTCTGGCTTTTGGACTACAACTTAAACCTTGGGTTTTTCTAGTTCTCAAGCCTTCAGACTTGGACTGAACCTACACATCAGTTCTCTTGGTCTCCAGCTTACAGATGGCAGATCTTGGGACTTCTCAGCCTTCACAATGATGTGAGCCGATTCCTTATAATAAATCTCTTTATATATATAAGTACCTACATGTATATTTTTATATATAACAAGTCTATAAATATAGATTTTATATTCTATTTTAAAATATGTATTATAATTAAATATAAAATATATAAATATTTACATATAAAAAGATATATAATAAGGAATTTTATTTAAAAATATAAGATTCTGTTTCTCCCGAGAACCCAGACTAATAAAAGCATTTCCTAGTTTTTTAAAACATCACATAGGTGCATGTGGCAAGCCGAGCAGCCAGATATTTCTAGGAAGTGACACACGATATAGGGGGAGGGGGGAACCCAGATGAAGGGATGTGTGGTCACGTGCTCATTTTTCAGCAGAGCACATATTGAAGCTCCTATAGAATGCCATCATCCCAAAGGAGGTCTAGGCTCTTCTCTGGCCAGGAAGGGCATTTTATACAGTGCTACCAGACAGGGTTTGGGATTTGATTGAGCAGGGAAAAGAAGAAACACATGCCTCCAGGGCCCTGTTTGACATAAGCCTCGAGGCTGTAACTCCTTGGCAGTGCAAACTGCCTTTCCTGCCATCCTGGGCTGCCTTCTTTAGGCAGCCCGTTCACACTTCATTCTTGAAGGAATGAAGTCCTAGAGTAAAATATTTAACACCTTGGAGAGCCTGAACTAAGTCTCTCAAGAGGTGTTTCTTCTCAGCTCTGGCAGCACAAATAATCTTTCAAAAAATAAAAATAAAATAAAAATACAGGTAACCAGGGTCCATCCAGACCTCTTGAGTGAGAAGCTCTCAAGGCCCACTCAAAATGCAGGTGTTCTTAAAAGGCTGCCCTGATGATTCTGAGGTGGTGACGGGGTTAGCAGCCATTGGAAACAGATGGCTGCTTGTCTGAACAGGTGCTGGCGAGCCAGCATCGAGGATCCCCTTCTGCTAGCCCCTGGAGCTGGCCTGAGGCATCTCCACCTAAGGCAGGCTCTCAGAGGAGAATCTGCCTAGCTGAGGACTGGCCTTGGGGCTTCTCTGGAGTGGAAAGCTCCTGGGGCAAGCAGATTGAGCTCACTTCCCCTTCCATTCAGCACCTGCCACCTGGGCCTGTCTTGCCTTATGCCCTTCCCTAATCAAGGGAAGCTTCCAGAGCAAAAGCAATGAGTTATAAGAATAAACCGTGTGAGCTTCTTTTTTAATGTGTTGCGTATGTGCAGAATGTACTCCTGGCTCGTCTTCCTCTACCTTAGAGATGCTCTCATTGAACTAAACATTTTTACACTAGGAGAACAGGACATTAAATATTTAACATGCATGATATTATTTTTGTGACACCCTTCTTGAGTCTAATTCTTATTGCCAAGGCCAATGTAAACTAGCCCCTTCACCTGTCATTCTAACAACATGACAAGTATTTATAAAGTGCCTCTAAGACACTTGAGAAACCATTTAAAAAGTACAATGTCTTCCCCTAGAGAGTTTACCAATTTTGCTGTATAATATAGAGTGAATTATCTTAAGACCAAAATACCCACAAAATTTTAAATACTGCATGAATATTAAACATAAAACGAGAATTTTAGGCTTGTCACCTTTCCTGGGACGTCTACCTTGAATAATTCCCATGGCGCATACACATTAAAACTGAACAGGCATTTGTATTTTTACAATATTGTTTTAAAATACTGCTTCCTCATTTCCTACTTTCATGAATTAAATCCTTCGGAGTTGCTGATGACCTGGCTGCACCCTGAATTGCCAGTGACCGCTGGCCGTGTGCATTTGCCTTCCCTCCTGGAGTGCATTAGGAGCTAAGATACAGCCAGCCTGGGAGAGCAGCATGCCTGATGTTCCACACGTTGTCAGAGCCAGGGCCAGGGGAGAGCTGGGGAAGAGAATGCAGAGGGGTCTCTAACACCCCCATGCACACACCCCTCATCTCCCTCAGTGCGGCTGTAAAAGGATGAGTAGCCCTCACCTGCTACCCGTGATTCAAAAATGAAGCCAAGTAGCAGGGGAGAGAAGGCCCTCCAGAGACCCAGATGTGGGCAATTAGATGGAATGGATCATTTATATATACACATGGTATCACACTTAGGAGAGGGGGAATTAGTCCTTGCAGTCACCACCCCCTATACAAATGAGAAAAATAGAGGTAGGAAGAGGGGAAAGGTCTTGGCCAAGACCAGTGGTAGGGACAGCAGAGCCCACATCTCCTGCCTCTGGCCCTCCACCAGCCGCCTGACTCCCGCTGCCTCATCGGCCTCCAGCCTCCAAATGCCCACAGCCTCTTCCCAGCCTCAGCTTCCTCCTGGAGAACCAGGCATGGAAGGCTCCTCCTACCTCTCACAGTCATGATACAGGCAGTGATCAAGTTCAGCATGACTCCAGGGTGGCAGCTGGGTGAAAATGCCTTCACTCTACTTTAGAACCAGAAAATGTGGGAGGCTGAATGGCTCCCTGGAATCACTCTCAAGTTAGGGTAGCAATCAGCTCCACAGACAGAATGGAGACCAGAATCCACGTCTCGTGGCCCATGATCCAGAGTGCTTTCCCTGGGAGAGATTTCAAAGTAAGACTGCAACTGAGTGCAGACGTTTTGTTTTCGCGTGGATGCCCCGAATGAAGTCCTGAACTCCCGACATTCCCTTCTGTGAATATTGCCCTAAAGACGTCACGCAGTCCTGCCCATAGCTCCCGGACTCATAGAAGTCCGATTGAGGCACACGTTGTATACATGCAAGTCTGTTCATTGTGTTGCCTTGAGCTTTGCCCCGCACACTAACTTTATAAAGGTCACATTCATCAGAGTATTTTCTTAAACCTAGGCAGTGTCAAAACCCAAATGGAAGTTTGAGAAAGTTTCAGAGTTTCAATCAGCAACACAGCTGAGTTCCTCTAATCATGAGACTAAAAACTCAAGGGAATCAGTTGGGGTGCTGTCCTCCTGTGAAATGGGGTGCTCAGGTTAAGAGGGTGCAGGGCTATGGGGAGCCACCTCTGGGAGGGCAGCATGAATGCCTGAGGGGTGACCAGCTATGGGTCAACACACGGAGGGGAAGTGTGTGGAGATTCGTACCTATGCCTTAGAGGCCTCAGCTGGTTGGAATCAGGAAATCCTAGTTCTTTTTACAGATGTTGAGTGTGAATCAATCCGAAACCTTCTTGAGTAAGCGAACAGAAAATCCAGCCAAAGCAAAATGAAAACATCAGCTTAAGCCAAAGCAGAAATTTCTAGACTCACATGGACAGTAGATACTTCTGGCTTGATGCAGGGATCAGACTATGAACTCTGCAAGCGGGAGGTTTCATTCTCAGCCTGCCCTCAGTAACAATATGGCTGCAGCAGCTCCAAGCCTCCTATCTTACTGGCTCTGACTGGCTTGTGTATCCATCCCTGAACCAATTACCGAAGAAATTCAGTCAATCAAGAACCAACCCTAAAGCTGTGGAAGGGTTTAAATCTACCTCAGCCACAGAATGCACATTCCCAAAGGAAATTTAAAGTGCTCCTGCCTAAAGAGCTCCACATTCCTCTGCTCTAAGAAAAGAAGATATCCCTGGAGCCTGAAAACCCTTCGCCCCTTATTTTCACTTATCTGAGCTTTCTCTAGGTCTTTGGTGGCCAAGGTTGAAAATTAAAATTGCCCCAGCCTTTTCTACAGTGTGAGGTATGCTCAGAGTTTGGTGGCTCAGCTCACATTGACTTCTTGCAACCTCAGTTTGCCTAATCACCAAAACTCTCCTCTGGAGGAGCAACATGTAGCTTTGTCTTTTTAATATACTTTCCTTCACATTTTCCCCCCAAATGTTGAAGGATCAGTGAGCCCCAGGCTCATTTACAAATAAAAGCTTCATCCTAACACCTGGGTGATGAAAATACGCAAAGGAGGACCTCCACGAAAGCAAAGCAGAAAATACCGCCAATGTTCATTTTATATCTGACAACTAATTAAGATAGGAGGAAGAGGCTACCCAACATGTAATTATAAAAAATGGGTGATGAGGTAATGAGCAGTAGCTGAATTAGAGCTGACAGTCTATCCATGGGGCTCGCTTCAGGCTGTGCGGAAGGAAACAGGAGGATGAGGTGTGCTGGGGGTCCCTGCTCATGGTGACTGGAGACAAGCTTTCTGTGGGACTTTGTCATTTTTCTTCTTAGTCGCTCACTCTCCTCCCCTCCCAAGTGTCCACCTCCGGCTCTATTCCCTTTCCCTTGGCCCTGACTGGGCAGAAATTCCAGCCCGCTCAGCCTCAGCTGGTACCTGCAACTCCCACCTGGCTAAGAGAGGAGACAGGGCTGGTTCTGAGACAGTTCGGGAAGTGGCTCTCTGTCTGACTTTGTCACCCCTCACAGCATTGCCAGGGTCAAGCGGGACAAGCAAAGCAGTCCCCCTCCCTTTCAGCACCTTCCTGGGAGGGGTGGTTGGCTGCCGTGGCCCTGCTTGTGGGTCTGATGCCTCAGACACCACCTGGGCCTTAGGTTATGAGCTCTTAGGGGGCCAGGAACCGGGACAGATTTGATCATCCCTGTCAAGCACGGAGTCTGGCACTCTTCTCGTTCATTCTCATGTTCATAGATCGCACAAAGCTGTGCCTGACGCTGTGCTGGGGAAAGGGGAGAAAAGATGCCCCAGAGCACTGGGGGCTCCAGGAAACAGAGACCATATTATTGTTTGCCATTTTGCCCCCACCACCTTGGCATGGTTCTAGGGAAATGATGGGGCCTCAATAAATACTTCCTAAATGAAGTGATAAATTCAGGAGGAGAAGCATGGGAATCCAAATAAGCATGACCTGGAGAAGGAGCTATAGGGGAGAGACAGGGGGAAAGCTATAGGGGAAAGCTTGTCTCCAGCTATAGGGGATGAGAGAGGACTTCGGGAGGATTAGGAAGAATACCAGAGCCCATGCCACAAAGCTTGGAATTGATCTGTTCTGTGATGGGGAGTCACACAGTGGTCACAGCAAGGTCAAATTAGAAAGGACTGGGAATCGAAGCAAGGAGAGAGACTGCACAGGACTCAAATGTTCTTGCTTTTACAGAAGATGAAATGTAACAATCAGTTAATTGCTCACTAACTGTGAGCCCAGTTCATCGTACTGTGTGCATATATAGAGAACCTGTACAGAATACATAAGGAGATTGTGAGTAAATGAGGCTTGATCAGATTAGCAAAAGATGGGTAAAGGTAATACAAAAGGAGATGTTTTTAAAGGCAAAAAATAAAATACCAGAAAAATGACCTACTATAGGTGTCAGCATAACAAATTACACGTTTTAGAGATGGGATTTTAAAAAAGTACTAGTTTCTAGATATGTTCTTTATGTTAGAGGACAAAAAGAAATGGAAAATAAAGAAATGGGTGAATAGGGGTGCCTGGGTGGCTCAGTCGTTAAGCGTCTGCCTTAGGCTCAGGTCATGATTCCAGGTCCTGGGATCGAGCCCCACATCGGGTTCCCTGCTCCGCGGGAAGCCTGCTTCTCCCTCTCCCACTCCCCCTGCTTGTGTTCCCTCTTGCTGTGTCTCTCTCTCTGTCAAATAAATAAATAAAATCTTTAAAAAAAAAAAAAAGAAATGGGTGAATAAAAATCAGACAAATATGAACAAAAAGGAAGTGAAGTGGTGATGTGAAATTCATATTCAATAAACAAAGTAGAATTCAGGCAAAGAAAAGATAGAGTAACAAGAGCTGATAATCGGTGGACTGAGGTCCCTAAGAAGGAGCAAGGGGCTAAGGCCCAGGGGATCTGTGGAGAAACAAGTCTTGGATAGAAGGAACTCTCTTCAACAGGGACAGGAAGAGAAGGGGAAAGGACAGGTGTGATCTTAGTTTATGGTCCCTTGACTCGGGAGCCAGTGTTGAGTACACACCAGCTGAGGGTGAAAGAGATGAGGGGTCTGCATACCAGAGGAAGTCGCTGGGCAGCTGCAGGCCACAAGGAAATGGCAGGACATCAACTGCATCTGTATTGGTTGCTGGGTTTGGGAGTGAGACGTAGAGAGGATTATAGTTTGTCTTCTTCTATGTTCTCTGTGAAGCAGGAAGTGTGATTATCTGCTGATGTTGGAGGAAGAGGAAGTGGGGCCTGAGGTTGAGAAAAGTAGGGCATCTCTGAAATCCAAACAGTGGAGAAAAATGACTAGAAACCAGAGCACTGGTGACTCTATGCATCGTTACTATAGACCGAGAATTTACAATGCATCTGTCTCTGTATTCTGTGATTATCTTCAGCACAGCTCAGCATCTTGGTTATGGGGGATGAACAGCCAGACAGACTTATCCCGGTGGGGGGTTCTGCCAGGCAACCACAATGAAGGAACAGGGAGGCAATGGAGTTGAGAATAGGGTAAGAAAATCTTTTGAATACTGAATCTCATCATTCAGACATCCTAAACTTCCAGGTCAAGGAAGGAATTGAAGACAGATCAGACTGGAAGAAAGTAAAGACTTTAAGGACAGAGTGTGTAGGGAAAGGTAACTGTACAAGATCTGCAAGAGTGAGAAATTCTAGCACACAAAGGCTAATCACCAGATCTTTATTATATATACTTGGAATATGAATGAGGCACACCTCTACCCAAGTTCTCTTGTGTGCAAGTTCAGTTCTGTATCTCATGGCACCTTTGTGGTTGCCACTCCATCAACATTTTCTACTGTTTCATCTAATAGTCATGGCCTGTCATGCATACATTTTTTTTTTAAATTGAGGTTTATACTTGGGAGTTTACAGTATCCAAGGTGTGCTAAATGTATATAGTTCCTATACCAGTGTAACTTTAAGAAGTCTTGGCATTTTAGGGGCGCCTGGGTGGCTCAGTCGTTAAGCGTCTGCCTTCGGCTCAGGTCATGATCCCAGGGTCCTGGGATCGAGCCCTGCATCGGGCTCCCTGCTCGGCGGGAAGCCTGCTTCTCCCTCTCCCACTCCCCCTGCTTGTGTTCCCTCTCTCGCTGTGTCTCTCTCTGTCAAATAAATAAAATCTTGAAAAAAAAAAAAAGTCTTGGCATTTTAGTTACATAGATCAGTGGCTGTGGCGTCGGTCTCCAATTGCCCCACTGAGCCATATGAAGAGGACAGTGGATTCTCAATTACCTCTGCTGGGAACAGTGACACGGAATATTGAAAATGTGTTTATGTTTGTCTTTGGAATGAATTTTTTATTTCTGTTTGAATATGGGTTCCATAGGCATAAAAACCTATTCGAGGGAAATCAAGAGTTGTCTAGACTTAATAAAATATGCAGGAATGGTATAATGACCCAGTAGCCCATCTCTGCCTAGGCTTCTGGTAAGCTTTTAGAGCTCCATATTGAATTAATCATTCTACACGGCACCAGTGGGAGAAATTCCGCCGTGACCCCATCAAACTGATGTGTCTCACTTGCACCATGCTCCATCAGAATTGGTGTCCCTTGTCATCTTGTCCCAGAAAACAAGACTGCTGATGCTCTTTTTTATTCCACCCGTTTTTTATTTCCACTAAGCTATTTTTGCTACAGTCATTTACTGCCACTGGGATTTTTGCACAAGGTTAATAGTACTAATAACACGAAGGACAAAGCACCAAAGAGAGAATCTTGAAAGAATAGCCTGTAACCCTTTATTTGGTCAGGGCTAAAAACCCTGCAGGACATTACAGTCTCGAGTTTGGGATCAAGGCCACCTTCAGCCTTCTTTGTTGAGTTGTTCTGCACTCTCTGGGCCCAGCACTTAATGTCATACTGGGGTCTTATAGAGAGATCGAGTCCATTCCAACAATGTCCCAGCTGCTGCCTGGACCAGTTTTTTACTCTGGCAGCCATTATAGTCACATAGGAGTTGTTAAAAAATATCTGTGCCTGGGCTCTTCCTCAGACCAACTAAACCAGCCTCTCTGGGGAGGAGCAGGGCATCAGCTCCCAAGTGGTCCTATTCATTGGATCAGAGTTGAGGATCACTGGCCTGGACAAGGAGCTCCAAACTCTACTTCTGGACAGTTGAGGAGGCCATCCCAGCTTACTGTCCAAGTTCTTTGCTCATCAGGTGGCTGCCTTTAGCATGGAAGCTTTTAGGACCCAAAAAACTCCACTTCCCAGGCTGTGTGCAGGAGACGCAGCCAGAGAGCAGGGTGGCTGCCACTTTTGGTGCCCAAGAAGCAAGTGCCAGGTGTGGTGTTTGTTTTTCATTTAGCTTTGGTCTCCAATTAAAATTCAGAATTTTGTGGCATTTTTGAATGTTTTAGTCTATTCACCATTCTCCATGGGTCACTTCCGAATAATCCAAAGTAAATAATTAGCTTTCCCAAGCTTTGTTAAGATGGGGATACGGTTAGAACTGGTACATTCTAATGTTGACTTTAGCTTTCACTGTGGTCTCTGGAAAAGTCGTTTACCTTCTTTGGAACTTCTGGTGCTTCAGATATTATCTCTTTGGAAGATAAGAAGGAAAGTAACGCTTAGTGAGCCTCCGTTGTATTTGTAGCGCTATATTAGACACTTGATACATGCTGTTGAATTAATTAAGAGCGTGGGCTGTGGAGCCAGAGTGCCTGGGCTCACATCCTGTCTCAAATATTCCAGCAAATAAACTCAAATCACAGAGTGGTCACAAGGTTCAAGTGACATAATGTCTATAAAGTATGTAGCACAGTGCTTGGCACAACGCGGAGTTCTCAAAAAAGCACCGGCTGGCTTTGTCATCAGTCTCATTGAGTTCTCCCAGCCACCCTGGAGTGGGTATCATCATTCACTGTAGAGATGAGCAAAGTCTCCAAGGTGAACCTATTTCTCCATGGACACACTCAATCTCAGGTGTAACTGAGAGAAAATGAGAACACCTACCACTTAGAATTGTTGACAAATAAGAGAAGTAATTTCAGGACCTAAGAGATAGTTGACCTGCAAAAGTGAGCTCTGTTCTCGGTGTCGGAGTGACACTGGTAAGTAAGTTGGACAGTTCCCTATCCTTGTGGAGAGTGGGCACACTTCTCCGCCTGACCTTCAGGAACCATGAGGCACCGTATGCATCAGATCTTTTGGTGGCACATTCTTCACCATGATTATGTATTCTTCCCTAGTTAATAGATAGTTCTAGTCCCTCATAGTAAGTGGTCCCTAAGGTTCTTGACTAATCACAAAATGATCAAAGATGGAGAGTCACCAAGTAGATATTTTTGCTCCCCCACCAGTTTCTTCTGGGGACACTCTCCCTATTTCCTGAAACCAGGGCCCCCGGTGCTAGCAGAAGGAGTAAAAAGAGACTCTCAGTACTTTAAGAGGGAAAATGCCGGTGTTATTTTACCACAGTGATTCTCAGATCCATGCCAACCTCCCAGCCCCCTTCTGGAATGTTCTTTCATATACATATCAGGGTAGTGATTAGTGGATACCCAGACGACTAACTCACAAAGGCCATAGATGGAGTCATGTAGATTAATTTGTTTCCAAGCAAGGAATTAATGAAAAGAAGATAAGCAGGGAATAAAAAAGTTTATTGAACATTACTTCTATGCTGATCATTTCCTGTCCACTGTTCTTAAATTCATTCAGTCATAAAACACTTAAAAGCCCCTCCTATGTACCAGGTATTATATGGTCTCTTGGGAGACAGAGATGATCCTAGTCTTGAAAATGTTAGTAGTTTTGGAAATGTCTCAAGAAGGCCTGTCTTCTGTGTTTGACAATAATCCAAAATACTGTTGACACAGAAATATTACTTTTACCTTCTTTGATATCTCTGGTTGCCTACATTTCTAGATAACTTTTCATACAGTGTTTTAGGAAATCTCCTCCCATTCCTGTAAAATCGGGACTATGTGGTTGTACCGTCAGCACCCAAAGCCAAAGCCTGGCTGCGAACAGCCAGGCCCAGATCAGGCTTCTCCCATATCTTAGTTCCTTTTTCAGTAGTGTATAAAATGCCATCTCAAAGGCGAATGACTCTATGTAGAGTAGAAATTAAATAGGATCTCCTAAGATTACAAATATATCAATATGCTTTTGATTTAATATTGCTTCATTTTCTTCTTTAACATGATACATTTCTCTGCATAATTTCTGCAAAGGGAAGATCTCTGTCACTTAGAAATTCTCTTATTTTAATTCAAGTTAAACTTCCATGCATAGTTCCATGGGAAATGCAAAAATACCCCATCCACTTGATACAGCTATGAATTTTCCATTAGGAAAAGGATGTTACAGGTTGAAGGAAAAAAAAACCCTGAAGTCATTAACACTTGGTAACCAGCAGGCATAGATAAAATAAGCTAATTTTTATATGTATAAATCCATAAATCTATGGAGCTGGGTTAATTTGAGTGTAAATTAGGGTTGGGGACTTTTTAATCTTTAGATTTTTCCTAAATTATCCCTTATATATTTCCTCAGTTTTAATTTCTCTACATTTCAAAAACTTGTTAGTCAAAAAATATGTGCATCATTTTGCCTTCTCCTTTCATTAGCAATATTTAATACTATAAAATCATTAAGCTCAGAGTCCAACAGGGAAAATTTGAAGACTGTCAGAAAATATTTTTCATTCTCTATTACAGTGTATTACCCTCATCGTGTTTTCACTAAGTTCCTTTGCCTCGCTATGCAATTAAAATTTATTTCTCAGCATATCCTGATACTCCTATGAACGTACCCAGTGGTTTTTATGTGCAGACACACCAGAGTTATTCAAAACTTTTACTGTTTGGGGAGACAAGAACTCACTGAACCATCAAGAAAATACATCCCTACACAAAGATAAAGATTTGGTATGAAATTTTCAGAACTAAAAGAAAACATAAAGGAGGCCACAACTTTCAGACTTCTTGATGGCAGTGTTCTTTAGAGAGTTCTCATTCACAGTAACTTCTGTGGAAAGGCAAAAGATAAATCAAAATATATATATATTTGAGCATATACTATGTTCCAGGTCCTGTGCTAGGAGTTCACAGAAAAAAGAAAGAAAGAAAGAAAAAAGGACTTTCAATCTTAACAGCAGATCCCATTTTAAAAAAAGATATTGAAAATACTTTAATATGTTTAAAATAAAAACAAAACAGCAATTTCCATTTAGCCGTGGTATCCCATTTTATTTCACCTACAATAACTAGTCTGTACATCTCTTATAGGAGTTCTTCCAAAGAACAAAATGAATAAGGTGGTTATAAGTGCCCTGGAAACTTCACTGTAAGAAATCTTTTCAGCATGTAATTATCAATATGAAAAAATATGAGGAATGAAGAATTTTAACCAAGAAACTTAATACATAATACTAACAAAATATAAACACTGCCTTTTTTTTTTTTAAAGATTTTATTTATTTATTTGACAGAGAGAGACAGCGAGAGAGGGAACACAAGCAGGGGGAGTGGGAGAGGGAGAAGCAGGCTTCCCGCCGAGCAGGGAGCCCAATGTGGGGCTCGATCCCAGGACCCTGGGACCATGACCTGAGCTGAAGGCAGACGCTTAACGACTGAGCCACCCAGGCGCCCCATCACTGCCTTTTTTTCATGTTCAGGAAGTAGGAACTATAATTTATTGAAACCCTTGTTTATGAGTGGATTTCCCAGTGAAATAATAATGATTTTTAAAAAAATGCTTCTGGTTATAAAAATTGTAATATTTATTTCAATAGTGTGGGCACAAAATTAAAATACACTGAGAAAAAAATTCATCTAAGAATCTTTTTGGCTTTATTCTAACTTTTCATAATAGGCTCGAGGTGCTAAATCAGTCAATTTGAGAATCCTATCTACATAAGGAAATTTAAGGAGCTTAAGCTATGGATTTATTTTTTTAATTTTATTTTAATTCAATTAATTAACATATGGTGTATTATTAGTTTCTGAGGTAGAGGTCAGTGATTCATCAGTCTTATATAATATCCAGTGCTCATTACATCACATGCCCTCCTTAATGTCTATCACCCAGTTACCCCATTCCCCCACCCCCCACCCCTCCAGCAACCCTCATTTTATTTCCTATGGTTAAGAGTCTCTTATGGTTTGTCTTCCTCTCTGATTTCGTCTTGTTTTATTTTTCCTTCCCTTCCTCTATGCTCCTGTTTTGTTTCTTAAATTTCACATATGAGTGAGATCATATGATACTTGTCTTTCTCTGATTTATTTTGCTTAGCATAATACCCTCTAGTTCCATCCATGTCATTGTAAATGGCAAGATTTCATTTTTTGATGGCTGCGTAATATTCCTGTGTGTGTGTGTGGGGGGGTGTGTATCACATCTTCTTTACCCATTCATCTGTTGAAGGACATCTGGGCTCTTTCCATAGTTTGGCTATTGTGGACATTGCTGCTATAAACATCGGGGTGCAGGTGCCCCTTTGGATCACTATACTTGTATCTTTGGGGTAAATACCTAGTAGTGCAATTGCTAGGTTGTAGGGTAGCTCTATTTTTAACTTTTTGAGGAACCTCCATACTGTTTTCTTACTATGTATCACTAAATCTAACATCTAAATGTGGGGAGTGGGTCATTGTTTCCTAGTGCAAGATGGAGAGCTGTGAAATTTCATTCCTATGTTATGTTCACAACAGTCCCTGTTGAGTAATGTCAACCCCCACAGTTCGGCTTTTTAACACCAAGCTGCCTCTTCTAAAAGTCATGCCCCAACCCTGCCTCCAATACTTCCATCACTATGTCCTAGTCTTTAAACTTTTACTGATTAGCTTCATGGGGAAACAAAACAAAATGGTTCCAGGCAGATTTGCCCTGGAACAAATTTTAAAATAAAATGGATCTGGCAGTATCCCTTGACACTGAAGTACATGAAACTTTAAATCAAAGAAAGAAGGAAAATATCAAATATTTATATATTCTCCATCAGGATCATGAAGAACCTAATGTCAATCCCAGCCATTTAACCCTCAAAACTTCAAGGCTACACACAGGCATTAGAAGAAGGTCCAGGGTTCAACTCTGCACAGGTTTTTCTGGGAGGTCCAGCCAGCTCCACCCCAGCCTGTCCTAATCTAAGAAGCCTGGCCTAATCTAAGACCGGCTCCCCTTTGCCACTGCCTTGCCCACTGGTACACTGTGCCCCAGAATTCCTTCAAAGACCAGCACACCTCATTATTGCCCGGCCCTTAGCCTTGGCTCCAGGGTTCATAAGGGTTTAAGAGCTTAAAGGCCAGGATGGTTCTGTGCATGACATTTTATGGGAAGACAAGTTAAAACCTGTTCCCAGGTTGAGTTGAGAGAATGTGGGAGCGTGGAGGTGGCTCAGAAGATTGGGGGCAAGTATGTGCCATTCTTCACAGAGGAGGCAATTTGGGGGCAGAAACTGGTGTAAAGCTTATCACAAGGAACGTTCAGGGGAGGAGGCATTTGGCAGAGGGAAGCACATAGGAAGTTTTGTGAAAGCAGGGTATTATTACAAGCATTAAAAACAAACACTATGCATATCACTTGTCTGGAGCAGAGTGGTGGGGCCTGGGGGGAGGCCTCATTACCAGAAAGCAGCAAGGGGCTGGGAGAGACCGTGGCCTTGGAGACCCCACAACTAACCAACTGTGGAAAGATACTTCTCTACCATTCTACTTCCTCATCTACAAAATATGGGAATGCTTCAGATTTTCCAGATTTGCCCGTAAATGGGAATACTACTTGCACTTTACCTGTCTGAAAGCACACTTTTATTCCACATGGCCTTTATCACTCCCTTACCTACTTTCATTGCTATTTCAAGCTCTTTTATTGAAGTGCAGGTGTGAAAGTACCCCCTTCACCTCCCCCTTCCCCAGAGCTGGGGTGACATTACTGGTTCTTGCAAGAAGAGGTAATCAAAGTAAAAAAGAAAAGGCTAAGTTGTTATCATATTTGTTAACTCGGGCCAGATGCTCATTAGCAATACACTAGAAGCCAGAAATGAAAAACCAGGCTGCAGCTTGGATCCAAAAATAAGGGCCAGGCTCTGTGGAAAACATCAACAGATGCAAAACCAGAACAAGGAAGAACATTTTGTCTGCACCATTGGAAAAAGACAGAACCTTGAGCTATCTTCCAGGCACACAGACATAGATCCATACTTAGTTGATCAGTGGCAACCACACAGGTATAAAGAAAAGGAGGAGATACTAAAATCTCAGCATGGGAAGAGTCTATGGTCCTCAACCCTGGCTGCAATTGGAATTATCTTAGCATCTTTTAGAAGTTCTGATGCCAAGGTCCTGTCCCCAGAGATTCTGATTTAACTGGTCTGGTGAGGGACTGTTAAAAGCTACCATTTAAAGCTCCCAAGGGTGTATAAACGTGCAGCCAGAGCTGAAGACCACTCATCCGAGGTAGTGAGTGAGGGAAATAACCGACATGCTGCACATGTTCTGGGTTAGACACCCCTTCTTGCTAGGGCTGGAATGTCCATGGTTTGAAAACATTTATTTACTGATTCAGCAAATGATTATTAGGGACCTACTGTGTGCAGGCTCCACTTCAGGGGCTAGGATTAAAAATTAAATTAGTCTTGGCCTTGCCCTCGGGACGGTTGATGGGGAAGTCAAATGAGAAAATAAATTACCTAGCTACAAAGGAATATGGTTAGTACAATAATAGTGGTTTGTTCAAAGAAGGGGTAACTTCTTCTTCCCTCAAAGTCCAACCACAGAATCATGAAATCATAGAGATGAAGGAAGCTTGAGGTTCCAAATTTTGTGTGTAAGGAAACTAGAAATCAAGAGGTTGGCACGGGGCCTAAAACACTAAAATACTCACTCTGACTCACCAGAGGAAGTGTTATAGAACTGTGTCCCACAGCACTGAATTCAGAGGCTGGGTGTTGAAGAATAAGTAGGATTTATTGGGTGCAAGGACATGAGAAAGGGTTCCATTCCCAGAAGGCTCAGCCTGAAGCTCAGGCAGGAAAGTGCACACAGGGTAATGCCCTGGACCTGATCTCAGGTGGTGGCCAACAGCTTGGTGCCCCCTCCTCCAAATCAGCACTGGTCCTGGGCTTACATGGTTTCTTGCTTTCCAACGCATTTTGAGGGGATGCTCCCACCTCCAGCTCCACCTCCCTCTAGGAATAATTCTATTCAAATGAGATAGTAAATACATTAGTTTTACCCCTTGAGTTGTCTAAGTTCAATGAGATCTGGGGCTTGAATGTCTAACCTTAAACTTTCAGTGATATAACAGATTAATAACTCTGCACACCCCTAGATTAAATACCCTTTGACCATTTGGTCAGCCTTGACCACCTAGAGTTGACATGTGCTCTACTTGCAAAACAAGAATTGTTAAATCCATAATGAAATGTGTTGAATTTGTTCTCCATTCTCCCCTTCCTCTGACCATGGTGTTGTCCTTAAAGTTTCACCTTCTCTCATATCCCATGTCCTTTTAATCAGCAAATCCTATTGGCTCACCTTCAAAAGCTATCCAAAATTCAGGTACTTCTCACCATCCTCACTACTACTGTCTCCAACCAAACCATTGTCCTGTGTCACCTGGATTATCACAGCAGCCTCCTAACTAGGGCTCACATGTCGGACTCAGCCTCAGAGGTGTGTCCTCCACTCCACAGATGTTCCATTTCGAAGAGTGTCAGGCTGTGTCTCTTCTCGATTCAAAACTTGTTGGCCTGTCCAGGGTCCTTCGTATGACTGACATGACCCCATATGATCAGTTCTCTATGGCTCCTCAGACCTCACTTTTTCTTCTCTGACCACACGGTCCTCCTCATTGACCTTGAACATGCAAGCAATGCCCCCCTCCCCATAGTTCACCCTGAAATTGGAACACCCTTCCTCCAGATGGCTGCATTGTGAGCTCTTCTACTTTCTTTGGGTCTTTTCTCAAAAGCCACTTTCTTTGTGAACTTTCTCCGGCTACCCTATCTAAAATCTCAACACTCACCCCCTTACATTTCACATACCTTATCCTTGCCTTATAAAAATGACTCTCTTTAACACTCGTCTGTAAGCACTATGTATTTTATATTTTATTGACTTATAAAATATTAACATTCATCAATAAGTACTGTATTTTTAATTTTTCTTATTATTTTGTCTTTCCTCATAAATCTGCTCCAGAAATAATTTTTGGGTTTGTTCACTGGTGTATCCTGATAATTTAAGTACAATGCCTGGCACATGGTGTACTCAATAAATACTAGTTGAATGAAAGGAAATAGAAAACTTACCTGTGGCATAATAAATATTACAACCGCACTTATACATTCCCTTCTTGATAGTTATTAAAAAAAAAATCCACACCATAAGCAGGTCAAACTGCAATATAGAAAAAGATATCACCAAATCTATAACCTTAAAATGACTGAAACCCAAATTGAGGGACATTCTACAATGTACTTGATTGCTACTCTTCAGAAGTGTCAAGGTCAGGAAAGACAAGGGGAAGACTCAGGAATGGTCACAGATCAGAGGAGCCCAAGGAGACATGATAACTAAATGCAACGTTGGATCCTGTATAGGATGCTGGGACAGAAAAAAGCCACTGGAATTCAGAAAGGATCTGCAATGTAGTTAATAATACTATACCAATGTTAATATCCTGCTTTTTTTTTTTTTTTTTAATATCCTGGTTTTGATAACCGTGCTATGATGATGTAGATGTTCAAGGGCCAGGGAGGTAGCCTACTTGAACAAACATTATTACATCCAAATATCTAAATATCTCTTCAAAATCAGAGAGGGAGACAAACCATGAGAGACTCTGGACTCCAGGAAACAAACTGAGGGTTACAGAAGGGAGGGGGGTTGGGGGCTGAGGTGACTGGGTGATGGGTATTAAAGGGGGCACGTGATGTGATGAGTACTGGGTGTTATATGCAACTGATGAATCGTTGAACACTGCATCAAAAACTAATGATGTACTATATGTTGGCTAATTGAATTTAATAATAAATAAATGTCTCTTTGTACTCAAACAAGGAGGTTACTTAAGTGATAAACATGTTTCCTGAATGAATAACAAGAAGCAATTACCCTATAAACCACCAATAAGGCAATTAAGTAACTGAGATAGGGTGGATGTGTGTGTGCACACGTGCACACGCATGCATGTGCAAAGCAGTTTTCTTTTTTTACATTTCAATCACTTTTCTATGCCATGGTAGCTGTATGCACCGGATATAAACAGATTTTCAAAGCATATGTTCCTTGCTGTATAAAGGAATTTTATCAGAAGACACAATAACAATTCAAAGTTCTCTTTCTACTCTGCTTTTAAAAGGCTAGAAATAACAAGTGTCAGTTTAGTAAAATTACCTTCTAAGTAACATCCCACTAATTGGAGATTTCACAGTGAAATAATCATACACCGTTCTAGATCTCAAGAAGGCATGTTCTCATTAAAGGCAGAAAAATGATTAGGAAACATGTCACAGAGGGGATTTAAGAATCCTATTAACTAGCAAACCACCTTATATCTTCTGGAGGGGTGCGGTGAAGAGTAAAATCATTCAAGCCAAGTTCTCCTGTCTGGAAAGCTGCTGCCCCATCTTTCACCGTCAGAAGGGTACGTGTCCTATTTGTAAGTGGTAGCTCTTCGCTGGGGGTGGCTGGGGAACGATGCCTACACTGCCCCCCCCACACCCCCACGGGAGGCCTTGCAGCCAACGAGAAGGACCTTCCCTTGTCCTTCTCTGGGAGGGGGTTTGGCTGGGTGGGCCCCTGGGGACAGGGAGGAACACGTCAATCACCTAGGGACTAGAAGAACTGTTGAGGAGCATTACTCACGTTTCTGTAAGTCAAAATAAACATGTTTGTTTGGTGAGAAAGTATCCCAGTGTTTTTTAGATTAACAGTCAAAAAGGCAATTCAATACAATTTAACCAAAATGTATCGACCATCCACTAAGGACTTATTTCTATTCTAGGACTGTGGATGTAAGAGGAATAAAATCTTAACCCTCAGACAGCTTACTCCCTGGTAAAAGATGTAAAAGTTTATCAGCAAATAACTGTAAGATAAATGAGTAGGAAATGTCAGAAGGACCAGGGAGGTAGCAGACCTGAACAACGTGAGCTGAATGTAAGAATAACAAAGTTCCAGAAATGGCACCAAATTCTTTATTTTTGCTAAGTTTTAGTGTAGGCATGTGACTTAATGTAAATATATATATAATACACATATTCTATTTATATTAAAATTTTTTAACTGAAAAAGAAAAGCAATTATTTCCTGGGTGGTTGTTTTTTTTTTCATAATTCATTACTGCTTTGATTTGAAATCAGAAGCCTGACATCTATTTCTTCTGAACCAAAATGTCACTCAGGCTCTGCATTTTTTCACTGTAAGGTACAGAATATAGCGTTAAATACTTAAACTGGGGGTGGGAGGTAGTTTTTTTCAGATTGATTTTGGAATATAGCTTCCCCTAAACAAAGGCTTTCCCAACATGGATCACATCTTTGTAAATGGTTCTTACCAGTAAGGTGATTCCTCCAAGATGTGTGTATAATCCCAGCTTTCAACATTATCGTATTCAGTCTTCAATACCATTTTGTATTACTGTTCAATAACTTTAAATCATAGCCCTTCATTTGTACTATCAAAAATTAACTGGCGTGCCTGGGTGGCTCAGTTAAGTGTCTGACTCTTGATCTCAGCTCAGGTCTTGATCTCAGGGTTCAAGCCCCACACTGGGGTCCACATTGGGTGTGGAGCCTACTTAATTTTTACCTTTTTTTTTTTTTTTAACTAAGAAAGGTAAGCTACATAACGCTAGTTTCTTTTCATAAAGTTTGAAATCCAGTATTCAATGGCCTAGTTTTGGAGAATGAATTTCAGGCTATTTTTTTCATTTCTGGAAACTGATTTCAACATAAGAAACTGGATCACATTATTCCTAAACAAATGAATTTCCCAAAGATTTCCAGATTTGTCAGGACTGAGAGAAGCCAATGAGACATTTGTACAAATACTTGCAAATGCCCTATAGAAAAATATTCAAAAGCTGTAAATGAGTTGTATTATCAGTAAGAAGCTTGCAACTTTGAGCCAATCTTTGCTGTTAAGTGGAGATAAGACCATTTCCTCTGATGACATGAACAGTTAAAAGAAATCTCTTCAGTATCACAGCACAAGTAAGCCAGGAAATTTATCAACCAAACACTGACCTGATTTTGCTCCAAGATACGGAAGAATAGCTAATTCGTGGTACTAATTACTTGTCCCATTTCAGCTTTTTAGCCCAAAGCGATTCCTAATGAGTGATGAAATTAATGGACTTAGGCATAGTGCCCCTACAAAGTAATGCCACTCCAGATCTGTTGCTTGACAAATCCAACATCAACCCTACCCTCTGTGAGAGCCAACCTGTAGTAGCCCTTACAATTTGGAACAGTGCGTTCTCCATCCAATGGTCTGAGAACTTTCTCATCACAAAGTAAGCCATTTTCCTGATGTTTTGCCTTTCAGGGACTCCTTGTCTAAAAGTTCTTTGACCCCTCCAAAATTCTCTCCACATCACAAATAAATATAGCTAATGGTCTGCTATGATTTACATCCATGTTCTCATTTGCTGCAAGAGAAAGTGCTACCAATAACTTATCCTGAAAGTTCTCAACCATACTTTTAACATGCTGAGCTACAATGTTTCTGGTTACCCTAACGTCGCAAATGCTTGTTTATGCTCTGGACACATAATTTCTGCTGCATTCAAAAGAAACTCCTATAAAAAGCATTGTCTGTAAAAAGGTTTTGATGCCCAGGCAATTTTTTTTTTTAATAGAGAACTACATTTCACAGGAGATCGCTTATTTTATTCTCATTCAAAAACAAACGCTACCATTTTTTCAGTCCATTAAGTTTTTCAATGCCCATCTTTTCTGTACACCAGTCCTGGCTGGTTTTTTATGGTGCCTTAAGTTGTCATTTTTCTGTGCACACATTCTTTGGACAGTATTCCCACCCAACCCCCCAAACCCCTCAAAAGTGCCCTCCTATTTCTCTCTCTCTCTCTCTCTCTCTCTTTTTTTTTTTTTGATACTCATTTCTCTTTTTTAGGAGATGCACAAGTTCACCTTTTTCTTAACTTTACAATAAGAAAAACAGCAGTAACTAACAACTGCTATTTGATTCCAGTGTTGAATCCAAAGGAACATGCGCAGGCTTTCGCTAACTAGGGAGGGCATAACCCTTACCCAGAGGGCACTGCCCCTCCGATTCAAGGCATGTCTACCTTGTGGGGGACACCAGCCTTCTCTCGCTAAGAGAAGCTGGAAATCAGACATTTTAAAGAAAAATTTCCTAATTATTTAAATAATGGTACCTTATTCAAAATTTATTAAAATACCAAGAGGGTCAGCATTGTTCTAGCCAGGTGACACAGGTCTGCAAGTATGGGCTGCCCATCTGTAACTCCCGGGGATGTCGAGTGGAACAGTAAAATAATTTGTATCCTATTTTGTTATAGTCCCTGAAAAACTAAGAAGAGAAAAGGCACAATTATATCAGCCTGTTTCTAGGGATTATGGAATCCAAATGCCATAACTAATTTGGAAATATTCTAACGAGGCAGTGAGATGCAGTGAAAAGGATATCCTTCTTGAAGCCAGGCCTGTTTGGGGAATCCTGGGTATTTCACTTATTAGGTTGGTTGACATTAGATTCCTCATCTGGAAGGAGGGATAATACAGTTGGCTTGTAAGTTTGCTAAGATGATTAGAGATAAAAGTATACACGTTTCTCAGCATACTGTCAGCATTTGTGAGGTGTTCCATAAATGCTAACTATGACTGTTATGAAACGCAAAACATACAACTCCAAAAACACTTCTTTGTATGCGCCACAAGCATGGATTGCGTCCTGGCTCTCTCTCCTGCACCCCCTCCCCGCCCCCTCCCCGCTTTTCTGCAACACATCTCCTCACTCTTCTCCGTGGCCCACCACAGCTTGTCAGCACCCGCTGATGTTTGCCACCCTCTTACCTCATCCAGGCTCCTATCTGTACCTGGAATGCCTGTCCCTTCCTTCATCATTAGGTTACCTCCTTTGCAATGCAACCAAAGTGTCACCTCTTCCAAGAAGTCTTTCGGGAGGGCCACCTCCCTCCAGCCTAGGTAGAGCTCTCCCTCCCTTACTGCTTTGTGTTTGCCTCAGTCTGGCTTTGTAGTATTGTAAACTGTGAGCCCCTGGGAGGGAGGGACTAGGTCACTGTCCCTAGCACCTGGGTGCAGTGCCATTGCCAGGCATGTCATTTGGATAAAAACAAACAAGCAAAAAAGGATCAAGGAGGCAATGAATGATTGCAGTGACTATAGACTGGCCTGGCAAGAGCCAGTGTCTGCTTCCCTCTTGCTTTACAAATGCAAATCTTTGGCTGCTGGTTGTGCATCTCTCCCCCTGCCTTCCCAACCCTCACTCCAGCTCTTGCCTCCATCTCTAAACCAATGGAAATTTCCATTCCGGAGTAGCAGGTTGTAACAGAGGAGGTGCCTAAGTGTCACCTCCTGGGGCTTGAAAGTGGGGACTGGAAGGACACCTGAGAGGCTTCCTTTTGAAAGGTCACAGGGAATACAAAGCAGAGTACCTTATTGGAGGTAAAAACCACAACACAGGGTCTTACCTTCATGTTCAGAAATGGTGGCTTCATGTACCTTTTCTCTTGTACCTTCAAAACTAGTGGCTTCACCAAAATGCATGTGTAGCCACAATGGGCTTGGGAGAATGCACTCTTGCACACGATCATTCATGGTCCTACATCAGAAGAAAAAGCATTTTGTAGGACAGGGCTGTCATTAGCATATATGAGCCCTTTGAGTGAGGAGGGATGCAGACCGCTGCGGAGTATTTACTGAGGAGGGGAGGAAGGCTGGACATCATCCAGACACCCCATGTGCCCCTTATCTGGACACCTTTGTGAACAACCTAGTGAGGGAGCCCTGTTGTAAGAAAACGTATTTCATTATCCATAATATTAGAAAAATAATTATGAATAATGTGCAAATATTTATTCTTTTCTAGGAACATGGGTGACATTCGGAGGTCAGATTTCAGATGAGGTAAGTCACTCTTGGCTTCCATTTTGGTGATCAAAGAAAATGCAAAGCTGAGCAGTGGGAGTAGTCTTCTTGGGGGTCCTGGAATTTTATAAGGATAAATCATGGAAAATGGTTAAGATTGAATCAAAGATTATTTTCAGTTTTATTCTGTTTCCTGTATTTTTCACATTTTGACTACTAACAGCCCATGAGGTTGTCAATCTATTATTTGTGCGGGTGCAATTGTTAGAGAAAAACCAACTTGGCATTAATATTTAGTTGCTTTATGGAAAGATTTCATTGCTGGGATGTGTGTGTGTGTGTGTGTGTGTTGGCTCCACCTAGAGTGACCAACTGGTCCTAGTTTCCAGGGACTTTTCATTTCTAGCATGGGATTCTCAGTCCCAGCTGGTCACCTCAGTTTGGGCAAGTTGATCCAATCTTTCAGAGCCTCAGTTCTTCTGATGTGAAATGGGATGATAAAGTTTACCTTGGAGGTCTGTTGAAAGGGTTAACCATGTTTAACATGTGAGATGTTTATGCAACCCTTTCACTGGTAGGTAGCAGACACCCAATAATGGCAGCTATAATAATTTATTTACTGTAAAATTCCTCTAAATCTTTGTTTATTCATTCAAAACAGTGCTTACCAAAGTGATATTCTTATCATTGCCTTTAAGGAATATCTTCATGGCATAAGTGAGTCATGCAGGCATTGAGCATCAATAACCCCCCAAGGACAAAGTCCTCAAGTCCCTCCAATCTTTTTGCTTACCTGCAACACCATTGAGGAGTCTGGATAGTATGTCTGAGTGGATACACTCAGTGGGATCCAGCCCACTCTGCCACTAGATTTACTAACATTTACTAACAGTTGCCACATCAGCAAAATGCAGGTGATAGCCCCTACTCAGCAGGATCACGATTAAGATTAATGAGATGATCCTATGAAGTGCTCAGCCCCATGCCTGGCCCAGAACAAGCCCTTCATAAAGGTAGTCCTTACTATCATTCCTAAGGAGAAGCTCGGGGGAATAGATGGTCTTTTTCACCGCTCCCAAGGTCACCAGTGTTATTTAATTGATCCTGGGGATAGGAGTCTTATCTGCACATTCTCATCTATCTGAATGCCTGTTCCTGGTATTGGGCATAGGTCACCAGAGAGTTTGTCACATGGGGGATTCCTTGGAAAGTAGACTATGCTGGAGATTAGCGTGCAGAACAGAAAATCGGGCCATGGTGCAGTCTCAACAATGACCACGGCTGACCCCATGGGGAGCTCCAAAGCTGAGATGGCCCTGCAGAGTTGTCCAAGATTGGGGCAAAAGGACTGAGTATTTATATCCTTTGTATGACCAGTCATCGGAGAGAGGCTGCCCTGGGAGGGTGGGTCTCACCTTGGGCGAGGCAACTGTCTTTAGCCAAGTGCAATTTCCCAGCAACTAGGGGACTAGGTCCTACAGTTCTGAAGGAGGATCTGGGGGGTCTTCACAGGGTTCATTACAGGGCCCTCTGATGAGTATCAGGTAGGGTGTATGGAGGAGGCACAGAGGCGAATCTACAAATATCAAAACCATGGCCACAAACTTAAGTCAGACACAAAGCAGGTGACCGGGAGGGAGATCTAGAATTAATAATCTACTGTATCTAGCAAATGCATAACCTTCTACTGCCTGTTACGGTAGCTGGAGGAGAAAAAGACGAATACACCTTCGCTTTAGGAGCAGAAGGGCCAGCTGTTAAGGGCACCATCTCCCCTTTCATGTTTGCTCTCCTCTTTACAGTATCTGCTCTCTGCTGCAACGAGCCCAGCTTGCCCAGGTCAGAGTGTGCAAGGCTGGCCTCTGAAATACATCATTTCAAAAGCACGAGTCTAAAAACTGCACAATAAAGCTGTCGTGAATGGCTGCAGAGGCTCTCACCTCAGATGCAGACCAGACAAACAGCTACTGTTGACTTTCCCCCCGGTCCCTGCGGAGAGAATGGCAGCAAGGGGGAGGCAAGGAAGCCACAGGGAGACCACGGTACCCCCAGCAGCTGAATCGCCCGAGCTCGACCATTTCCATGAGGGAAAAATGCAGGCCAGTAGCAACAAATTCACCTTCCCAGTTTTTCTCTGCCTTCCCTCTGCTTTGGACGAGCTCAGCACAAAGCAGGTACAAACTGTGAATCCCAGGATGACCACACCTGTGACGTGCTGAGTGGCACAACCAGCAGTGCTGCCTCGGGAGGTGGTGATGTCCCCATTCCTGGGAGACTCCGACCATATACCAAACAGCCACTTGACAGGGTAACAGCAGAAGGACCCAAATACCCCAGGAGATAACTCTGTGAGGTGCCGCCCACATGTTTTGGCTTCATCATAGAGCCAAGACAGATGTTACTCATGTGAATAATATTTTTAACTACAATAAGTATATCTGTATCACTGTCTTCTAGCACTTACTTTTCAGAGTTTTATCTACATTTTCTTACCTGTAAGGTAGCTAGGGTTCCTTGAATTGCGCATAACAATAAACTCAAGTCACACTGGCTTGATCAGTACAGGAAAAGTTACCTTGACTTTCCAGCTAGATTTTCCAACTAGAAGTGCAGACGTGGAGCAGGCTTCAGGGTGGACTCCCATCAGTGGCCCCACTCCGTTTCCCAGGGATGCCCGTGGCCCTGTGTTCCTCCGTACAGCGACCTCATCCTCAGACAGCAGGCTAGCTGCAGGAATTCTTTTTTTTTTTTTTTTAAGATTTTATTTATTTATTTGAGAGAGAGAATGAGAGAGAGCATGAGAGGGGGGAGGGCCAGAGGGAGAAGCAGGCTCCCCGCTGAGCTTGGAGCCCGATGTGGGACTCGATCCCAGGACCCCGGGATCATGACCTGAGCCGAAGGCAGTCGCTCAACCGACTGAGCCACCCAGGCGCCCTTTTTTAAAGATTTTATTTATTTATTTGAGAGAGAATGAGAGACAGAGAGCATGAGAGGGAGGAGGGTCAGAGGGAGAAGCAGACTCCCCGCCGAGCAGGGAGCCCGATGCGGGACTCGATCCCGGGACTCCGGGATCATGACCTGAGCCGAAGGCAGTCGCCCAACCAACTGAGCCACGCAGGCGCCCTAGCTGCAGGAATTCTAAGCCTTGCTCAGAACAGCAGTTCCAGGGAAAGGGTGTTGCTTCTAGAAATTTTGTAAGAAGAACAAGGAAAGAGGTTCCCAGAGGCCTCTGCGAATCTGTCCTTGCATCTCATTGGCCCAAAGGTGTCACATGACCTTCCCCAAGCCACTTACTTTTCCACCTGCCAGGCTGGCGGTTGGAGGCGGGAGGCGGGGGGCGGGTCCGCTTCCACGGAAGCCTGTCTGTCTACCTGGGGGACCTGAATGGAATCATCCTCGGTTTGCAGATGAAAAAGCAAAAATGCTGAGAGGTCAGATGACCTCCCCAAGTTCATTTATCCAGTGAGCAGTACGCTCAAGGCCAGAAAACAGTCG
Organism: Mirounga leonina; assembly: GCF_011800145.1. NCBI lineage: Eukaryota > Metazoa > Chordata > Mammalia > Carnivora > Phocidae > Mirounga > Mirounga leonina. The sequence goes on from NW_023270268.1 coordinate 49,938,591, forward strand.
TCTTAGGTCAGCGACTTCACTATTCCACATTCAGGTGTTTAAATTTTATGGTTGGGGAACATTTCAGCGATCACGTAGTCCAACTCTCCATCCAGGATTCTCCATCTTATCTTAAAATTTCTCTCTAGATGATATTATGCACATTTCCCAATAAGGATCCACTAGTATGTGACGTGACATAACACAAGGAAAACATACGGTGCGAGCACAGTAATTTCTTAAACACAGGGCAGGCGTGATGGGAAAAACTATACTTAACTTTTAATTTCTACTTAGGATAAATGTCATAATGGTCGCAAATTAAAAGCAGTAATCGCATTTTTACTGCTATTATTCTAAAGGATTGGCCTGGACCCCCTTTTGTTAGCCTAATAATTTTCTTGATATGCCGATTTTAAAAACAACAGGGAAAGAGTTTATCTTGGAAATGCTGATGAAGCAACCTCAGCCCGCAATCAAAGGCGTAATGGAAAAATCCATTTTAATTATTTGCGAGGTGTGTTATTTTTCAGTTGACCAGTAAATCTATCAGCAAAATGAAAAAATGTCCTCTCCCCTGTTGCTTATCACTGTCCCTCTAAAGTGCTCCCTCAAGCTGTTGTTTCTAGAGACGCTGGTACTCTTGGTAGTCCTGCACACCTGCCCCTCGGGTCTGGCAGCACAAAGGAAGGGGCAAGGGGCGGGGGGCATGTATCTGCAGGCTGACCGGTGGGGAGCGGGATCCCCGTGAGCCAGCGCACAAGCTCCGTCCCTCCTCTCTGCTGGCTGGTGGCTCTGTGACAGTGGCTGGGGTTTTGCTGAGCTACGGGTGGTATGAGATTGACAGCAGTCAGGGCTCTGTCCAACCTCTGGTTCATCAGCACAGTGCACTGAGCCTCGAGGAAAAAAGGCACAGGCTTTTAGGTCAGGAGTCACCCAGCTGCCAAAACCTATTGGCTTGGAGAAAGGAGAAGAAGGGAAATGGAGTCACCAGTGGTACAACTGACCCTCTTTGTCAGAGAGATTATGATGCTGCAGAGACTGTCGTCAAACCAGATCTTCCAAGCAGAGTGAGAAACACACATCGATCCACCTCCCTCACCATGCTCCTGAGGGCTGACCTGTCCCAGCGCTGAAGGAAATCCCTTAGGGCCCGGTGATACTTTTCCCCTATATATGCTGGTTGAATCTTCTTTTTTTTCATTCTGTAATACAACTGATAAAAACAAGGAGTGGTTATAGTGAGATTTCAGTGTTCTTAAAGACTAAAGACCAGAGGAGGATTACAAACTTGCTTCCTGGGTTCGGAAACCATTTGGCTTTTCTGAGTGACCTCCACATCCTCTTGCAGGTTGCTGAACGGCTGATGACAATTGCCTACGAAAGTGGAGTGAATCTCTTTGATACTGCCGAAGTCTATGCTGCTGGAAAGTAAGTCAGTGCCCGTCTGTGTCCCTCAAGTGGCATTTGTGGTACCAAGAGTGCCCGGACCATTGCTGACATGCTGGTGGGAAGGGTCTGCCCTTCCCACACACTCTGGTGGCGCTGCCTTTCGCCCTTTCTCTATCCCCATCCCCAGAGTTGGGGGTATTTATTGCCCGCCTCTGGCCCTTCCTGCCCCTGGTCCCTGTATGAGGAATGGACTGAAAACATCGCCACAGGCTACCTGAGGGGCCCAGGTAGCTGGGACCAGAGTGGTGGCAGGGCAGATCAAGAAGTGTTAGTTGACTACATGAGTGAGGAAGTAAATGAGCAGATTCCAGCGTGGCGGTTCCGAAGCTCGCCCTCATAATTTCATAACCACATCTCATAGTTCCTTACTCC
>NW_023270268.1:49940403-50259564 GCF_011800145.1 Mirounga leonina
AACTGTAGGAGGGCCTTGCTGCTTTTCTAGAGAAGTCACACCAGCTCCAACCTTCTCATGGACCCCAGAGCGGGTGTGGGGCTCTGAGACAGGACTCACGGCTTGGTCAGACCGTGTGGGGAACGTGCCCTTGGGGATGCCTCAAGGTCCATGCCTCCCCTGCGCCAGCACAACACGCACATTGTGGAACAAAACCAGAGCACCTTGGCCACCTGCTGTCCACACGGACAGACTGACGGAGCCCCCAGAACAGAAAGAAACTAAGTAGCTGGCAGGTGCTTGAGCAGCAATGCAATTTTCTAACAGGACTGTGGCGCCTAATCACCTGCAGACCTAACTCCTCACCGCCCCCTCCCGGGTGAGAATCACAGTCAAACTCCAGTTTGTGGTGGCCTGGTCTCAGTGCATTTTCCTCACATGGGTCTCCTCCTTCTCAAGGGCACGGCTATGTTTAAGGACCAGCGGGGAGGTTCAGAGCCCATGTGTCTGATGTTTTCTGTTGAGTCCAAGGAGAGGAAATAAAATTGATAAGGCCTCGCTCCTTCCCACATCCCAGCCTTTCTCGGTTCTCTTCTCCTGTTGCATCCTGCTCAGGTGGTCTGTATTCCTACTATGAAGGATAGTCAGTCCTGGCTACTTACTGTCAGCGTGCACCTGAGCTAGGTTCCTGCCATGAAACACAAGTTTGCAAAAGGCGACCTCAGAGCCAGAGGGGGCCGGGCAGGGGAGGCTGGGGTGACATCCCCTGAGGGTCTGTCTGGGGCATGCTCCGTAGCTGCCCTGCAGCATGGTTTCTTGCCAGGCTGGACACTCCAACAAAGACAGAACTTTCAGCCAAGACAGACAATGGTCAGTGACCATTCTGCATCCATAAGACTCTAATGCACAAAGTGCTAATTCCACTGATGTCCCCACTCAGAAAGCCTCTGAGAGCCCAGTGGCTTCTCACAGCATCAGTCGGCCTGGGAGGGACCTACAAGAAAGTTTTAGACTCCTTACCTTGGGTCCCAGCTCAGGTAGGTGGAGGGGAGAAGACAGTGGAGAATGTCTTCAGTATACCTCTCCACCACCCACCCTTAGGGGCAGGAAGAACACTTCTCTACATCTCCTTGCAGCTTGCTGCTATGGCAACACTTGTCCCTAGGACCCAGGACCTTGATGTGGGCCACTGCATCTGCAGCCCTAGCCTTTGGGACGGCTAAACCCCCACCTGGTTTTTTTTTTTTTTTTTTTTTCATCCTGCAAGATCACCTGGGAGTCAGTATGTTCTGTCTAAACAGTGCAAGTTCACATTGTCCTCCCTAGTCACAATCAAAGACCATGGTAACTAGGAGGGAAACCTTGACTCCCATTGGATTCTGCCAAGTAGGATATTTATATATGGGATGAGTGGCTCAAAAACATCAAACTGCCAAATGACTCTGTTGTTTCTTAATATCAGGACCATAGGTGGTCTCCTGCCAGCGTGTCAGGATTTGGCAGGTGCTTCTGGAATGCTCCAGGAGCCGGATTCTGCAGGCACAAGCAGAAACAGCGGAAACTGTGCTACTAGCCAAGAGCGGCTTCTATTTTCGGGACATGTAGGCACTGAGAGTTCAAACAAGGAATGGCTCTCGTGGTTTTGGATTGACTCTTGCGTTTCTGGGACACTGTATCCTAAGCCATTTTCTGTTTCCCTTCCAGGGCTGAAGTGATTCTGGGGAGCATCATCAAGAAGAAAGGCTGGAGGTAATGCATTCACGAGAATCGTGTACTTGCCTTTAAAAAGACTATTATTATTTTGTACCAAAGAAGGGAAAATAAAATTGCATGATAGCTGAACAAAAGGCTCTCAAAAAAGAAGGCAATTCTTGGTAAAGAGATGATTTATAGTGGTTTGAAAATAAATACCAACAAGTTCATTACTTGTGCTTCAAAAAGTATTGATGAGTCATTGATCGCAATGAATTACCACAGGGTTTAGCAGAGAAGGAGGGGATGGTCATGAGATAGTCATGCATAAAAGAAAGTGGCATTTTCATGGTTCCTCACTGCCATTTGTGGTAATTTGGCAAAGGAAGGCAGCTGATAGGAAGCTGAATATCTATAAACACGTATTTATGTTCACTGTTCATTTTACTGACAACTTTGGATGCAAAGAAATGATGAAGAAAGAGGTCCTTGTGATCAATGCCCCAAAGTTCTCTTATCTGAACGCAATTAGCCAGCACCTCTGCCGTGTGCAGGGAGCCCTATTAATCTGGGCATTCAGGAAGTGCTTCATCTGCTGTCCTTGAGGGGGTCACATCCCATTCCATCGCGGGCTGTAGCCAACGCCAGTGGTAAAGAGGAATGCCTCACCTGTGGGGGGTGGGGAGGCAATCCCCCTCCACTTCACTGAGCATGTCAACCACGACAGCCCCTCCTTTCCCAGCATGAGTATAGAATCAGGCCAAGACCACAGGACAGGTTTGGGATCCTCTTCTGCTCTGGTAGAAGATCGGCTGTTGGCCAGATAAACAAGAGCTCTGTAGTATTAGTGGAAATGGAAACTTTTTAGAAATTTATGGAGAGATGAACAAATAAAGTTTGGTGACCCACTTTCTCCTTCTCCCTGCTCCTCCTCCCCTACTCCAGGGATTATAAGGTTATTCAGAGAAAACTATATTCAACCTTAAATATGGAAAAATATTCACATCCCTGCCCAGTCCTCCACCTTGCGGGAGTTTTGTTCCCACTCAGAACCATCCATCACCGCCCAAATAGGGACTGCACCACTCCTTAGGGCTCCTGGAATCAAGTGCTGCAAACTACGTGGCTTCAGACAATAGAAGTTATTCTCTCACAGTTCTGGAGGCCAGAAGTACAAAATCAAGGTTTGGGCCAAGCCGTGCTCTTTCTGAAACTCTGAGTAGAATCCTTCCTTGCCTCTTCCTAGGTTTTGGCTTTTGCTGGCAATCTTGGGCATTCCTCAGCCAGGGCTGCACTCAGCCTTTGCCTCTGCCATCAGATGGCCTTCTCCCCTCGTGTGTGTCTATGTGTCTTCTTCAAAGATACTGGTCAGGGGCGCCTGTGTGGCTCAGTCGGTTAAGCGGCTGCCTTCGGCTCACGTCATGGTCCTGGGGTCCTGGGATTGAGCCCCACGTCCAGCTCCCTGCTCAGCAGAGAGCCTGCTTCTCCCTCTCCCTCTGCCTGCCACTCTGCCTACTTGTGCTCTCTCTCTCTGTCAAATAAATAAATAAAATCTTTGGAAAAATAAAAAAAGGACACTGGTCATATTGGATTAAGGACTCACCCTACTCTAGTATGACCTCATCTTAATTAATTACATCTGTAATGACCCCATTTCCAAATAAGCTCCCATTCTGAGGTACCGGGGGTTAGAACTTGACCATGTCTTTTTAGGGGACATAGTTGAGCCCATAACAGAGCCCCTGGAGATGAGCCCACTCACAGCCCTGTGGACTGCGCAACAAGGTGCGGGCTGACAGAGGACACCTGAGGAAGGAGGGGAGCACCATCAGTGCTCTTTCCCCTTAGCACCCAGACAACCTCTAACCATCACTCTCCATGGTTTGCAGAGCCTGTTACACACCTACAAGAAACCAGATTAACATGCGTCTTCTACAAACTGGCTTTCCATCTTGCAGATAAAAACCCAAGCTGTCACCATGCTCCAGAATATTGATATCAGTACATGGCTGCCCCTACAAGACTGATGAAAAGATAGACCATAGCACAGAGTCTCTACAAGAAGTTTCAACTAGCATATTTAGCTTCTAGTCCCAGCATGACCCCTTGCCTGCTGTGCTTTCCAGGGCAGGTTACTTCACTTGTCTGAGTCTCCATTTCCCCATCTGTAAAATGGACGGCCTAACTGTTCATGAAGTGTCGTGCTGATAAAGGGAGATGTGTGCAAAAGTATTTTGAAAGCTGTGCTCTATCAGTGTAGAATGCTCATATTATCAGTCTCCAGCCAATCGGAAGAGTTGCTGGAGATGCCTCCACGACGGTCAGTGGTAATTGGCCAGGTTGCTGGCTGGCTACTCTTGCCCTTTGAACATACATGTTAGTGTGCACACCGACGGAGCTCAGACATTTTCCGGAAAGCCTAACTTTGGGGGGGAAAAAAAAAGTCTATGATAGTATTTGGAGAGGATATGCAGCTCTGGTGGGCCCAGCCGCTCTGAATAATCGAGAGGACTGCATTCATTTTTTATGATATTCTATCTGGCGTCTGGTTGAAGCTGTGAAAAGGTTTACTCGAGGAGACCTGGCTCCCCTGTGGCAGATTGCTGTTACACTGGGTATCGTGAGGTTGATGGATTAACCTGGAAAGTGCATCAGCCCTTCCGCAGTGTGTAATCTCCAGATGCACATATCTGTAGGGCTTCCATTACAGTGATTCCAATCACTGTTCAGGGAATTAACTTCAGTGGGATGGGGTTGCTGGCATTTTCTACAGATTTTTCTTGTTGCAGCTAGGCTGTCAGAATTGTCACCCTTATTCCTCATTTGGTTATCATTAATCTTGTGAGGCTCTTCTATCTCGGGCCCCAAGGCATCGGCTCTACAGCTGATGGAATTATAAATGTCTTATTTCAAATACTCCCAAAGTTTAGTCTTAACCTTTGAATCTCAGATGATTTTTTTCCCCCTAGGCCAGTTCAATTGAATTATGTACCTGGAGAAACTAAATTATACTGAGATCTGCCTCCTGATTGTAAATTATGTGACCGTAATTCTCAAGACGCGTTTCCTATTCCACCATCATGGTGATACCATTGCCATTTCCTGCCCTTGGGTGTGGTTTGGAGAAGGCAATAAGTTTGCTGACTAGATTTCCACCTTTTATTCCCTTAGGAGTAAAGTGGTTAAAACCTTGAGTTACAAATTTTAAGACTGTTTTCCTAAAATAATGTTTCCATTTAATAAAACACTCAAAATGTATTCCTATTGATTGACTACTCTATCATTCATATCTCCATGCAGTCAGTTACTGCCTGCTGGAAAGCATAATAACTCAGAGCCGCTAGGGCCCGTGGTCCTTGGCAGAGGGTGGACTGAGCCCCAGGAAAGCTCACACTCAATCAACATTATGGCAGATGCTAAATAAGCGTTAGTGAGTGCTACTAAAGCAGTTCATCCTTTAAATCCACTCACTTACCCTCTCGCTTACCATTCCTGCCCCTCCGTGCCTACCGCTCATGCTCTTTGCCAACCCCCATCAGCTGCTCACTGCCACAACCTCCTCCACCTGACCCTCCAGGTAAAGGTCAATCCCCTTCAACCTCTTTATCTAGGATCTGACTTCACGTCCCCACTCACCAGCTTCCCTTTGTCCCAATATTTCAGTGACATGAATTAACAAATTTATCTCTTTACCAGTTCTTTTTTTTTAATGGGAGGTACAATAAATTCTTTCTGGTGCTATAATAATATGACTACAAAAACCAACAATTTATTTAATATTTCTCTCTGTTTGTCTAACATACAGGAGGTCCAGCTTGGTCATAACAACCAAACTCTACTGGGGTGGAAAGTAAGTTAAATACCTTTTCTTTTCCCTACTTGACAGGAAACAACTAGTACTTCATACTTTTATCCTTTTGGGCAACCATTTTACATCTAATGTACTAAAATTAATTGATTTGGGGAAAAAGATTATTTTTTTCTGCCTTGAAGGAAATAGCAATTAGCCTAGGATTCAATTTTAGCAAGATGCCCCAAAGAAATGTAGTGTAAAGCATGTGGTCACTTGTTAGTAAGTAATTCATGGAGATTTTCAAATACCAGCCTCATGCTTAGAACCATTTCCAAAATAGAGTTCAAATTTTAGGAAAAGAAAACAAGCACATAGCATCACAGAAGAAAAACTATTCGAATCTGCCAAAACTCAGAGACTTCCATGGAATGCAAAGATAAAGATATCTTGTCTGGCCCCATGTGTGAGTCTCTGATCATTTCTGCAGAAGGCGTTGAAAATGTTGATCAAAAGGACCACCTTTTGGAGAATAACAGGAAGCTACCATATCACTCACTGGCAGGCAAATGAAAGAGAAGTCTTCTGTCTGTTGTGGGATGCAAACAAAACTTCACAGGATGAATTGGCCTCTGATAAGCCTACTGGTGTTTGAACTGGTACTTACATGATTCAGCAGAACTTAGAAGTCTGGCTAGCTATTCCACATACCTTTTCATGGAAATCACAAATATTTCCATGCAATCTTAACAAAAACAAAAACAAAACCTTATTTACCTCCCTATAATTGAGAGGGAACAGTTAAAAACAAAATTGGAGACAGAGGACAGTTCCTTAGGAGTCTTCAAATCAAAATGTATATGTATACAAATAGCCCCTACACATACACACTCATATTTTATTCCTATTTTTGAGCCTTTTTATGATGACTATGAAGACAGAAAGATGGAATTCAGATTTTTATTCCTACTATCGCCTATATAAAAATCAAGCAACATGGTGCTTGTGAGAAATGTAGATTTACTTTGTCTGTGCTCTGATTCATGGTGTTGTTGCTCAGTGCGTTGGTGATGGTACTTAAAGCCTTGCCTATACTTTAGAAATAAACAGGAAAGAAGACAATCCTCAAGAACCATTATGTAGCGGAGTACTACATACAATATTATCTGATGTTTTTATAAAAGATTCAAAATCACCAAAGGCAAATGGTAAACTACTATGTTTTAAAAAGAGGTTGCCACAGGTAGTGATGTTGAAGAAACATTTCATGAAGACTTTAAAACTTGAGTACCTCTGAAACAAATAATACATTATATGTTAAAAAAAAAAAAAAAGAAGAAGATAGCAGGAGGGAAAGAATGAAGGGGGAGAAATCGGAGGGGGAGACGAACCATGAGAGACTATGGACTCTGAGAAACAAACTGAGGGTTCTAGAGGGGAGGGGGTTGGGGGAGGGGTTAGCCTGGTGATGGGTATTAAGGAGGGCATGTATTGCATGGAGCAGCGGGTATTATATGCAAACAATGAATCATGGAACACTACATCAAAAACTAATGATGTAATGCATGGTGATTAACATAACATAATAAAAAAACAAAACAAAACTTGAGGACCATATTTCTTTCTAACTGTCCAGTGCTTGAGGATGGTTTGGAAAGACAAAAGTCCTAGTTAAATGTTTGTCTTCTTAGGATACTAATGTAAGAAAGACTTATATCACATTTTAACAGAAAGTAATTGTTAAATTTCTTTTGCAAGTCAAAAGGCACTTCCAAATTTGCTTCCTCTGTCAAAAAGTGAGTGTTATCAACAGCTCACAAACTTATGTCAAGGCTTTTTTGGGGGTGGGGGGCGGTCTGGGATTAGTTAAAATCAAGGTGGGATGGTTGAGCCATATGTCACATTATATATGGACGGGGTGTGTGTGGCTGAGTTGTTATTAATATTGTGTGAGGAGAGTCATGGTTAATTAATCACCTGGGGTCTCCAAAGAAAAGGGGCTCGGTATGTTGCTCACCAGCCTTCTCTCCTCAACCTGTGGCATGGAATTTGCCAAGAACAGGGTATAAAATTAGCAATTCAATCTAGAATGATTATTCCTCTGTACTTTTAAAACAGCAATTAAAAAAAAAAAAAGCACACCCCCACTCAAAGTCATTTGCTTCTTTTTCTTGTTAGAGCTGAAACGGAAAGAGGTTTGTCAAGAAAACATATTATTGAAGGTAGGTACGGCACTTCCATTTTATCTTCATTTGTGGGCTACTGATTCAAGAAACGTATCAACCAAATAGGTTCAAAACCCACTGGGAGGGGGAAAATTCTCTATAAAGAGGATCACAATCAACCACAATCTCTCTGGGTTTTAATGTAGGAGTGTGGTGATATGGAGAAGACAATTGGGAACACAAAAGAAAAAGGACAAATTCTTTAAAACTCTTCTCATTTACAGCTGTACTAGCATTAATAAAACACTTCCCTAAGACATTTTAAAAAAGCTTTATTGAGATATAATTTACATACCATAAAAGTTTACCCATTTAAAGTATACAATTCATTGGTTCTGAGTATAATAACAGAGTTGTATGATCATCACCATAAATTCAATTTTAAAACATTCTCATCACTCCAAAAAGAAACCTAGTACCCACTAGGAGTCACTTCCCACCTTCTCCCTACCCTCTTCCACAGCCCCAAGCAACCACTAATCTACTTTTGTCTCTATAAATTGGGCAACTCTGGATATTTCATATGAATGAGATCGTACAATATGTAATACTTTGTGACTGGCTTTTTTTGCGTAGCATAATGTTCATCCATGTTGTAACATGTATCAGTATCAATCCTTTTTACTGCCAAATAAAATTCCATTGTGTGGATAGACCACATCTTGTTTACTCATTCATCAGTTGATGTACCTTTGGGTTGTTTTCATTTTTTGACTTATAAATAATAGTGCTATGAATATCTGTGTACAAGTTTTGTGTGGATGTATGCTAAGACTACCATAGTTTTATTTAAAATTTTAATTTTTTTAATTCGAATACAATTAACATACAGTATTATATTAATTTCAGATGTACAGTATAGTGATTCAGCACTTCCATACATTGCTCAGTGCTCATCACAATAAGTGTACTTTTAATTCCCGTCACCTGGGGCACCTGGGTGGCTCAGTTGTTAAGCATCTGCCTTTGGTTCAGGTCATGATCCGAGGGTCCTGGGATCAAGCCCCGCATTGGGCTCCCTGCTCAGCAGGAAGCCTGCTTCTCCCTCTCGCACTCCCCCTGCTTGTGTTCCCTCTCTCGCTGTGTCTCTCTCTCTGTCAAATAAATAAATAAAATCTTAAAAAAAAAAAAAAAAAATCCCCTTCACCTGTTTCACCCATCCCCCCACCCACCTCTCTTCTGGTAGTCACCAGTTTGTTCTCTGTATTTAAGAGTCTGTTTTTTGGTTTGTCTCTTTTTTCTTTGTTCCTTTGTTTTGTTTCTTAAATTCCCCATATGAGTAAAATCATATGGTATTTGTCCTTCTCTGACTTATTTCACTTAGCATTATACTTTCTAGATCCATCCATGTTGTTGCAAATGGTGAGATTTCATTCTTTATAGCTGAGTAGTATTCCATTTGATATATAGACATACGTACGTACGTGTGTGTGTGTGTGTGTGTGTGTATCTAACCTCTTCTTAATCCATTCATCTATGAAGGAACATTCGGGTTGCTTCCATATGGTGGCCATCGTAAATAATGCTGTAATACACATAGAGGTGCATTTTATCTTTTTGAATTAGCATTTCTGTATTCTTTGGATGAATACCCAGGTGTGGAATTACTAGATCATATGGTAATTCTATTTTTAATTTTTTGAGGAACCTCCATACTGTTTTCCACAGTGGCTGCACCAGTTTGTATTCCCACCAACAGTGCGAAAGGGTTCCTTTCTGTCCACATCCACACTAACACTTGTTCCTTGTGTTTTTTATTTTTGCCATTCTCATAGGTGTGAGGTGATATCTCATTGTGGTTTTAGTTTGCATTTCCTTGATGATGAGTGATGTTGAGCATCTTTTCATGTGTCTGTTGGCCATCTGCATATATTCTTTGGAAAAATGTCCATGTCTTCTGCCCATTTTTTAATTGGATTATTTATCTTTTTTGGTGCCGAGTTGTATAAGTTCTTTATATATTTTGAATATTAACTCTTTATTGGATATATCATTTGCAAATATCTTCTCCCATTTAATAGTTTGTCTTTTTGTTTTGGTGATGGTTTTTCACTGTGCAAAAGCTTTTTATTTTGGTGTAGTCCTAATAGTTTATTTTTGCTTTTGTTTCCTTTGCCAAAGGTAACATATCTAGAAAAATGTTTCTGTGGCTGATGTCAAAGAGATTACTGCTTATGTTTTTTTCTAAGAATTTTGGAGTTTCAGGTCTCACAGGTCTTTAATCCATTTTGAGTTTATTTTTGTGTATGGGGTAAGAAAGTCCAATTCCGTTCCTTCGCATGTAGCTGTCCAGTTTTCCCAAAACTATTTGTTGAAGAGACTGTCTTTTTTTTCCATTGCATTTTCCCTCTTTGTCATAGATTAATTGACCATATAATTGTGGGTATATTTCTGGGCTATTTTGTTCCATCAATCTATGTGTCTATTTCTGTGTCAGTACCATACTGTTTTGATTACTACAGCTTTGTAGTATATCTTGAAATCTAGGATTGGGATACCTCCAGCTTTGTCCTTTTTCAAGATTGTTTTGGCTATTTAAGGATATTTTGTTCCATACAAGTTTTAGGATTATTTGTTCTAGTTCTGTGAAAAATGCCATTGGTATTTTGATAGGGATTGCATTGAATCTGTTGATTGTTTGGGTAGTATGGACGTTTTAACAAAATTTTTCTCCCAGTCAGTGAGCATGGAATATCTTTACATTTGTTTGTGTCATCTTCACTTTCTTTCATCAATGTTTTATGGTTTTCAGAGTACAGGTCTTTCACCTCCTTAGTTAAATTGACTCCTAGATACTTTATTATTTTTAGTGTATTTGTAAATGGGATTGTTTTCTTAATTTCTCTTTCTGCTACTTCATCATCGTATAGAAATGCAGCTGATTTCTGTATATTGATTTTGTATCTTGAAACTTTATTGAATTCATTTTTCAACTCTAGTAGTTTTTTGGTGGAGTATTTAGGGTTTTCTACATATGTCATCTGCAAATAGTGACAGTTTTACTTCTTCCTTACCAATTCAGATGCTTTTTATTCCCTTTTCTTGTCTGAGTGCTGTAGCTGGGATTTCCAGTATTGTGTTGAATAAAAGTGATAAGAATGAACATCCTTGTCTTGTCCCTGAGCTTAGGAGAAAAACTCTCAGTTTCTCACCATTGAATAGGATGTTAGTTCTGGGTTTTTCATATATGGCCTTTATTATGTTGGGGGTATATTCCCTCTAAACCTATTTTGTTGAGAGTTTTTATCATGAATGGATGTTGTATTTTGTCCAGTGCTTTTTCTTCATCTACTGAAATGATTATATGGTTTTTATCCTTTCTCTTGTTGATATGATATATCATGTTGATTGATTTGCAAATATTGAGCCACCTTTGCATCCCAGGAATCAATCCTGCTTGATTGTAGTAAATGTTTTTTTTTTAATGTATTGTTGGATTCAGTTTGCTAATATTTTCTTGAGGATTTTTGCATCTGTGTTCATCAGAGATATTGGTCTGTAGTTCTCTTTTTCAGTGGTGTCTTTTTCTGGTTTTGGTATCAGGGTAATGCTGGCCTCATAGAATGAATTTGGAAGTTTTCCTTACTCTTCTGTTTTTTGGAAGAGTTTGAAAAGAATAGGTAGTAACTTTTCTTTAAATGTTTGGTAGAATTCACCTATGAAACCATCTGGTCTTGGACTTTTGTTTTTGGGAGTTTGTTGGTTACTTATTCAATTTCATTGCTAGTAATCAGTATGTTCAAATTGTCTATTTCCTCCTGATTCAGTTTTGTGAGGTTATATGTTTCTAGGAATTTATCCATTTCATCTAGGTTGTCCATTTTTTTTGGCACATAATTTTTCAAGACTATTATAGTTTTTAAAGAGTATTATATGCATTTTAAAAAATTGTAGAAAATTACCACTCAGTAACTGATTCATGGGGCTATTGCTTTTGTGATGGTACTCAAAACTTTGTAGAGCCTAGAAATAAACAGGAAATAGTACAGTCTTCTAGAACCATTATGTAGTAGAGTACTACTCTACTTCATTGGGAGGATTATGAGAATTATGAGGAATTTTTATGTATTTCTTATTTGTTTATATATAACAAAAATGTTGCACCTGCACCTATTGCAATAAAGGAAAAATGTTAAATGGGACTAAACAGATCTGAGATTTTTATAACTTTAGATTCATGATTAATCATTAAGACAGATGATTTTTCTTCTTTTTAAAACTAGTTTCATTTATGAAATACCAAAGTCAATAAAAACATGAAATGTACTCTAATCTCACCACTTTAAAAATAAAAATAAACAAATCCTCCCTTTGCTTATCTTCTCTCATTTCACAGTGTGACAATATGGGGCATGTCCTTCCCAACTAGTCCCCACAGTTAAATTGTTCTATCTATCTATCTATCTATCTATCTATCTATCTATCTATCTATCCACATTTACTTGTAAGTACAAAAACATAAGTATGAAACCAGGGGAATCAAGCTGTACATATTAACCTAAAATCTACTTTTTTTGCAATTAAAATAATTTTAGACACACACATGATTTGTAGGTTATTTCTTGGTCTTAGTATTATAAAGAATTATACAAATGGCCATCCTTATGTAAATGTGATAGATACTGGAGCAGCATTGTTAGATCAAAGAATAATGCATATTTTTTAAATTATTTTCTAAAAAGGAATATACCAATCTGATGGATGAGCTGGTTTTATTTGTTTAGTTATACATTTATTTAGTAATGCGTTTTAGCTACTTTTTATAATTTTGTGCTTCTTTTTCTGGGAACCAGCTCTTCATGTTCTTAAGCTATTTTTCTTTTGAGTTGTTTGTCTTGATCTTATTAATTTTTCAGGAGCTCTTTGTATATTAATAATGTTCACTCTTTGTCAGTTACACGTGTTGCAAAAATGTTCTTCCAGGCTGTCATTTCATTGTGAAGTTTTTTTCAGAACCTAATCTGAAAGATAATGTTGAGAGGTGCCTGGGTGGCTCAGCTGGTTAAACATCTGACTTCAGCTCAGGTCATGATCTCAGGGTCCTGGGACCGAGCCTCAGTTGGGCTCCCTGCTCAGCAGGGGTTGGGGGGGAGAATCTACTTGTGCCTCTCCCTCTGTACCTCCCTCCACTTGTATGCTCACTCACTCTCTCTCAAATAAATGAATAAAAGTCTTTTAGAAAAAAGATAATGTTGAATTTGAAGACATTCATTGCAGTTTAGAAGTTAGAGATCTTTATTAACCTATAAAGAAAACTTGGAAAGATCTTAGACTTCCATTGGAAAAAAAATAATTTTGGTGTTCAATCATTTAATTTAAAATAGAGACTTTTAAAAGGGGCACCTGGCTGGCTCAGTCCATAGAGCATATGACTCTTAATCTTGGGGTTGTGAGTTTGAGCCCCATACTGGACATAGAGATTATTTTTTAAAAATTAAAAAAATTTAAAACTAAAATAAAATGCCAGATCATAGAGAATATATTTATATTAATATTTCACATATATGTAATTTTTTAACAGTGATAATTATATCAGTCAGTTGTTTCCAAAGTTTTTGTATGAGTTTGGTATTTCTCATTAACTGATTTTTAATATATTTGTAAGCACTGGCCTTTGAAGCCAAACAAACGGTGCTTCAAGTTTCAACTGTGTCATTTATGAGCTAGGACTCTTTGCGCAAGTTATTTAACCTCACTAAACCTCCATCTCCTTGATTATACGATGGGCTATAAATATTCCTACCTCGCAACATTACTATACAGAGACTGAAATTAGATAATTCACATTGAGCACAGTATCTGTCACATAATAAGCACTTAATAAATGTTATTTTTGTCATTATCATCATCATTCTTAGTAGTGCAACTGTTAGTCTCCATACCCTAGATAAGGGCAGCCTTTACTAAGTAACATTCTAAGGCCACCACAATGAATAAGCACATTCTAGCACTAGAGAAAGCTACCCCAAATTCCTACCCCCAAAAAATCCCTTCTCAGGCCTTCATGTCCAATTTGTAAAACACGAGTAAAACCCAGCCTGCCTCTTAAAACTCTTACCATTCCTGCCCTAGCACTTGCCCGTGTGATTTGAGTGATGTACCATGAGAAATAACCGCCCCCCCCAAAAGAAATAATCTATGTAAGCTTGTTGTACCAAGCTGAAAAACAAGGCAGCAGTATGCTGCCTAGAAAGTTCTTGTCCCTCTTTTCTTTTTAATCTAGTTGATTAAAAAAGATTCAAGAAATGGTTCAGGATGGCAATCAACAGAGAACATAAAATCGAGGAGAGAAAGAATGGAGAAAGTTGCTGTGCTTTTTACTGAATCGCCGTTGCTTTAATACTTACCGGTGTGCGCGTCATTTCAAAATTCTCTCTTTTAAATCAGTTTTCTTCAAGCCTCAAACAACTTAACAGAAATACCTTAAATTCTCTGTCCCTTTAAATAAGTCAAGGAATTCTCTTAGGAACTAATCTCTCAGGATGGATAAACCAGTTCAACTGAAATTCAAATTGACCCAGGTTCAAACTTTAACACAAAATTTCAAACTTCTGGGACTGAAGAATTGAGATCATTTATTAGTATGTTGTTACTGTTTATTTTGTAGTTCATAGTTTTAGCCAAAGACAAAGATATTCATGAGTCCAAGAGCATCAGCTAAAAGGATATTTCTAGGCAGGCTGAAATTAGGGAATTGAGTGAATTTTCAGGGAAAGAAAGTGGGAGGGGAGGGGACATGAGATTTCTAGACCCAAAATAAAGTTTGAAGAGGTTTATAAATCATTGTCCTTGGGTTTCATTGATACTTGTTTTGTGACGAAGGTGACCTTACTGAACATTGGAGATTCTTATGCATGTTATATTTAGAAAGTGTTCTTAGAGGACAGACAGAAGTCCAATTCATGTAGAGTTCAGGCCACTTGAGTGCTGGTGACTTTGGCCACCTCAGCTGGTTTACAGAGTGTAAGATGAGCTTGACTTGTACATAATGCAGTTTTCAAAAAATTCATATGAAAGACCTTTTCAGTGAGCCCAAGTTCCTTTAGTTAGATCCAGTTAGGAACAACATGCTCCTTGGATTCACAAGAGGGAGATAGAAATTTCACAATGGGAGGTTTATTGTATCCATTTAGAATCCCAAGGTCCTTTCAAGCTCTGAAAGTCTATTCATTCAGCCATTCCACAAACATTCTTTAAGTCCCAATTTTGCCAGTGTTAAAATTTAGCAGATCAAGTTTCCTTAGTATC
This sequence comes from Mirounga leonina, assembly GCF_011800145.1. Lineage (NCBI taxonomy): Eukaryota > Metazoa > Chordata > Mammalia > Carnivora > Phocidae > Mirounga > Mirounga leonina. Next base: position 49,955,338 of record NW_023270268.1, read on the forward strand.
TTACAGGTAAGAATAGAAATAGTTTGGTAAGTCAAATTGTAAGACTAAAGTAAACTGTGCTTTTATAGGCAAAGGCTGTGTCTGAGTGTATATTTGTCTTTCAGGTGAATGACACTTTTGTTATGTGATTCAAACCACAAACTCATTATCATGATTTGAGGAGTAGGAGAGGAAAATAATCTGAGAAGCTGCTTAGACCTTTTTAATGAATGGCAAATGTCAAACCCAACTTCTCTGAACTTTTATTTTAAAAAATTAATTTATGATTTTTTCAATGAAAGAGGAAATTTCTTAACAGATGGCTTCACCACAATTTCTTCCCAGTGTTCCATGTTCATACTTAACTGAAATCACCCACTCAGGATAACCATGTTTCATCATGGGAGGGGTAGCCACAGACCTTATTCTAATACAGCACAGTTTTATTTTTTATTTTTTAATTTTTTTTAAAGATTTCATTTATTTATTTGACAGAGAGATCACAAGTAGGCAGACAGGCAGGCAGAGGGAGAGGGAGAAGCAGGCTCCCTGCTGAGCACAGAGCCCCATGTGAGGCTCGATCCCAGGACCCTGGGATCATGACCTGAGCCGAAGGCAGATGCTTAACCGTCTGAGCCACCCAGGCGTCCCACAGCACAGTTTTATAAAAACAAGCAGACCTGTCTTAAGTCATGACTGAGAGGTCTGCCAAGAAGAAGGCGGAAAATTATATACGGAAAAATTGCCCATCATTTAAGGCAACATTTTTTTTTCAAGCTGGAAAGGAAAGCAAATGTGTGGACACCGCATGTTTGAATAGAACCCTCACAGAATCTCCAGACTACTGATTTCCTTATTTCTACACAGTTCAACAGACAATACGGAACACCTGAACCATCTCTGACCATGCCAGTCTGCTTAACTTCTGAAATGGGCGTATTTCTTTAGATGCCTGTGAAGTTGGCTTACATTGAATTAAAGTTTACCTTATAAACAATACAATTCCTGTTCATCTTAAGAACCTAAAAGAAAAATCAACTTCGATTTCTTTTTACTACAGTCACTTGAAAGCTATTTTCTTATCACCCAGCCACCCCATCCCTCCCACCCCCCAAACCTTTGGCACATGTGTTCCTTTAAAAAAAAAAAAAAAGCTATTTTCTTTACATAACATCATTTAGTATCCTGTGGACTTTTGAGGAATTGCCAATTAGCTTGCAGACATCTCCTCAAGGACAGGGAGCTTTTTTCCTGCTTCTCCTATATTCACGCCCACAGATACTGGGTTAGTGCCGAGGGACAGGCTGAAGTCCAAAGTGCCTTTAGCAAGTGCATTCACTGCAGCAGCGCACTTGCCTACCTTAGGTTATGATTAGCAGCCCGGATGCCCCTCTGCAGCCAAGGTTAATGCCTTTTTGCACGTCTACTTAAACTTAAAACAATACCTGGTTCCAAGCCAATGCTCAACAAACATTTGCTAAGTGGGGCTACAACATGACTATTTGCTCATTGGAGATAAACCCTGAATGGCTTTGTTGAGCATGTCTTTATGTTGCTACAATTTAACTATTTCTATAAGATTAAAGCATCCAAATGGGAAAGGGCAGGAGTGCCTGATTTGGTTTGTAGTCACATGAAAGATTAAAGCATAAAGATCATTTAACTCTAGTTTGTCTTTGGATAAATGAGGAAACCAGGGCCCAAAGATGCTGAGACAATGTCAGCAAGGCCCAAATCAGTACCCTGCATCCCAAACCCTTTGCCTCGCCTGCACATAGACCTCGCCTCTGAATGCCAGGCTGCTCCGTCCACCAGCCAAGAGCTCCGTGTGCTTGACTAACGTGTGGCTCAGACTTCTGTGGCTCCCACCAGTCTGCTTTCCCCCTGACTTCCCTGTCTTACTAAGAGTCCCTTCACTTTTCAGGCCAAATATCTGAGAGTCATCCTCGATTCCTTGACCTCCACACTCTGTACCCAGCACACCTACCAGTCCCCTTATTTCTACTTATGCAACTTGTCCTGATTTTGAACACTTCGTCCCAACTTGGCCCACTTTCCCTGCTGTCGTGACCTCTCAATGGCCACCCTCCCTGCTTTCACTCCTGCCTCCTCCAGGTCATCCTCAGCAGACCCGTGACCAGCTCAGATTGGAAATCCGATAAAGTAATTTCCCCTGTTTAACTCCTCCCTTCCCAGCCCTCCCCCCCCACCACCCCTGCCCAGTGATTTTCCATCTCACAGAGAGTAAAACCCAGAATTTCCACCATGGATTTCAAGGCTTGATGTGATTGAGATTTTCAAAGTTAGGGACAGGGTCTCTTAGAGGCACAATCTCCTTCTACTTCATTTCAGAGTCAGCGTGGGGGTTCAGGTGGGTCACTGATGTGACATAACACATGATTTCTTATATTCTCGCATGAATACACCTGAATCTCAGCCTAAATATCAGGGAAAAAATGCCTTCCTGAGAAAGAATGGAGAGGCACGGAATGATCACTTACGATAAGACTGACCTTCATATGGAGGGCTTGCCATTATTTACGGGTACACATTACTACCTTGAGCGGTGACCTGTGCCCAACATGCTCTCACTGCACTGTTTGCTCCTCGGGGATAAATACGGTGTCCATGCATCTCTATACCCCGGGAGCCCAGCACATTTTGGGCATCATACTGGGATTTAGCCCATGCTTAGGACATGGGAGAGTGAATGACTCAAGTCCTGGCCGACCACACAGCACTACAAACGGGCCGAGCCAGCTGCAGCTTTTTCTCGTAGTTACTCTCTGCCCATGCTGAGCTGTTTAGAAGAGACACCGAGGGATAGGGCCATTATCAGAAAGGGGGACACTTGCTTTCAGTGCCAGGAAGGGCCAGAACTGTCACTAAATGCCTCCCTCCAAAACCAGGAGGTCCAGTGAAAATCCTTAGCATTGAGTCTTTGGCACCTCTCATTCTGAACCTTTCCAGATGTTAGCACCACTGTGATAATCACCACATTTCTATAGATTACTGTGCTTACAAAGTGCTTGACAGCTGGTTTTAGTTGCTCTCCCGGAGCAGTGATCCTGAAGGTAGTATGTATTGTTATCTCCACTGCAGATCAGAGACCTGAGTCACCAAAAAAAAAAAAAGGGGGGGGGGTTCAAATAACCCAAGTGGAAACACAGAGCATGATAGAGGACAGATTTCCAACCTTTCCAACCTGTGATACCCTATTATTTGTTCATTTGGTTATTCTGTCCTCCCCTTACTTCCTCCAATACATATACTTGCTTCCAAAAAGTGGCTCATATCATAGTGCTTTTTAAGGTTAATTTAATTTCAAGCTGCCCCTCGAGAGAGCTGGCAATACCCCAGGCCTGAAAGTCACTGCAGTTTTTCGAGAGCAAGCATTGGACCTTGTAACACCCCTCTGCCCTAATCTCTTCATCAGTGCTTCTTTTAACAAGCTACTATCACAAACAATCCTTTCTCAATGAATGAAAAATATTTCCGGAACTATATCCAAGCACTTCATTTTCCTGTCAGAAAAGTAATTGTGGCTGGCTGGTATACCAGTTTGAAAAATCAAATTTAAATGAGCCAAATTTAAATTTATAAGAGCCTCATTTAACATGCAATTAATTTTATGCCTATAATAAAAAGAGAAAAACCACCGGTCTTCCTGAGGAATTAAATAGGCTGATAAGGAAATGCTGTGCCTCATGGAAATGAGATAAATTTGTTCTTGAACTGTCATCCTTTTGGTTGCATAATATTATATACAATACATTCTATTTCAGGGAAGTATTAATTTTACTGAAATTAAATCATTTTTTCTGAGTACTCCTAGGAATGTGACCAAATGGTTAGGGCTAAAACTTAGATTATTGGTTCCGGATTTTTTTTTAAGTTCTCTCTCTCCTTTATATTACCTAAGTCTTTATAGCTTCTAGTGTTTTCGTTTCTTCCCCCAAAGAACAGGGAATAATAGAAATGGTAGAACTCAGCTATATTTAAGGTTCTTCAAACTTTGTTTCAATCAGTAAAAGGTTGAGCAAAACCTTCATTTGCCAATCCTTTTATTCCTGTTACAACACATGTGTACATTAAGATGGGCTTGGCAATCATTTATTTCTGACATACCATTTTAATGTTTTTGATGTGCAATAAATATATCCCATCCCACTGTAAGCCTGTTAAGTTATTCATAACATGACAGTGATTTGCATTTTTTCAAGAAGAAAGAAGTTAAACTCTTGGGCTACTTTTTATTCTAAACTTTGCTCCTGGATACGGCCACGAATGAGTCACTGTGAGAGATCATTACTGGGTATGTGTTTTCTGGTGAGGTAGGAGTACTGAAATTATTGACAAAGTTATAAGACTTTTTTTAAAGATTTATCTATTTTAGAGAGAGAAAGAAAAAAAAAGCAGGGGGGTAGGGGCAGATGGAGAGAGAGAGAGTCTTGAGCAGACTCCACACTGAGTGTAGAGCCTGATGCAAGGCTTAATCTCACAACCCTGAGATCGCAATCCTTGAGATCATGACCTGAGCTGAAACCATGAGTCACATGCTTAACTGTGCCACCCTATAAGACTTTTCTTTGTTGAGGACAAAGACAGCCTTTGATATATTTTTTAAAGGTTCTAGGGGCCAGTTAATATATCGTTGTATTCAGTGTCTTTTTGAAACTAATAGTGCTTTTTTTTAAAGTAAATGTTTGAAGGAAACCAAACTTGAACTATTTCTATTTTATTTAAATTCAATTAATTAACATATGGTGTATTATTAGTTTCAGAGGTAGAGTTCAGTGATTCTTCAGTTGCGTAGAACACCCAGTGCTCATCATATCACGTGCCCTCCTTAATGCCCCTCACCCAGTTACCCCATCCCCCCGTCCACCTCCCCTCCAGCAACCCTCAGTTTGTTTCCTAGGGTTAAGAGTCTCTTAAACTTTAACTATTTCTTTTTTTTTTTTTTAAGATTTATTTATTTATTTGACAGAGAGAGACACATCAAGAGAGGGAACACAAGCAGGGGGAGTGGGAGAGGGAGAAGCAGGCTTCCCACCGAGCAGGGATCCCGATGTGGGGCTTGATCCCAGGACCCTGGAATCATGACCTGAGCCGAAGGCAGACGCCTAACCGACTGAGCCACCCAGGCGCCCCCAACTTTAACTATTTCTAATAGTGCTTACATTTGTACTTTTTGGGTTTTTCCTGCCTTGGTTGCCAGGGCTGAAGGGCTCCCTCCAGAGGCTGCAGCTCGAGTATGTGGACGTAGTCTTTGCAAACCGACCGGACAGCAACACCCCCATGGAAGGTGAGTGAAGAAATTTGATGAAGTTATTGATTCTAACTGGATGACTCATTTCACTACTAGTAGGAAATGAAATACATTCAGACTGATTTGGTTGAATGGGGAAAATGAACACCTTTCCAGTCAATGTCTTTCAGTCTCAGCATTTACCCTCAAGGCCAGAGCTCTGCATCCTGCATCTTCATTCCTTTTTGAAGCGCCCACAGGCATTGGGACTGTGGCTCCTGCTGGTTACAGTGCTCCCTTTTTCCAGGTTCATCTCACTTCTGCAATTTCATCAACTGAACGAATAAAATTAATTGGAAGGGGAGTTTATAACCCAGCCATCATTATTTAGGAGTAAGTCCCTTGATGATCTTCCTCTTTTGTAATGACTAGGTCTGATTAGCTTCCAATCTGTGGTAACAGGTGCTAAGTGGTACCATGAGCAGAGGTTTATAGGAGTGACTACTTCAAAATGAGACTCTTCATTGCAATTTGGGTTTTGATTTTCAAGGAGCTGCAACATTTTAGTCCCTTTTTGTTACAACTGTTTGAAGACAATAGGCATCTTCCTGTGGAAACTTTGAGAATGTTCCTAAAACTAAATTTTCTTCAATTTACATTTATTTATGGAGTCTACCTAAGATGATTGAGAAAGAAGATAGTTTGGGGGGGACATATTAGCATGTTCTACTTAATTGAGATTTACAGTCTTATGGATTAGACTTACCTTAGGTGAATAAGAACAAAGATATCTGGGGGATAAGAGGAAAAAAGAATGTTCTGTCATTTAAGGCTTATAATATGACATACAGTTACACATTTTCAAGGAATTAGAATAGGGCAAATTCTATTAACTATTCAAAATTATACTGAAGATAAATTTGTCCTTGATGATTCAAAAGGTGGTCCAGGATCTTATAATAAATCAGGTTCTATAAAGGTTTATTCTTGCTATAGGGTTATAGAAGTTATAGAAGTACAAATGATTGTACATAGGAAAGTATATATGAATTTTTCTGTAGGTTGCATTTCTGACAAAATATTATGGAAATTATTTTCCTTGCCATTTATCTCTTAACTACAGAGAAATGTTAAAAATATATTTTTATATATCTAATTTTCTCTTAGAGCCTTCTGCTTTCTTGATTCTGAGTAAATCAGGAGTTTATCATAGAACAATATCAGTGTTGGAAATTCATAATAAGAATTATCCATGGAAATGACATAAAAATGCATATTTTTATCAAGGCGAAGAATAGGTATTTCATAAAGCAGTCAAAAACATCTTATTAGTGTAAGAAGTGCTTATTGCAAGGATAACATGATGTCACACTCTCCTCAATGACACATTGAAAGAGAATGCTAAAACTATCTGATAAACAAAAGTGTCAAATAAAATGCCATTTGGTGGGGACTGTGAAAGACTGAAATTGCTTCCAAGTGCCTAGTGCCACTATTTTCCTCTTTGGAAAAGAATCCTTTGCAATTACACCATGTACAGGATAGAAAAACATTTGGGATTTTCCCGGGTCTTTTTTTTTTTTTTTTTTTTGCCCATTTTGCGCATCCTGCCCCTATGTCTAATTTTAGAGCTGTAATTCAGGAATCTCTCAAACAGAAAACATTATAATTTGCATTCTATACCTATAGAAGGAGGAAGTTCTCAATTAGGGTCTAAGCTATGTGATATTGATAAGATAATGGTGTCTTGTGTGTGAACATGATGTGTTGAAGTTTAGTAGAAGGGAGCTTCAGAGTGCTAAACAAACCAACGGCAGCAACATTCGAAACACCAGATTGCTGCCCAATAGAATTTGTAACTGCAGCATTGTCCGGCCTTTGCTAGAATTGGAGAACATGTTCATTTTCCCCGCATTTCTCATATAAAATTCCACAGAGCAGAAAATTTTATCAAGCTATTTTGTCAAGAGTCACTGTCCAAGTTCAGAAGTCTAATGAAGGAGGCCAAACAATAGAAATTTGCACTTGATGATAAGATCAAGGAACATGGCATTTTGTGGCTCTGCGGCCATCCACCATTTCAATGCTGGAATGTAGTCGGCTCTCCCCACCCTCCACCAAAGGGATCCACTCCTAGCTGGCCTATCAGGCTCTAAGGCTTATTCCTCTGGGAGGATTTAGCAGGGACATACCAAAGAAATTCCTCAAGTAGGACTTGTTCCAGATTGAAATCGCGTCCCTGTAATTTCTCCCTGGCTTTCAGAAAATGTGTATCCTCAAACTTAGTATGCTAATTTGTTCCAAGGTGGGCCTGGTGGAGATGCTGGTGTGATACTAGTCTCTGGAAACTTATTCTCTGCTTTTTGTGTCTTCTACTTTACTGTAGCAGAGGGCAGCACTGATCTGGGCAATAGAGAGAAGAAGAAATAGGAAATAAAAAGAAAATGAGAACTAGACAGGGATTGCCAGGAGGCCTTGGGTGCATTTGCTCCCTTAAAAATGGAAGAATATGGCGTCTAAGCTATTTCTGGATTCCATGTTGTTATTAAGATTCATTTCTGCCATGAGTTTCTAAGTCATAAGTTGTGTGTGAGTGAAGGTTGTACGTGTACAATGGGGTCTACCTCAGAGGGCTATTAGTGTTTCTAAAAACAGCAAGAAACTAAATATTATATATAATCAGAATTACCCTTCAAAAGCCTACAGTAGTTCTTTGTTAGTCAATGTTACTCTATAGTCTTTAATTAGTTTTCAATTTCCTCTGCAAATATAGTGACAAAACCATGACTGGATACTTGCCCAGCCCCCCAACCCCCCCTTTTCTAATTTTTGTAATGGTCAGAAAACTCTTAATATCGTTCACATACTTTTCTTTATTTCAGCAACTCACATTGGCAATTTTAGGTTCGACTGCATCCATTCCTGTCTAATATAAGTGATGTAACTGTGGCTGCCAAGTGCATAGTGATGAAGTTTCATATATTAAATCTATATATGTTGGCACTGTACTGCGTGTGTGTGTCTGGGTATCTCATATTAGACCCTTAGCCTTTGAAAATCATTTTTATTGGTTTCAACCATTCCTATCAACTCCGTGGAGCCACGGCACATGCTAAGCTATAATTTTGGTGAGGCACCTGGTTTAAACCCCAGGGACCTAATGAGAGAGCCCAGCGCAGCTTTCTGAGACACGTTTTAAACTTTGATTTAAGTTTATTAAAATGCCAACCCATTCATTTGATTTGCACCTTGAAAGGATGTTAATTGGGAATGTTTCTAAAATAAACCAAGATGAGTTTCATTCAGTTTCTCCATATCCTATGGCAACCAACTGAGCCAGAAAAAGATGAGCAGTGGCATCTTCTTTATAATATATAGGCATCATATATCCAATTAGTTGGTGTCTTCCCTTCTTCTTTAGAAAACCAGTAGACAAAAAGTGAGCCCTCTCAAAAGAATGGCTGTAAATTCCAAATGTGCCATCAGTGGAGAACATGGTTAAGATGCTTAATTTGCAATCTGCAAGCCTATGCAGTGCAATTACATTTTACAGCATGGGACGATGTTCCTGACAACAGAGGGGAACTCTTGTACTTTTCCCTCTGTCCTTCTTGTTTATTTTTTCTGGTTCACCTAGTAGGAAGTCATTTTTCTTTCACAGCATCTGCCATACCATCTGTCTCTTCTACAATATCTGGCATCGATGGTGTGTGTTTCAATCCCAGAAAGAAAGAAAAAAAAAAAAAAATCAGCCCCGTATCCCATTTCTTCTTTCTTATGCTGCTGTGTTCTTACCAGAGTCACTGACAGTTCCTTGTGCTCTCTGCTACTCATATTCTTAATTCTCTCATTTCCATAAATCCCACTGTGTATTTCAGAATCTTCTCCTGAGCTCATACAAAAGAAACTTCAGGGCGCCTGGGTGGCTCAGTTGGTTAAGCGACTGCCTTCGGCTCAGGTCATGATCCTGGAGACCCGGGATTGAGTCCCGCATCGGGCTCCCTGCTCGGCGGGGGGTCTGCTTCTCCCTCTGCCCCTCCCCCCTCTCATGTACTCGCTCTCTCTCATTCTCTCTCTCAAATAAATAAAATCTTTAAAAATAAATAAATAAATAAATAAATAAAAAGAAACTTCATTCCAATATAAGTCAGCCTCGAAAGGGATAGACACAGAGCATTTGTGTGTCTGAGGACCTGTATTAGAGGTTTTTTGGTTTGGTGTTCTGTCATTCCCAAGTGTCAGGCTAATTTCTCTCTATATATCCTTCTCATTGTTCCAGAGAGTGAGTGAGTGAGCATTACTAGAGGGCAGGAGTCTACAAAGCATGGACTACTTATGAATAACAGAAAAAAAGAGGGGAACTGTTTTTGTTTGCATAGCTTTTTATTTTTTTTTAAGATTTTATTTATTTGACAGAGAGAAAGCAGGGGGAGCGGCAGGCAGAGGGAGAAGCGGGCTCCCCACAGAGCGGGGATGAGAATCGATCCCAGGACCCTGGGATCATGACCTGAGCCGAAGGCAGACACTCAACCGACTGAGCAACCCAGGCGCCCAGTTTGCATAGCTTTTTAAAAAGGAAAAGAGAAATCCCACCAATGTGTTGATCTGAGAATATGATGATTTTTTAATGAAATCATATTTTAATTTAAAAAACATTTGGAATTCAGCCTTCTAACTTTTATTTAGAGCTTTTTGCCAAAACTAGTTAATCTCACAGACTCTCTTAGTCATTAGGTGTTTTCCCAACCTAATTACAGTTCCATTTTTTTTTTTCCTGCTAGCAAGTCAATGCAGACATAAACAACACAGATTGTCTTTTTTACTTATTTTTTAAGATTTATTTGACAGGGAGAGAGAAAGCGCACAAGCAGGGGGACAAGTAGAGGGAGAAGCAGACTCCCCACTGAGCAGGGAGCCCTGAGGGGCTCGATCCCAGAACCCTGGAATCATGACCTGAGCTGAAGGCAGACGCTTAACTGACAGAGTCACCCTGGTACCCCCAGATGTCTTTTTAAAATAAGAGAGACAATATCAAATTAGCTTCACTTAGTTCCCACAATATCATCATGTCAAACAGCCCATTCCATAAGTATTTACTTCCTGCTAAGCCATCTTGTTTGGTGTCCCCATATGCAAGCAGGAATCCATAGATATTCAGGTATCTAGGATATCCAATGACAGCTAAAAAAATACCAGAAAGTAACACACATTTCAGCATCCCAAATTTTCTCCGTTTTTCAATTCCAGAACACTGGATCTAGATATTTAGATCCAAAGCAAAGTTTTCAGAACAAAAATTTAATGACCTAAAAACTAGAAATGTCACCTAAGCACAATGGATCATTCCCTCTGCCTTTATATTTTATTATCTTCCTGAAAGACACTCTCAATCTTTCCCCCAAGACATAATGATACCAGGCAGAAATCTTCTGCAAATAGTCATTAGCAGCACTAATTATTATGCAAGTCATATGTGTATTTTGAATTTTCTATTAGTTACTTTCAAAAGGTAAAAAGAAACAGATGAAAATAATTGTAAAAATATATTTTAGGGGTGATGGCTGGCTCAGAGCATGCAACTTTTGATCTCAGGGTTGTAAGTTCAATGCCCACATTGGGTGTAGAGATTACTTAAAAATAAAAAAAATCTTAAAAAAATACATATATATATTTTCAATTTAACCGGATATATAAAAATATTATTTCAACATGTAATTAATATAAAAATTATTTTTTAAAGATTTTTATTTATTTACTTGACAGAGCACAAGCAGGTGGAGTAGCAGGTAGAGGGAGAGGGAGAAGCAGGTTCCCTGCTGAGCAAGGAGCCCAATGCGGGGCTTGATCCCAGGACCCTGAGATCATGACCTGAGCTGAAGGCAGTTGCTTAACCAACTGAGCCACCCAGGCGCCCCAATATAAAAATTATTAATGAGATTATTTTCACACTAAGTCTTTGAAATCTGTTGTGCTTTTCATGCTTATAGCACGTCTTAATTTGGATCAGCCACATTTCAAATGCTTCATAGCCACATGTGGCTACTGACAACTGCATTTGATCATACGCAGGTCTATAAACTCTATTTCCAGTCTAGCAGAGCAACAGACACATAGTAGGTGCTCAGTAAATATTTATTATGTGGATAGATGGATAGATGGATGGATGAATGATTGGATGAATGAATGAATAAGTGTTGAGCAATTGAAGGAGTGAAGCTCTAAAGTGAAATAGATCCAACTTTATTTTTCTCTACTTGAAAACCTATTTTGGTTTCCTAATATCTACAAACATTCTGGCACCTGATCTGGTTCAACATATTTCGGGGTGATGTTGAGGACAGGTTGCTGGCAAACATCCCCAACACACTCTTACATTCTGTTTCTCCTCATCAGCAACAACAGTAGCCTCCAGATGCCAGGTCTTTCTCCAGAAATCTGACTGATACCTAAATGAGCAGAAATGAATGGAGGGATGATTCTTTGGCAGTTCAGCTGAACCTGAGGATTACTATATCAAATTAAAATTATCTAATGCATTTCATTTATGACCCTGGCCAGGATGCTCCTGAGAGTCTCTAATGCCCATCAGATCAATTTAACCTTCTGGTTTGAAAGGCCGGGACAGCTGAGTTTTCAAGAAATTAATTTGGAGAAAATGATTTTCATATCCAAGAAGATGAGCCAAAACCTACCAACTCTGTGGCAAAAAAAAAAAAAAAAAAAAAAAAAGAGCATTCCGATTTTGTTACATCAGTTTTATTTGCATTTTAACTGCAAATTCACCAAAAACTGGACTGCTACTTTAGACCTATTCATCTGATGTCTTATCCTTTACAAAACAACAAGTCATTGAACAAAAAGAGATATTTCTTTCATCTGTTCTAAGAAACAGCATTGGAGATGGTTGGATTCCCTTTGGGTTCTTTCGGTCTCTAGTATGGCTTTTTAGAAAATCTCATGTTGCTGTTCACTGTGGGCCTCCTCATTGGGACAGTTATTTCTGCAAAGTGGACTGGGGGAATCTTAGATGGGGGGCACAGCTTCAAATCCTGGCTTTACCACTTACTGTACTGTATACCAGCGCAAGTTACTATCCCACTGAGGCTCAGGTTCCTCACCTAAAAATAGAGGCAACACAGAAAGTGACTTCTGACTGAGTTAACAGTGTGGGCACAGGAGGGTGAAGCAAACAAGCCCCTTTTCTAGAATGTCCCTTGTAACACATATACATATAAAACTCCACTTTTTCTTAATTTCTTCTCAGAGGTTACCATAGGAGAAATCCAAGGCCCTGAAATTATAATGTGATGAAAATAAAATAAAGGTGGCCAGGCTGCAAAGGCAACCAGGGTCTTCAGTGAGGCCAAGTGGAAATCAAGGCACAGTCTTGGCAGTGGAATTTTCTTCTAGCCCATCATTTCTCCCTGGAATTTTGTTCTGAAATCCTCCACATCCTTTGCAATTAGTGTAATCATAGATTTTCCAGGGTTCATCAATTCAGTTGAAAGGCAATCTTGAGACTGTGATTTTATTTTCAAAAGTATATCTAGAAAAAATTCAATAATAGGATCTACTTATTCATTCAGTTGAAATCCACTGAATATCTACTATGTTCCAAGTACTTTTCTGTTCACTGGGAGAAGCAGAAGTTAATAAATTAGGCAAACATCCTGCCTTATAGAAATTACATTCTTGTGGGGGAGACAGACAATAAGTTAGTAAGAAAGTTACATTAGATAATAGTATGAAGAAAAAATAAGTCCTGGGAGGAGGATGGGAAGTATGGGGGGGTAGATTTTAGATAGGGTGTCCAAGGGAGGTCTGAGAAGGATATGGGGGGAATAGCCTGGCCTCCACAAAATGGGAAGGGTATAACTTTGGAGTCAGACCCTAATTCAGATCATCTGTCTATTTCTTCCCAGTTGTATCACTTTAGACACATTATTTAACCACTCTTTTTTTTTTATTTAACCACTCTTATCCTTACAGATAAGTTTCCTTATTTATAAAATGAAAGTATTTCTACTTTATAGAGTTATGAAGATTTTTTGGGATGATATGTACAAAATGCATAGAATGTTGCTTAGTACACAGTAATTACTAAAAAAGTTAAAGCTATCTTTTTTTGTTGTTCCCGTGTGCATGGTCCTGCTGTAAATTTGTCATGTGGGGAATGACCTTGATGTCCTAGTAGCCTCCAAGTCCACTACCAGGCAATCCTAGAGATCCCAAAAGAGAAAGGCTCACACAACAAGTTAAGATGCATGAATCATATGGCTGATTAAGTCAAGTAAAAAGCATAGTGAGAAGCAAGAGGGGAGAGACGGGGGCAATTAAAACAATTAGGATAGAGTATAAGCAGATAGAGGGACCCAACGACCGGAATCTAGGGGCATGCAGTGTTTGTATGGCCTGTTTTCTCTCTCTCTGCCACATTGGCCTTCCCAATGGGGGTGTGGTTATAATGATCAGATTCAAGATTTGGGCAAGGACGTTCAGTAGATAGCAGGTGCCTGGGTCAATCATACACTCGCTCTCTTGGAAAGCCTCAAGGACAAAATCACCTGGCCATTAGCTGTAGCTCACCAGGTAGCCTGATGCACAGCCATGGACTCTGCATTTCTTGTGCACAGGATTTTCAAAGCCATAATGGGCTCACCAATCGGGCTGATTTAAGACTTTATTTGAGCCTTCATATATTTCATGTGTATTTAGTATACCTTGAATGTTTGGTGTCTTATACATTGGATACATTGTGAATATCACATTTTCCCATCCTTCTACCTCTATACTCAGCACACACACACACACATTTCCTACTTTATCTATGACTACTGTGACTCAGAGGTTACTAATCCCCTGAGTCATACCATATTCATTATGTGAATTCTGCCTGTGTCTCACAAGCTACTTGTTTCTCTACCCAGTTCCATTTATCCTCCTTATTTCTCTTACTTTGTTGAACAGGACTGAATAACCTTAAGTAACACTGCAAAGGCATGTTACAGAGGTCACCACTCTTAGTTGGTGACATGCTGCTTCAGATGTGTAGTCTTGTAGGGGCGTCGAAAAATTGTCCAGAGTTAACAGAGCCGCACCCCCCCCCCCCCGCCCAAGGGTCCTAAACGTGGATCAATCTGATATGCATCAGAGCCCCAGTTAACAAATTATCTTTTCCACCTGGGTTCCATAGAACAGGAGCTTTACAAAAACTACCTTTGCTAGAGTATACTGAGAAATTAAGAGGGCCAAGGCTGCAGAAAATATATGATTAGCTGGCTTTAAAGAAATTATATTCCAAATAATTTGTGATCATCTAGTACCGTATGTTGTGCTTTCTTTGGATGTCAAAGATTCCCAGCCTCATTCATAAAGTCCTGGTTAGAAGGGAAGATGCTAAAGAAGAGTATGCTTATATTCTATGCAGTTTAGCTACTTCCTCTGTTGTCTCCCTTTCTTTGCCCTTTCTTTGAGACTTAAGTGAAGGCAGAAGAGATGCAACCCCTATCATTAGGAAGATACAAAAAGAGAATGTGGGCCATGTCTGGAGGCCTGTTGTACCTCCTCACCACAAATCTGTGGCCCTCACCAAGCTCAGAAAGGGTGACTTTTTGGTTTTCTTTTTTCTTAAGTTGTTTTTAGTCAAGAAAGGGAAAGGGAGATTGAAAGAAAACAGACATGGCTTCTGCGTACCCCAGCTGTCAGGTGGAGACAGAGCTGCTTAGTATTCTGGAGCTGTGGGTTTGTGACTCATGTGAACTTCCTTCTGTGTGCTTTATCATCTCCCTAGAGTTGTGACAAGAATTACCTCCATATTCTGAGGGGATGTCAACTCAGTCTCAGGGGAATTCATCTCCCTAAGTTCCTTATTGTGCTGCAGCTGATCCATAGTCACATGCGGAGGATTCAGAGACTAACATTAGCCAGTGCCCCAGCCCAGGCAGGTAGGGCGGTGGATTTTAGCAGCCGGTCACTTCGCAGCATCTCACTCAGGGTTTGGCCGCATGCTGCTTCATTCGGGTGAGCAGAGCCCCTTGTGGCCTTGCTAATCTGGCATTCTCAGACGGTGGGGATAAACAAATACGCTTCAGTCTCTCTCTTACTTCTGGGGAAAAAAAAACACCAAAGTAATGAAAGGGTAAATAGCTTTGTTAACCCACCTCCCCCCTTGGGGTGTTGAATATGTGTTGTGAAAAAATATGGGGTCTGCAATCAGAGGAAGATGGTGCTGGTCTTAGGTGCGGGAATTTGGTTGAGTAGCTCAGACTTCCTGTTTCTCAGTTTTTCACTTGGAAAATGGCAAGAAGGAAAACATTACCTTGCCGGGACATTTCCAGGATTCTTGTGACGCTAACATGAGGTAATATAAATGGAAATGTTTCATACACTGTAATGCCCTGTACAAATATTTTGAGGTTGTTGTTGTTACATAAATTTACAGTTTTAGGAATACAGATGCATAACAAGGTATAATAATTGAAGTTTCAACCAGACACTAAGACACGATTGAAAAGAAATTTCAAAGAGAGGTGCCAAATCTCTATTTGCATACTTGAAGAGGAAATGAGCAAGAGCTAATTCCATGTCTTTTTTCTCCCCGTGTTTTATTTTGAGAAATTAAAAACCTATGGAAAAGTTGAAAAAATAAACACCCAATATTCTTCACCTCGATTTGCCAAATTGTGCTGTATTTTGCCTCTATTTTGCCCTTTCATTATGACATTTTGCCCATACATACTTCTATCTCCTGAGAACAAGGCATTCTTCTATACAACCATAACACAATCAGCACACTCGAGAACTTTACCATTGATACACCACCGTATCTAATATGCAAGCCATATTCCTGTTTCCTGAAATGTCATTTATAGGATTTAGTTGTTCTTATTGTCGTTTGTTTTTGAGAGGGAAGTGTATCCATGATGTTTTTTCAAATTAATGTTTTATTTTAAAATCAAAACTGTTTTTTCTACTACATCAGCAAAATCCAAATCATTTTTCCAGTTCCAGTATTATTACATCCTATTACAGTTTTTCTTACAGTCAAGATTTTAAGACCAAAGCCCTCTTGTACATATGACATTGAAAAAGAGAACTGCAATAGATCATAGGTCAATGTGATATACTGAACAATGCAAAGACTTTGAAAATGGATAGACAGCTCTCTGTCCTGACAGTAACTCATAGAAATCCTGTGCTTTAAGAAAGTTAATATGAATTTCTGGTTCTGCTTGTCCTCATCTCTAATACTGAAGAAAAGACGAACATCAGCATGTGTTAGTGCAGACTAAATGGTATAATAATTACAAAAACACAGTGGATAGTACATAAAGGTGCTCAATATGTGTTAGTTATTCCTCTTTTTTAAGTTTCTATTTTAATCACCTGGTGTTCATCATGCTTCTTAATTTAATCCCCATCACCTATTTCACCCATGCCCACACCTCTCTGGTAACCATCAGTTTGTTCTCTAGAGTTAAGAACCTGTTTCTTGGTGTGTCTCTCTCTCTCTTTTTTCCCTTTGCTTATTTGTTTTGTTTCTTAAATTTCACATATGAGTGAAATCATATGGTATTTGTCTTTCTCTGACTTTTTTCACTTAGCATTATACTCTCTAGCTCCATCCATGTCATTGCAAATGGCAAAATTTCATTCTTTTTTATGACTGAATAATATCCCATTATATATATTATATACATATATCACATTTTCTTTATCCATTCATCAGTCAGTGGATACTTGGGCTGCTTCCACATCTTGGTTATTGTAAACAATGCCGCTATAAACATAGGGATGCATGTATCCCTTTGAATTAGTGTTTTTGTATTCTTTGGGTAAACACCCAGCAATATGATTGCTGAATCTGAAGGTAGTTCTATTCTTAACTTTTTAAGAAACCTCCATACTCTTTCCCAAAGTGGCTGCACCAACAGTGCATGAGGGTCCCTTTTTCTCCACATCCTCATCAACACTTGTTTCTTGTTTTGTTGATTTTAGCCATTCTGACAGGTGTGAGGTGATATCTCATTGTGGTTTTGATTTGCTTTCCCTGATGATAAGTTATGATGAGCATCTTTTTATGCATCTGGATGTCTTCTTTGGGGAAATGTCTGTTCATGTCTTATGCCCATTTTTAAATTGGATTACTTGTTTTTTAGGTGTTGAATTGTACAAGTTCTTTATATATTTTGGATACTAACCCCTTACTGGATATGTCATTTGCAAATATCTTCTCCCATTCCATAGGTTGCTTTTTAGTTTTGTTGATTATTTCCTTTACTGTGAAGAAGATTTTTATTTTTATATAACCCCCCCAATTTTTTTTTGCTTTTGTTTCCCTTGCCAAAGGTGACATATCTAGGGAAAATGTGGCTATAGCTGATGTCAAAGAAGTTATTGCCTGTGTTCCCTTCTAGGATTTTTTATGGTTTCAGGTCTCATATTTAGGTCTTTAGTCCATTTTGAATTTATTTTTGTGTATGGTATAAGAAAGTGGTCCAGTTTCATTCTTCTGCATGTTGTTGTCCAGTTTTCCTAACACATTTGTTGAAGAGACTGTCTTTTTCCCATTAGATATTCTTTTCTGCTTTGTTGAAGATTAATTGACCATATAATTGTGGGTTTATTTCTGGATTTTTCTATTCTGTTCCATTGATCTATATGTCTATTTTTGTGCCAGTACCCTACTATTTTGATTACTGCAGCTTTGTAATATAACTTGAAGTCTGAAATTGTGATGCCTCCAGCTTTGCTTTTCTTTTTCAAGATTGCTTTGGCTATTTGAGGTCTTTTGTGGTTCCGTACAAATTTTAGGATTGTTTGTTCTAGTTATATGAAAAATGCTGTTGGTGTTTTGATAGAGATTCCATTAAATGTGTACATGGCTTTGGGTAGTTTAGACACTGTAACAATATTTGTTCTTCCAATCCGAGAGCATGGAATGTCTTTGCATTTCTTTGTGTCATCTTCAATTTCTTTCATCGGTATTTTATAGTTCTCAGAGTACAGGTCTTTCATCTCTTTGGTTAGATTTATGCCTAGATATCTTACTATTTCTGGTGCAATTGTAAATGGAGTTTTCTTAATTTCTCTTTCTGCTGCTTCATTATTGGTATATAGATTTGCAACAGATTTCTGTACATTGATTTCGTATCCTGTGACTTTATTGAATTTGTTTATCAGTTCCAGCAATTTTTTTGTGGAACTCTACATGGAGTTCATGTCACCTGCAAATAGTGACAGTTTTATGATCACTGCAGATTTGGATGCCTTTTATTTCTTTTTGTAGTCTGATTGCTGTGCGAGGACTTCCAGTACTATGTTGAATATATGTGGTGAGAGTGGACATCTTTGTCTTATTCCTGACTTCAGGAGAAAGGCTCTGTTTTTCTGCATTAAGGATGATCTTTGCTGTGGGTTTTTCATATATGACCTTTATTATGTTTAGGTATGTTCCCTCTAAACCTATTTTGTTGTACTTTGTCAAATGCTTTTTCTGCATCTATTGAAATGATCATATGGTTCTTATCCTTTCTCCAACTGATGTGATATATCATGTTGATTGATGTGCAAATATTGAACCACTCTTGCAACCCAGGAATAAATCCCACTTGATCATAGTAAATGATATTTTTAATGTATTGTTGAATTCAGTTTGCGAATATTTTCTTGAGGATTTTTGAATCTGTGTTCATCAGAGTTATTGGCCTATAGTTCTCATTTTATGTGTCTTTACCTGGTTTTGGTATCGGGGTAATGCTGGCCTCATAGAATGAATTTGGAAGTTTTCCTTTTCTGTCTTTTGGAAGAGTTTGACAAGAATAGGTATTAACTCTTCTTTAAGTGATTGGTAGAATTCACCTATGAAGCCATCTGGTCCTGCACTATTGTTGGTTGGGAGTTTTTTGATTACTGACTCAATTTCTTTGCTGGTAATCAGTCTGTTCAAATGTTCTATTTCTTCCTGTTTCAGTTTTGGAAGGTTCTTTGTTCCTAGGAATGTATCCCTTTCTTCTAGGTTGTCCAATTTATTGGCATATAGTTTTTCATAATATTATGTTATAATCCTTTGTATTTCTGTGGTTATTTCTCCTCTCTCCTTTGTGGTTTTACTTATTTGGGTCCTTCTTTTTTTCTCGATATGTCTGGCTAGAGGTTTATCAATTCTACTGATGTTTTCAAAGAACCAGCTCCTGGTTTCATTGATCTGTTCTATTGCTTTTAGTTTCTATATCATTTATTTCTGCTCTATTCTTTATTATTTGCTTCCTTCTGCTGGCTTTAGGCTTCATTCATTGTTCTTTTTTTAGCTCCTTTACACATAAGTTTAGATTGTTAATTTGAGATTTTTCTTCCTTCTCAAGGTGGGCCTGTATTGCTATAAACTTCCCTCTTAGAACTACTTTTGGTGTGTGAATTGTTGTTTTCATTTTCGTTTGTTTCCATGTACTTTTTAACTTCTTTTTTGATTTCCTGGTTGGCCCATTCATTGTTTAGTAGCAGGTTATTTAACCTCCATATATTTGTGGTCTTTGCAGATGTTTTCTTGTGGTTGAATTCTAATTTCATAGGGTTGTGGTCAGAAACGATGCATGGTATGACTTTGATCTTTTGGAATTTGTTGAGGCTTGTTTTGTGGCCTAATATGTGATCTGTTCTGCAGACTGTTCTGCATGCACTTGAAAAGAATGTGTATTCTGCTGTTTTAGGATGGAATGTTCTGAATATATCTGTTAGATCCATCTGGTCCAGTGTATCATTCAAAGCCATTGTTTCCTTGTTGATTTTCTGTTTAGATGATGTGTCCATTGACATAAGTGGGATGTTAAATTCCTCTGTTATTACTGTATTTGTATTGATTAGTTCCTTTATGTTTGTTATTAATAGTTTTGTGTATTTGGGTACTCTCATGTTGATTGCATAAACATTTCTGATTGTTATATCTTTTTATTGGACTGTCCCCTTTATGATTATATAATGTTATATATATATATATAGTTATATATATATAATATATATATTATATAAAGTTATATGATTATATAACTTCTTTGTTTTAAAGTCTATTTTGTCCAATATAAGTGTTGCTACTCCTGCTTTCTTTTGACACCCATTTGCATAATAAATATTTCTCTATCTTCTCACTTTCAACCTGCAGGTGTCTTTAGGTCTAAAATGAGTCTCTTATACGCAGCAAATAGATGGGTCTTGTTTTTCTATCCATTCTGTCACCCTGTATCTTTTGATTGGAGTATTTAGTCCATTTGCATTGAAAGTAATTATTGATAGATATGTATTTATTGCCATTTTATTAATTGTTTTGTGGTCATTTCTGAAGATTTTCTCTGATCCTTATCTTTCATGGTTTGTGGTTTTTCTTTAGTGATATATTTGGGTTTCTTTCTCTTTATTCTTTCCATATTTATTAGTAGTTTTTTATTTATGGTTACCACTAGGTTTGTATATAACATCTTCTGCATATAGCAATATTAAGTTGATGGTTATTTATATTTGAACCCATTCTTCTCTCCTCCCCATGTTTTAGGTGTATGGTGTCATTTTTTATATCCTTTTATTTTGTGAATTCCTTGACTGATTTTTTTATAGAAATATTCACTTCTACTGCTTTTGTGTTTCCTACCTTCATACTGTCATTTTTGGTCTTTCCTATTGACTCCAAGAGTCCCCTTTAATATTTCTTGCAGGGCTGGTTTAGTGGTCATGAACTCTTTTAGTTTTTGTTTGGGAAACTCCTTATCTCTCATTCTATTATGAATGACAGCCTTGCTGGATAGAGTATTCTTGGCTGCAGGTTTTTCCCATTCGGCACTTTGAATATATCATGCCACTCCTTTCTGGCTTGGAAAATTTCTGCTGAAAAATACACTGATAGCCTCATGGGGTTTCCTTTGTATATAATTGTCTTCTTTTGTCTTGCTGCCTTTAATATTTTTTTTCTTTATCACTATGTTTTGCCATTTTAATGACAGGATATCTTGGAATAGATGTGCTTTTGTTGATTTTCTTGGGAGTTCTCTGTGCCTCCTGGGTCTGGATATCTGTTTCCTTCCCCAGATTAGGGAAGTTTTCAGCTATCATTTCTTCAAATAAATTCTCTGCCCCCTTTTCTCTCTCTCTTCTTCCAGGACTCCTGTAATGCAAATGTTATTACATTTGATGGAGTCACTGAGTTTGCTAAGTCTGTTATTGTTTTGCATAATTCTGTTTTTCTCTCTTTTGTTCAGCTTGATTAGTTTCCATTATTCTGTCCTCTAAGTGATTAATTCATTCCTCTGCTTCTTCCATCCTACTGTTCATTCCATCAAGCATGTTTTTTATTTTGTTTATTGAGCCCTTTGTCTCTGCTATGTTATTTTTATCTCTGTGTTAATGCTCTCACTGATGTCATCCACTCTTTTCTCCATTCTAATAAGTATCCTTATGATCATTGCTTTAAATTCCCCATCAGGCATGTTACTTATATCTGTTTCACTTAGATCTCCAGCCGTGGCCTTGCCCCATTCTTTCATTTGGGACAAATTCCTCTGTCTTCTTGTCTAAGTCTCTGGGCCTGTTTCTGTGTGTTAAGTAAGTAAACTACATCTCCTATTCTTGAGAGTAATGGCTTTATGAAGAAGAGGTCCTGTAGTGCTCTGCAGTGTAGTGTCCTCTGTTCCCCAGGTCCTGGTGCTTCTGGGAGTGTCTCCAATGTGTGCTGCATGTGCTCTGCTATTGTGTCCTGGCCACTTTATCTTTCAGGCCAGTTATCTGCAGAGATTCTCTTTGCCCTTTGTGGGCAGTGTGTGGTCCCTGGTCTGAATGTGGCATGTTTTAACTAGGTTAAACTAGGTGCTCTGGTCTGCTTGTGAAATAAGACATGTTGCTGCTGCAACTGGAACTGAAGTCTCACAAAACTCCTGGGTTGAGAGACGTGTTGGCAGGGGTTTGGGATGGTGTTCTGATGTAGGGGCCCACTGGTGGGACTGAGGTAAGCGTGACTGGGAAGGGTGGTTCTTCCAGAGCACAGGGGGTGGGGCTTGGTGTAAGCAAGGTAGGTAGCAATTGTCAGTTCTGCCTGGTTTCCACAGGTAGCCCTGTGCTTATGCTGAGGGGCAGGGGAGGGAAGTGGTGCCTGCCAGTTCCTTTGTTCTTGGAGGGGTCTCTCCATGAAACTGCTTCTCTGGGACAGCTCCAAGATGAGCAAATAGCCTCCCCTCTGTGTGCCCCAGTTGCTCTTCAGATCACTGTTTTCATGCTGTATATCCATGGACTGTTTGCCCTGCCTTTTCTCTAAGAGCAGCCCCAAAGTCCTCCAAGCTCTCCCAGAGCCAACCACACCACCCTTTAAAACTCCAGGCTTTAAGCCCTGCTCACAAAATTTGGGCCCTCTCAGTTTCCAAGCCAGTTGCTATGGGGATTTGTTTTCCCTGTGCATTCCCCTGTGTGTTGGTCTGTTGTTCACCCTTATCAGTGACCACGGCTCCCTCCTCTTTGCAGCAGCTACAGTCCATTTCTCTCCCAAGTTGCATCTCCACACTTCCTACCTTCTAGAGTGTGGCCTCTTCTCTACCTTTAGTTGTAGAGTTTCAGATAGATTTCTGGGGTATTTAGGATGATATGATCTCTAGCTAGTTGTATTCATGGGATGAGGCAAGCCTATGGTCCTCCTACTCTGCTGCCATCTTCTCTTCCTCTACCTGGATCCATGATTTAATTAAGAGTCCCACACTGTATTTAGTTTCATGGCTTTTTAATATTTTTTAGTCTAAAGCAGTTCCTCCACTTTTTTTCCTCTTTAATAACAGTGACATTTGAAAAAATTCCAAGCCAATTGTTTTCGAAAATGTCTCTCAGTTTGGATTGTCTGATCATTTTTCTCATGATTAGATGAAGCATTTTTGGCAAGATTACATAGGTGATGTTGGGTTCTTCTCAGTGTGTCCCTCAGAAGACCCAGGAGTGTCACTGTATCCCATTATGGGTCAGGTTAAGGTTGATCACTTGGTTGAGACAGTATCTTCCAGCTTTCCCCACCATGATGGTACTTCTTTGACTTGGTAACTAATAAGTAACCTGGGTGTGCAATTCTCTGAGACCACATGAATCACTGGGTCCTCCACAACCTGAGTTTAGCCTCTGCTAAGGATCCCTGCTTGCATCAGTTATTACAACAGGGTTGCCACCCATCTCCATTTATAAGTAGATATTCTTCAATAAAGAGGAGCTTTCCCTTCTCCTCCCCAACTCTCATTGCCATCACTCTGGAGCTCCCTCACTTGCTTCAAGAATATAAAGGTTGAGTGAGAGGAGGAGAGAGGATCTAGTGAGAAGGGCACATCTGAAGAAAACTATGCCATGAGTACCAACCCACCTCAGCAGAAGGAGAGGACGGCCCCTTCATTTCAACCCTGGTTAGGGGTGAGGAGTTACAAGGCTACTTAGATTGTTTAAAACATGAGTCTTACAGTTAGGGAGTCTAGTGGCTTGGGAGCTGACTCATGTCTGACAAACCTAGATGTGGAGAAGTGGGCGCGTTCTCTCTAGTGGTACAGCAGGAGAGTGCGCCTTCCCTGGGGGTGATAGAGAGGGCATCTGTGAATGCTTCCTATGTGGGATTCTTTTGGGGTCTGTCCTCTAGGAGGACAGCCTCCTGGAGGGCAGGGAGTGGGAGATGGGGGCTGGAGCTGAACACCCAGATCTGGCAGAAGAAGGGCCCAGAAGAGAAGCAGGAAGTAGAGGAATAGAGAGACCAGCCATGTCCCATTTCACCGCCCCTTCCTGCAGACTGCTACTCTAAGCAGGTTCCAGCTAGGAAAAGGAAAAGTATTTGAGTTTGGAGTTTTGATTGAGATCTATGGAGGCTGTATTTATGATTTTAAATGATGTGGGACCAGCCTGAATTCTCATCGGGGCCAAGGGATACTCGTTCCCACTGAATGTAAAGGGCTAGTGGAAGATTGTGATTACATTATCATGAGTCATGCTTGTTCCACATACTAGTTACATATGTTTACCTAATTTAAATCGATCTGACTTAAATTAAAAATGAAAAAAAATTGACTCTTTCTTTAGTTTCAGAAAACGAATTTGTTTGCTTTACAAGAAAATACCATTATGTTCAATATAACAGGAAGCTTAGGAAAACCTTGTGTGCTTAAAATTCAGGTCTCCACAAATTACAAAATAAAGCATCTGGCCACCTGTATAAAATGTATCCTTTATGCACAGACACCTCCCATACCCCACCAGGGCCCTTCCCCACAAAATCTCCCCAGGAATCTGAAGACTTTTGAAAGTTCATTTTTACTTTGGCAACTAATTATTTGTTAAAGGTTCAAATCCTGAAAAATTATAAGCTACTAAACTTCAGCCTCTGCAGTTTGGAATTTATCCATCCTTTCTAAATGCATCCCTATTTTAGGTTTTGTTCTATTTTAAATTCTGAAAGGTGAGCTTGTGTTGTGACTAGCTTCAATGAATCCAATCATACAAAATTAGTGGTAATTAGATGAGATAGTTTTAAACAACTTTTGAAACCCTAGTACAGTCAAGCCAGAACTTACTTATATAAGAACATTTGTTTTTGTTTTCTAAATGGCTAGTGGATGGAAGGGATGGATACAGGGAAGCAGTAGAAAGGGAAAGAAAAAAAATTTAGTATCAGCAGAACTCTCTTTTACTTGGAGAAAGAAGGAAAGTGTTGTATCATTAACATGGAAACTGGAAATATATTTGGTAATGGAATGAACCTAATTACTGCCTAGAAATGAGTGCTTTTTCTAATAAGAGGAAAGAACAAACTTACATAAAAATTCACACAAAGCTTAACAGAAACAAAAAAAAAAGGTGGAGGGGGATATGGAGACCAAAAGGGAAAACTAGGGAAGGAAAAAATGGTGAAATTTTTTTCTCCCATCCATTTCCCTACTCTCTTCCCAAGCACAAGACAAATATTGCAAGTCCCTTTCTCAAAAAACTGACAGGATGCATTTTAAATGTCATCTTATAGCACTCACAACGACCCAGAGAAGAACATGGTATACTAAAAATAGTCAGGTCTAAAATTGGGCTCATTCATTTATTTATATTCTGTTAATATTATTGAGTGCCTGCTATACACTAGGCATTGTTCTTGATGCCTGGGATATATAAGAGAACAAAATAGACAAAGATTCCCACCCTTGTGAGATACATTTGGTTTTACGGGAGAGACATGGAATAAACAATGAAACAAAAAATTAAGTTATGTAGACTGATTAGAAGATGATCAAGTGTTATGCAACAAAGGAAAAGGTAGAGCAGAAGAGTGAGGGTGGGGATGCTCAGGGAGTTGAAAGTGGTCACTGAGAAGGTAATATGCCAGCAAAGACCCAAAGGGGTAAAGTGAGTAACTAGGAGGGAGATAAGGACATTGTTTCTGGTGCAAAGACCCTGAGATGGGAGAAGCCTGTTGTGTTTGAGGAACATCATGGACACCAATGTGACTGCAGAGAGTGAAGAAGGAAGAGTAGAGAAGAGTTTAGAGGGATTACAGAGACATTTGGCAGCCCTCTGAATTTTGAACAAAGCAGTGACATGACTTGACTTACATTTCAAAAGGATCCCTCTGTCTTGGAATTAAAGTGAATTATAAAGGGGCACATGTAGGAGCAAGGAAATGCAAGGAAATAATTGTAGCAATCTAGCTGAGAGATAAGATGGCTCAGATGAAGGTGCAAGCTATGGAAGTGTAGAGTTTGAATAAATACTGAATGTAGAGCCAGAAGAGCTCCTGATGGGTTGGATGTGGGTGTAACAGAAAGAGGGGAGTGGGGAATGACTCCAAGGTGTTAGGCCTGAGTCACCAGAAGGATGGAAGCTACCAGAAGCTGCCATTAACTAATATGGTGAATACTATAGGTGGAGCTGGTTTGTGGGGGAAGACCAGAGGGCTTGAATTTGAGATGTTCATTAGACATCCAAGTAGAAATGTTGAGTGTGCAGTTGGACACTGAATCTGAAACTCAGGAGACAGGCCTGGGATGGAGATGTAAATGAGGGAGTTGTCTGCATGTTAAAGATATTTAAAGCATTGAAAATTGGTAAATCACACAGGGAATAAAAACAGAAAAGGCAGGAAAAGGATATAGAAAGAAAGGACCAAGGACTGAGCCCTGGAGCTCTCCAATATTCAAGGCTGGGAGGAGGGAAAAAGAACAGGTTAAAAAAAAAAAAAAAAAAAACATATCAAGGAGGAAGATGTGATTGACTGTATCAGTGCTACTGATGGGTCAAGACGGATGAGGACTGGGAATTGTCCATCAGTGTTAATGGTGAGAAGACAATCAGTAACCTTGACAAAAGCAGCTTTGGTGAAATAGGGAGTGGGTGAGTGAAAGCCACCCAATCTTTGAGTCCCAGTTTCCTCATTTGGAAAACAGGGAAACCTCTTGGTTTAAGATCACACAGTAAAATATTTCTGCCTCTTTCTCTTAAAAAAAAAAAAAATCACCCAATAAATAACATACAGGGCAAGCAACAGAAATAGAAACTTCCTTTCTGATAAAAGTAGAAGACAACTGGAAAGCCAGACCCTTATATATGAAAGTGGAAAAAAGGATGGAAGAATTGTAAACAACTTAGCAGAACTGAGGGAAGATTTATTGGAAGTGCCCACAGGTGAGAAGCAAATCAATCTCCACTGTGCAATCTCAGAATGGTTAGAGCATTAGATGCACCAGCATCACAGAGGATGGGGGTGGGGTGGGAACTGTAAACAAGGTAGTTGTTTAAAAGAACAACAGAGCTATGAACGTTCTATGTCCCCAGGTCTGTAGGCAATGAAGGAAAGCAAAAGGTACATAAACTGGTTGAGGGGCTGTAGTCCAAGAGATACTGGACACAAAGGAAGGTGGGGCTACGCTGGAAAAAAAAAAGATTATGGAGTGAGACCCCATACCTCTCCTCTCACTTACTTCTGGGTCACTACAGCAAGGTTACACTTTCCCCAGGTAGAATATAAGAGAATATTTCTCTGGAGAATATTTTTTCAAGGAAAAAATCTTAACAGATATGGACATTGTTGTGGGAGAAAACCCCAGTGGGAAAAAGTGGCAAGTCCACTCATTGTTCCCACAGGGACTCGCACTAGTTGACAAGTGCCAACTGAACACAATTTTAGTGCTTTATTTGTAACCATGAACAGACACCCAAGAATCACCTGACATTCAAAGAGAGCCCCTAATATGAATTTTTTTTATTTTTATTTTTTTTTGTGGGGGGTGGGAGGGATGGGGTGGCTGGGTGATAGACATTGGGGAGGGTACGTGCTATGGTGAGCGCTGTGAATTGTACAAGACTGTTGAATCACAGATCTGTACCTCTGAAACAAATAATGTTAAGAAAAAAAGAAGATAGCAGGAGAGGAAGAATGAAGGGAGAAATCAGAGGGGGAGATGAACCATGAGACGATGGACTCTGAAAAACAAAATACGATTTTTTTTTAAAAAAAAGCTCAAGTAAATAGAAGAAAGTAATGCAAAAGAGAGTAATGCAAAGATACAGAAAATTCCAAAGGAACTATAGTTAACATACTTGGTAAGAAAAGATACTGCATCACTGGAAGAAGAACAGAATGAAAGATCAACAACAACACAGAATTAGAATTTAAAAAATGTAGAGATTGGAAAATATAATGGCTAAAAAACTTTAACATTTTAAAAGTCAATAAAGATGTTGGATATTAAATTTGAGGAAATATTCCAGAAAGAAGGGGGCAGGGAATGGACGATACAAGTGAAAAAATAACAAAATTCAGGTTTTGTCCTGGAAGTCCAACATCTATTCAACTTGAGGGAACAGATAAAATGGAGAAGAGGTAATACGGGAAAATTTCCGGATTTGAAGAACACGAGACTCCAGATTGAAAGTGCCCACCAAGTACCCAGGACAATGAATAAATAAAGTCCCACACAAAGGAAAATCATAATGAAATTTCACAACTGAAAAGATAAAGGAAAACATCCTAAAATGTTCCAGAGACTTGGGGCACCGGGTGGCTCAGTAGGTTAGGTGTCTGCCTTTGGCACAGGTCATGATCCCAGAGTCCTGGGATTGAGTCCCACATCAGGCTCCCTGCTCGGTGGGGAGCCTGCTTCTCCCTCTCCCTCTGCCTGACATTCCTCCCCCTGTTTGTGTTCTCTCTCTCAAATATATAAATGAAATCTTAAAAAATAAATAAAATATTCCAGAGGCTTGATAGAGTACACATATGAAGGATTGAGAATAAGGATTGCCTCGGAGTTTTCAACAGCAAAATTGAGAACTAGAAGGCCAGGGAGCCAGCCTTCAAAATTCGAGGCCAAAAGATGGTGGGCAAATCTCCCAACCAAGGCGGAGGAAATAAGAACCTTTTGACGTTCCTATCTCCCAAACACAACGCCTCAAAAGCTACTGGGAAATATGCTCCACCAAACGGAGAGAATAAAGCCACAAAGAGGAAGCTGCGGGATCCAACTCCAATTAGAGGAAGAAGGGAATTTCCAGGGTGAAGGGGAAGGGAAGCGCCAGCCCAACAGCTGGACAGCGGCACAGAGCGTGCGCAGTGTGGGCTGCAGCCCGAGGATGGCAGCCTCCAGGTGGGGCGCTGCCAGGAAAAAGATAAACGGAACTGAGTTTCTCACCAGCTTGACCATGTGGAAAGAGACAGTTGCACAACGTATGGGAAGATTGAGTAAAGCTCCAAATAAAACTTAATGAAGAAGCTGTCAACTGAAGAAGAAACGAGAAGTTATAGAAGGAAGGCAAGATGATCACTGTAAACTATTTTGCTCCGCAGTGGTCACTAAATAGGGAGTCATTAATATGAAGACACGGAATAGGAACTTAACCCTAAACTGAGTTGTGAACAGACTGGGAAGATGGTGAAGATAGAAGGCTGTATGAGCGGGAGCTAAAACCCTGACCTCCAAGGGAGGTCAACAGATAGTGTCTAAAAAGGCTGGATCAAGGGCGCAATGCAGAAATATTATTGAGAAACGTAGAGAGTAATACTAGAATAAGCAACATATATTGGAAGTGGTTACCTCTGTGGTGTATAGAGGCAAAGAGTTGAAGGTCTGCTGCTTTTGGTTATAAGCCTTTAGGCATTGGCTCTTTAAGTGATGCACATGTGTTACTTTGAGAAAACTGAGGATTCAGTCAATACCTGCACACATACACACACAAATGAGATAAAAATGCTAGTGGTATTGAGTTGTCAGTATTACCTATGATCTCGTGGCTGTCGAAGTCCAGGCACAGTCCTTGGGGTTTAGAAATAATCACATTTTCCTAGCCCAGAGTCCAGGATCAGAAGCCAACCCATCTCTCACTGCATCCCTCCAGAAACATGCCAGCACCAGAGACCGATCCGCCACTTCTAAACGAGCTGTGCCGAGCCGGACTCCTTCCCGTGGAGTCCTCTAAGGCAGGGCGTGCTATATGATCCACGGCAGGATGAGAAGAAAACATAATTTCCACTGCTCTTATATTTTATGATTTTTCAAGTTTCTATTTATTGTATATATTTTTTCTATTTTAAACTATCCACTGATACAATTTCAAACATAAAAAGAAGTAAAAATAGGGGAGCCTGGGTGGCTCAGTCAGGCATCTGCCTTCAGTTCAGGTAGTGATCCCAGGACCCTAGGATCCAGCCCCCAGCCGGGCTCCCTGCTCAGGGGGAGTCGTCTTCTCCCTCTCCCTCCCCCCCTCCCCCTCCCCACTCATGCTCTCTCTCTCTCTCTCTCAAATAAATAGATAAAATTTTTGTAAAAGTTGTAAAAAATTAAAAAGTAGTAAAAATAATACAAAAATTCATATAAAACCCTCACCCATATTCCCTCAAGTGTTAACATCTTACATAACCATTGTACTATTATTAAAATCTAGAAATTAACATTGACACAATAATGTATAATCTATAGATTGTATTCGTATTTCTCTGATTGTCTCACTGATAGTCCCTTCTACTCCATATCTACTTTAAGATCACACACTGCAGCTCATCTTCATGTGTCTTTGGTCTCCTTTAAGCTGGATCAGTTCCTTGGCCTTTCTTTGTCTTTCATAATTTTGACATTTTAAAGTATTAGCCAGTTCTTTTGTAGAATGTCCCTCAATTGATGCTCTTCAGATTATTTGCCAGTGGTTAAATTCATGTTAGGCATTTGGGTCAAGAATACCACAGAAATGATGTTGTGTCCTCTTCGGTGCTTCCTAGTGGGGGGGAAGGGTGTATAATGTTTATTTTTCCTGTTACTAATAATGTTAACTTTGGTTACTTGGTTAAGGTGATGTCTACTAGGTTTCTCCTCTGTAAAGTTACTTTTTTTCCTTTAGTATGTCCTGTATTATATGGCATTAAGTATATATGGTATATACCCAATGAGTATGTTTGAGGGAAAATATTTAGAAACTGTTTTTCATCACACTTTTGCCTACTTAATTTTAGTATTCCACAATGATTCTCACCTGAAACAAGTACTATGGTGTTTGCCAAATGGTGATTTTCTATATTTATCATACCTACTACAGTTTTTGGTTGGCATTCTGCTGTAAGGAAGAGCTTTCCCTCCTCCCCTTATATTTCTTTATTCAATTAATTTATTCAATTATTTACATCAATATGATCTCATAGATTCTGATTTTATTTTATGATTTATAAATCATTACTATCATTATTTATTTTGTTACCACAACTATCCCCAACATGTCCATTCTGACTATCTTTGACATGTCTTCTGTGTTCTCACGGCATGTCTCCATCTTTTTTTTTTTTCTCTCTTTTTTTGGAGGACTTTTTTGCTTTCCCAGCACAAGATGTTCCAAGCTCACCTGTGCTTTCCCCAGCCCTGTAATCAGCCATTTCTCCCAAGGAGCCCTGGTCCTTTAATGGAGCGCAGCATTTTGAGCCAGGATCTGGATGCCATTACACATTTTTTTTTATAACATACTAGCTTTGTGGTACAGGTACTTATTTTAACCAATATACTTTTTTTTTTTTTTAACTGATTGGGAAGCAAAACATTTTTGAAATCACTGCTTTTAGCTTCAAGAAACACTGCTCATTGTTTCCTTAGCCTGAAATGTTCCCAAGGAAGACATCTTGATCCCCTGAGTTGGAATTACCCACCCCTCCTTTTTCACGTGTACAGCTTGATACTTCCTCTATTTTGCACTTACCTTTTCCTGCCTTATGTCGGAGATGGTAGTTCATGAGTGAAGAACAACCCCGGGAACTCATGGTCTCTTTCTTCATCGTTCTCTATCCTGTCAGCTTCTTATATTGAAAGAGGTTCATGTGTAAAAGTTGCCAGGCAATGAAGGCCAAGTAGGGAAGAGAAATGGTCCATGTTGCTGTGTCACAGAGAAACACCCTGCGTTCACACATATACAATGGGCAGGTCCCCAGAGGAAGTGAGTGATCCCGGGGAACAAAATGGCTCCTGTCGGCTCCCAAAAGAGTTCTGCAGTTAGCATCTCATCCCTTTAGTGTAACCTGTCATACTCTATCAGGACTTCCTGGTCCACTCGGCTAGCACAAGTCTGCCAATTTCTAAAATGCTGAAATGTTCTCTGTGTTGAAGAGCAGACTAGAACCAGAGTGCTTGCTTTCACTTACTAGCTGGGTATCCTTGAGCAATTTACTCACCTTCCTTGTGGCCCAGTTTTCTCATGTGCAAAATAAGAATAACAACCATAGACCTTTTCTGTGAGATTGTTTTGGTGATTAAGTGAGTTTATATATATATATATATAGTGTTTAGAACAAGGCCAGGTGTATTAAAAGTGCTAAATTGCTGTTAATGGTTATTCTTAATACTTCAGAAGACAAAGGCCCTTATATTTATGTCAGGGAGCCTCACAAAATGTGGCATGGAAATATACAAAAGTTCACGGCAAAAAGGATTAGGTCAAACTAGGGTTTTGTGTCTAATTAAAGACCAGACCCCGAGAGGGACAATTCATTACACCTTTTCAGTCACTGACCCCATTCTTGCTGCTCTTTGCCTTACAACTAGGCATGCCTTTCCCCTGAAGCACAAGGAAGTGTGCTCTGTGTGGAAAAGGTGGATATTGGTGGGGGGGGGGGGGGGGGGGCGGTGTGAGGAGAGCTGGACAAGCCACAGAGTAAACATGAAACATTTTCCTTCTGTGTCAGTTTTACTCAAAGATGCATAAAGAAAAATGTTACTATTGCTTTAAAGCAAATGCTTTATTGAGGTGTGGGACAGCCATTTGCATAAATTTTCATGCTAAAGCCAAATCTGTCTAAATAACATTTGCTTTTGTAGCCACTTTAGTGGCTCATGTGGTAGAAACGTTTAAGAAGCATTGTCTTTCCATGAAAAACCTTGGTAAATCCTTTCTTAGCAGAAGATTCTAATAAAGAAAATAAGGGGAAACTGCCATCTTTGGGTGGGGAATGGGGAAGAAGGTGAAAATGGGAAGGAAAAGTCCCAAAGAAAGAGATTAAGGGCTCCAGATACAAGCAGACAACATGTGGGACAGTGAAATAGGTACAAGGAAAAGAATGGGAGCATCCCAGGGCAGACCTAGGGGGAAAGACTAGCCTCCTTCTAAAGGGTTCTAGTAGTGAAAGTGGCACAGCCACCACTGGGCCTGCCTTATATTTTAACATACAGAGCCACAGGTGCCTCATTTCAAACATGAACAGAGTTAGTATTCCTTCTTTACCAGGTAGTTCACTGTTGAAAAGCTGAGAAAACCATTCCACTCCACCATATCAAGTTTAAAAGTTGCCTTTTAGTTAGTTGCCTTTGGTTAGTTACCAGGTACCTGACAAATATAGATAAGCTCTGCAGAGCCAACATGGATGTGGGGCTGCCAGTGAGCTGCATCTGCTGTTGGAATAGCAGGTTTAATATCACTAAGATTAAGATAGCATCTTCTTTCAGCTGTCTCCCATGGCAGAACCAGGAAATAAGGCCAGCTCTACATTTTTAAAGAAGCAATAAAAATTGCTTCCTGTTACAGCAAAAAAAACTGGATTTGCCAGTAGAAAATCTCATTAGGATAAATATTTTTTTTACTCTTATCAATCCCCTGCCAAGTTGCTTGCTTTAGTCTTATATCCACAAGATAGAATTCCTTTAAAAATAAAGTTAAAAGCCTGTCCCAAGAAGCTGATACACAGACAGGCAGTTGTATAAATAAAAAGCTCCAGACAGGATAATAGAATAAGAAGCTACATGTCAGGATTCCACATCTGTCTGTCTGGCCAGTGAGGATGACATTCCACAATTGAAAAGATCAGAAATTCAAGGCTTGAGTCAGATATCTGCAATGCAATGGCAGATGCTCCCTGGTATAAAAATAACTATTCCACTAATAATAAATATAGAAATTTTAGGCGCCATGTAGGATGGGTAGAGTTTAGTTACATTTACTTTTTAGTATCTCAATGAACATTTGGAAAACTATTCCTTAGTGTTTTGATAATACATTTGCTTTCAACATGCCTAAAGGCTTATTTCCTCGGTTGATACAGTTCTTAACCCTCTATGCACTTCAAATAGCAAAACCAAAAGGACAGACATGAAATACATAAATATGGAGGAGGACAAAGGGAAGGAGATATTTCACTTTGTTTTGTTTGAGTATGAGGATCAGTGGGTGAAAGTGGCTCTGGAGAAAAAGTGCAAACCTGGCTTCACCAAGTTTTTCATCATTTTCTCAATTTCTTCAACTATAAAATAGAAATGTAGTAATACCGCCTCATAGGGCTGCAGGAGAACTTAAATGCAGTAATGCTGGTAACGCACCCAGGACAGAGCCCAGTGCACAGTAAGTACTCAGTAGTTAGCTTTCTTCCTGTCCCTCTGTTGATGTGCCCAACCAGACCCGGTCTGAGCACAGTGGAAATTGTGGGTTGTCTGCTGAGCAGTCATCTCCCTCTTCTCAGATACCCAGGTTTTCATGTGGGCCATGACCCTGCCCCCACACCACCAAGTGACCCATAGGAAAGTCACTTCCTCTCCCCTTGCTGGTCCTCACTTCCAATGTGGGCTCTGGGTCATGTTAAACCAATCAGTCCCTTTTTTACCCTTGCCTAGAATCACTGGTTCATGTGACTAAAGCAGCCTAATCAGTGTCTCGGGAGTCAGAACACTGAGGCCAAAGGGTCCTGGTGAGCATGGACAAGGAAGCACATTGCCATAGATGCACCTTAATGCCACAGAGGAAGCCAGCATGGGGAGGGCAGAGTTAGAAAAAAGTTGGTCCGCAGTGACTTGCTGGAACAATCAATTCTGACGATATATGACCTCTACACTTCCAGTGACTAGAGCCGATAAATCTCTTTTACAATTTAAGAACTTTCCATTGAGTTTTTAATAACTTCATTAAAAAAAAACAAAAACCTAACTGATAGACCAAGAAGCTATTTACATCCTCATTTCTCAGTAAGAAAAACTGCAACCTAAAGCTCAAAAGGATTACAAATACAAAGATAGTCATTCTTTAGATCTTTTATATATTATGGTTAAATGAGGGGTCTCTATAACATCTGTCTTATCTTTCTATGTGTTGCTGATTAGGTTTTACTGTCATACACCAGAATTACCTTCTACCATAATTATTCCTGATATATAAGAAAGGTTTCGCTTAACTATTTAAAATTAGAATAAGTTGGTTCTAGCAAATAAATCTACATGGCAGGTTCATTTCCTTATTCTGCATACATTTTGTAAATCATTCATCCTGCTATATTCACTGGGGGAAAAACACAGTTATTCAAAATCAGGTATGTCATAGGTATGTCATCTATGACAGTGATGAAAAGCTGGTAACACTTGCTTTGAGAATTTTCTAAGCCAAAATTATCTTGGCCTTTGCTATAAACTAAGGTTGTGTCACCCTAAAAGTCATATGTTGAAACCAAATCCCTAGTGTGATGGTGTTAGGAGGTAGGGCCTTTGGGAGGTAATTAGGTCATGAGGGTGAAGTCCTCATGAATGGGATTAGTGCCCTGATAAAGAGACCCTAGCAATCTCCCTCACACCTGTGAGGGCACAGCAAAAAGATGTCTGTCTACAGACCAGGAAGTGAGATCTCAGCAGACACTGAATCTGCTAGAGCCTTGATCCTGTCCTTCCCAGTCTCAGACTGTGAGAAATGAATGTTGTTTAAGCCCCCTATGGTATGTTTGTTATATGTTTATGGTATTTTGTTATAACAACCTGAACAGAATAAGACAGCCATGTTCTATGATAAAATTGGTGGGGCTTAATTGACAAGAGCAAAACTTTAAAAGTTTTGGCAGAAGGAAGAATATCTTTTTTCTAATTTAAATGTCTTCATTGGTATCAGAGAGATATCCCATATTGGGAGAAGACCCATGTTCAAACTATAAAAACTCCTTTTTTAAGGCTGACTAGTAACATTGTTAAAGGAAACCCCAGGATGCTACCTTACAGGACCAGTTTCCTACAATAATCCACTGATGGTGTAACTTTTAGTTTCACAGATGAAGATAAATAAGTCAGGTATCTAGAAAATTTGCACAACCCTGAAATTTCAGTTTACTTAGATTTATTTAAGTCTGTTTATTTGTTGCCTTGCTCCAAACAAAATTTAAGGCAATGGGTTTATCTATTCTCATTTTTAATATTTTTAAGTGAATCAGAATTCATTCCACTGTTCACAAATCCTACAGAATTTGACATACATAAGAACAATCATGGGGCACCTGGGTGGCTCAGTCAGTTAGGCGTCCAGCTCCTGATTTTGGCTGAGGTCATGATCTCAGGTTGTCGGATTGGGCCCCGAATTGGGCTCTTCGCTCAGTGAGGAGTCTGCTTGAGATTCTCTCTCCCTCTCCTGCCCTCCCCCAGTAAATAAAATTTTAAAAAAATAAAATAATAAAAAATTAAAAAACCTTTCAAAAGAAGAACAGCATTATACTCTATACTCATCATAGATGCTGCCTTTTTCATCAGGACAGAGATCATCTCTTTACTACCATATAGTATTAACCAAATATAGATATTACAAGCTGATAGTTTGGAATCACCTAGTTTCAGTAGGAAATAGTGGGACCACATTTAGATTCTATTTAAGGAAGAGGTGTGATTTTATGATCTATATTCTACATAATTATTTCTTGGAGAGTATCAGCAGGCAATAGTGGAAAGATTGGAGGTGGTGGTAAAAGACAGTTACAGGGAAATAATGAGGAGAGAGCTCTACTGAAAGATAAGAAAGCTATGTCATTGCCTTAGGCAAGTCACTTGGCCATTCTTACCAAGGTGTAAAATGAACAGTTGCTCTTTTGCTAGGGTTAAAGAGCATATGTCTGGTCGTGGAAGAAATAAAATTAAAAGTATACAGCATCACATAGCCTCCCCGCTCTGTAGGGAGGAGCTGATAAGGAATGAGCAGAGTCCCCAGAACAGCAGTGTCTGTCTGTTCAGGAAAAGTCACAGGAATTTCAGTCTCTTACTTCGGGGAGCTGCTCTTATTTGCACGTTCTGCAAATGGGATTTTTTGGTTCTGGAGTTTTATTCAGTTTGCGATGAGGTGAAAGGTAGAGGGGGAGGGAGGCATCACAGAGGGAGGTAGGGAAATGCCACAGAACTCAAACCCAATTAAATTATCTCTCAACCTCCACCTCCACCCATTTATTCTTTCAAGGTGAGGGTGAAGCTAAAGATGGCCAAACCTTTTTACCAGTCCTACAGAGGTGGTCCAATGACTTACTTTGGAACTTAGGGGTACTTACTACTGTTTTTGTTTAGGGCCTTCGGACTTCAGGTCAAAGAGAAACTGAAAGTGTTCCCTTTCAAAAACGTATTCCACATTTCAGGATCAGGTTCAGAAATCACATCTGGGCAATCTCAGAGGCTCAGTTCAAAGTGACTAGGGTCCAGAATATACAGTGCATGGCAAAGCACAGAGTTTGTGGACCAAAGCAGAGAGGTTGAGCTGTAGGGTGAAGACAATGCACTGTCCTTGGAGACCTACAGCTCCATTCTGGGGTCAGAGTTTTGAACAAGGTTTCATTTGAAAGGTTTTACTGACTTGGCTCATTCCACGTATTGCTTCCTAGTCTCTTGAATCTAGTCTGTTCTGATCATTTTGGCCTATGTCCTAATCCAGAAAGCTTATTCTTTGTAAACTATCTTGTGAAGACCACTTTTTCTCTGAGCTTCAACAGGTCAGATGCAGACACAATCCTTTTTTGGGCTCTTTTTTTCAAAGAGTCATCAAATTTGAAGTCTTTCTTCAAGGAAGCAAAAAGATAGCTTACATTTCCCAAGTCATTCATATACATCATCAACTATAGTCATCATGTATTAAATGCAGACGGATGGATATAACCACACACAAGTCATTTCATGTTCACAAATGCACAGTGGGACTAAGTAAATGCCCTGTTATTTTTCTGTCCCCAAGCCATTTTCTCCCACAGTGCACAATATACAAAGTCTTCTAGAACTTCAAAGCCAGAGGTGGCCTTATAGGCTATCTGCTGAGAACTTGCCCAAGTGACGCCGAGCCTCAGCTTCTTCACCCGTGAAATGGGGGGTAAAATATTATCCACCAAAACCGTTTTTAGAAAGATTACCTATATGCTCAATTAATATCAATCTGCTCACTCATGTTGAAGAAACTGAGATCCAGCAAGGTTGAGGGATGCTCCCAAAGAAGTGATAGTGATGGGACAAAAACCAAGGTCTCCCGAATCCTGGTGTGTGCTCTGTGAGGCAAAGGAAGTCAGGCTTTCCTCAGATGCTCAGCAAAGCCTTAAGGCTAAATGTGACGTACTCCTTTTATAGGTAGGAGTTTCCATTCCCATGAAAAAGGATAGTTCTCAGTCTCCAGACACTCCGCTGAGTGCTGAGAGAGGATTCTCCACCGCCAGGATAAAGGATGGATAAAGCAAGGAGAAACTGCTAAGCCACAAAGAGGCCCCATTATAAACCCAAGTTCCTGAAGTTAAATAAGCAAATAAATGATGGAAGTTAAATAAACAAACAGCTCGTTTGGAGGGAAAACTGTGTCCAGGTTTAGACCTATTTTTTCTTAGTGTCTGTAACTCCTTGGAGGAAACCAAGTCCCCACATTTTACCAGTGCCTCAGCCTCCACCATGGTCCTCTCCTCTGAAAAAAGAAAGGATCCACTGGCAGTTAGGTTGAACCATGTGAATGACATTGTCAATAGTCAATCATTTCTGAACTCTATAGATGACAATTTCATTTGGTTAAAAATATTTGTGAATTAAGCTGTAAATGTTCATGTTTTAAAGTGGCACCTTTGCTTGATAGGGAATTTTCTTTCTTCTTCTTTTTTATATTATAAAAGTATGATAACACAGTTACAGGAATTTCCAGGAAACTGGATTATCTCTAAGGTTTCTTTTGTTTTTATCATTCTGTGTCACTATGGCCGGATTAAGCCCATTTTCTTTGATCAAAATACTAATTTCTGCATATTTTTATCTGAAGTTCTTATGGTTTATTGTTCATGCAGTATAACTATTTGCTTACAACTTTCAAAGCTCAAAGGAACATTTCCCATGAAAAACAGTTTGTTAGCAACTATCTTCTTTGTATGAGGGCCAATTAAAAAAAACATGTTTATCAACACATTTTTTTGCACTCAAAATAATGTTTTATGAAGTCCTTTAGCATAAAATGCACATTTGAAAACAAAGATGACCTACATTACTGAAAGAAGAATGTCAACTTTTCTTTTTTGTAACTAAAATGTTAAAAACAGCCTATTTGGGAAGAAACAACCAGGGCCACATCCTGCTTGCTTATTACTCAGTTTGTGTTACAATTTTAGATTCACAAATTGATCTACACACATCATCTCATGTCAAGCTTTGAAGAATTCCACAGGATCAATATCGCCCTCACTTTACAAATGAGGAAATGGCATACTCAACAGGAACGAAATTGACCTGAAGCATTTATGGAGGGCTGGCTGTGTGCTAAGGATACAGAGAATGAGAGAGAGCTTCCTGTGGCCTGTGGGTCACAGAGTAATGATTATTTCAACCTGGAAAGGAGTGCATAGGGAAGATTTACCGAAGTTTTTCAATAGTTCAGATAGTGTTTCTCAAACTTTGGGATTTTAGAGCCAATGAAAATAACACAAAGGCCTAGGCTCATTGGAGTAGGCTAGGATCTGGACCTCTGCTTTCATCAAATTCCTCAGGTGATTTCAATTCATACCAAAGTGTGTGTATATATGTGTGTGTGCGTGCATGTACCCATGCATGCAATAGTGACTGTTTGCATATCTACTAACACAAATAATTAAAGGTTAAATTACAGCATGAAGCATTTAGATGAAAGAGTAGAAGAGGAAATGTAAGAGGAAGTTTATACAGCCTGAAATGGCTTACTTGGGAATGGTATAAAGCAGTGGTTCTCAAAACACACCAGAAATTCTTGGAAGGCTGCCCACACCCCTCCCCACCAATCTGTAATTCAGTAGGTGTAGAGTAAGACCCTAGAATTTACATTTCTAACAAGTTTCCAGGTGCTGCTGATGCTGCTGGCCCAGGGGCCATACTTGGGGACAATTGGTATAGACAAGCACAGTAGTTCTAAACCCTGGCTGCACTCTAGAAAAGTCTGGAATGAGTTTTTAAAGTACAGATGATGGGGCCTCAGCCCTAGAGATTCTGCTATAATAGAATTTCAGTGGAGGTCAGATAGCGTAGTTTTTAAAGCTCCCAGGTGTTTTAATGTGCAGTCCCAGTTGAGAACTACAGGTCCTAAGGCTTCTTGGAAAAGCGGAGGGAGTCACATTCAGTCCTGGGTTACCTGATTTAATCATGTTTGTCTGCATGTCTTTTGCCCAAAGGCCGGTGCATGCAATGTGCATAATAATCTTCCTAACATCCTTTTCCCACCTGGAATCGATGCTCTGATGCTCTGATGAGGATGCTTTTTTTTTTTTTTTAATTTTATTATGTTATGTTAGTCACCATACAATACATCATTGGTTTTTGATGTGGTGATCCACGATCCATTGTTTTCATATATAAGAGAATACTTTTTAAATGCATTTCCATGAGACAGGAGTAAAACCAGCTAGACTCCATTGATTTTTTTCTTTCAACAATGCTGCCCTCTTGTGTCCTTAAATAGTAGAATTGTGTAAAAGCCCATTTCACTTCCTGCTACAGAGCTAAACAACTTGGGGGATTTTTCTTTGATGTAAAGAAAAAACCAACAAATTTAACATCCATTAAGCCTAATTTTTAATCTGTGGCAACATGAATCTCCAACAGCAGCCCCTTGCTTCTCCCACCATTTTTCCCTGCATTCAGTGCTTCAGCCTCCTCCAAGGATAAGAACTACTCGGGTTTTTTTCTTCATTCCACCAAACCCTTCTCTGCAGAGCCAGAAGCACAACCAATCAGGGAGCAAGAAATTACCACCAACTAAAGTATTTGGGCATTGGAGGGTCTCGCATACTCTCGTCCATACTCAGAACCATTCGTTCTCACCACACCCACCTCTTCTTCACTTGATTGATAGCTTATTAAACAAGACGAAACCAGAGAGGCAGACAAACCATAAGAGACTCTTAATCTCAGGAAACAAACTGAGGGTTGCTGGAGTGGTGGGGGGTGGGAGGGATGGGGTGGCTGGGTGATAGACATCGGGGAGGGTATGTGCTATGGTGAGCGTTGTGAATTGTGTAAGACTGATGAATCACAGATCTGTACCTCTGAAACAAATAACACATTATATGTTAATAAAAAAATTTTTTTAAAAAGAATAGAATCATCACACGGGAGCTCCCATGTCCTCCCACGATGAGTTCAACACACCTTTCGGCGTTCTGCCACCTGGATGCAGTCCTCTGCACCTCACAGGTACCCGCCCACCCTCCATCTCACTTGATCGAGTCTCCCTCTCCCTCCGGCCCCAGCCTCCAGCCAAGATCATCACCAACTCCCTCTTTTTAAATCACTCCCAATGGCATACAGGCTTATTTTTATGTCTCCCATCTTTAAAATAAAACTCTCCTTTGGCCCTAAGTACCCCTTCAGCTACTGCGCCATTTGTCTGCTCCATTCACTTCCAAACTTGGGAAGAGTCTACTCAGGTTGTGTCTAAAGCCCGTCCCCCCCACGGCCACCCCCTTCTCCCATCTGCTCGCACCCGGCTGTGGTCCCATGGCACCACTGACACTGAAACGGCTCTCTTCATGGCCTGCAAGGACCTCCCTGGCATGTGCCAAAGCCAGCGGACACTGCGTTGTACCCTCTGATCCGAATGCTCAGAGTGTTCCACTCTGTGGGCACCGCTCCTTCTCCAAGCACTCTCTGCTCTTGATTCTGCAACATCCCATGACCTGGCTTCCTTCCTGCTCCTCTGGCCACGGATAAACCAGAACCTTGCCATGTGCTCTCTC
The DNA here is from genome assembly GCF_011800145.1 of Mirounga leonina. Lineage (NCBI taxonomy): Eukaryota > Metazoa > Chordata > Mammalia > Carnivora > Phocidae > Mirounga > Mirounga leonina. The sequence goes on from NW_023270268.1 coordinate 49,996,992, forward strand.
TGACTCCTGGGCTGGCTTGTAGAACCTTTTCTGTGTCCTCGGCAGACTCCCCTTACATAGTCTCATCTGCTGCTGTGAATTTCAAGACAACTAATAGACTGATCGGTGATAAATATGTCATCTCCAGCCTGGGTTGCTGACCATGACATTCGTCCACTGCTTTCTACTCAACATCTCCCCCTTAGTATCTTGCAGGCATCTCCATTCGTCGCACATTCAAAGAGGAACCCTTGATTTTTCTCCCCAAACCTGTTGCTCCCTCAGTTTCCTCAACCCTGTAAATGGCCAGATATCTGGGAGATTGTCTTGATTCCTTCCTTTTCCTCACTTGCTACATTCAGTCCATCCTCAAGCCTAGTGGATTCTACCAAAATACATTTTGAATCCATCCGTATCTGTCTGTCTTTACTACCACCACTCTCATCTCCTGCCTGGAATACTACGATTTCTTCCTAAAGTTCTTCCTGCTCCCTCCAGCCCTCCCCCTCCCAACTGATTCCCTACGGCTGAGTCAGAAATAGTGTTATAAAATGTAAACTACATCCTCTTGTTGCCTTCCCACTAAACTTTGAATAACATACAAACAACATGGTTTGCCCTCTGCCAACTGTATCTTCTACCCCCATCCTCCTTCCTCACTCATCTCCTGCCACAATGGGCTGCCTTCTGATTGCCAGAACTCACTAAGCCCTGTCCTGTACATGCTGTTCCATCTGCCTAGAATGAATGCTCTTTCCTTGTTCTTCACACGGCTGGCTCCTTTATTCTTGATGCCTAAACATTACTCCTCAGGGAGATCTTCCTTGACCTCATTCCTTATCTCAGACCCTGTTTGTTTTCTTCACAACACTTCACATTTTGTAATTACTTCCTTGTGTACATCCTCATCTCCCCCTTTCAACTCCCTGAGCCCAGAAGCTCCGTATTTGTTTTGCTCACAGATGAACCCAGCAACTGGCATAGTCCCTGGCAAATACTAGGTTTTTAGTATGTGAGTGTTGAATAAGTGAATGAAGGTACAGAAAGAGCCACAACCGCCATTTCATCTTAACTGCTCTTGTCAAAGCCTCAGTGCCGACCAGCCACTCAACTGTCCAGTGCTCATCTTACTGATTGCAGAATAGAGACAGGGCAGGGGGTCGGGGGGCTCGGGTTCCATTTATTCTCTGTTAACCTCACCAGCGGTTACCAGCATGTTTGATTGACCACAATAACCCCAGCATCTAGCGCAGCAGACACTTAATAAATACTGCTGATGGAATGGACTCCTTAGCTCTGAATGAAACACGGTGTGAAGGGAAGGGGGCTGGTGTGACCATGGAGGGGTCCAAACAGAGCGAGTGCTTCTGGGAAGAGGTTTAAATAATGGCTCTCTACTTCCAGAAATGTTCTACTTCCATAGGCACTCATTTCCAGTTGTATGATAAAAGGAAAATGTTTCATAGAACTTTTCTGTATCTCATTCGCTTTATTAAGGGAAAAGGAACTTGTAGTTTTAGTTGCGGAGGAATAGCCTGATATTTGGGAGTCTTTCTCCAAGAAAGAAAAATATTTTTCTTAAAAGCCAAATTCTACCTCTGTTGAGTAGATAATGGTGAGGAAAAGCGTTCCTATCTTCCAAACAAAGAAACCAAGGGCAATTTAAAAGCCAAGTAAGCAAGGAAGCCAAGTCCCTAACCCTGGCTGTCTCACTCTATATCCTGTCACCTACCAATTTAGATAGTGCTTGCTCGTGAGAAATAAGAATACATCCACCTCAACTCAACTTTGAGACAAGGATGTGATTTTTCTGAAGGACATGTACCCTACAGGTATTAGTAGGACACAGAGAAGTCTGAGGCCTGCAACCCCTTGAAAATGTCAAACGACCCGGCATCTTGGGTATTTGACCTGATTTGTGGAAGAAATCCAGCCATGCCTTTGACTTTTCACGCCACTGAACTTGAGGCTCTCCATGCTCTCTGGTTTTGTATCACATCTAGCTGGTGCCAAGAGGATTAGCTCAACTCCAGCTCTCCGTGGAAAGGATTCATTCTCCTGTTTAGGCAATGTGATGTCAAGCTGAAAGAAGCTGATGAGCAAACTCCATGGGGCCATAAAGCAGCCCCTGATGAAGTGCATTACATGGATGTCTCAGAATAAAGTTTAGTTCGAAGTGGTCAAGGACAGGGTGTGCCATTGTGGGCTGGGAGCCACTGTGGCTCAGCTGTTTGTGCAGCATTTAATATGTTTATCTTTCTGCTAAACATATTGTTGTTGAGTCATCTCTATTACACAGACACCCTGTGTGAGGCCCAGCTCTGCAAATTCAACACACAAAGAGAGGCCTTCTATCATCAGTGACCTTACGTTCTACAAAGTCAAAATCAATGCTTCCTCTTACTTCTCACTTTAGTAAGGTACCCAGGCTTTGAGAAAGGTTAATCATATGTTCTTTTACAGGGCAGCAACCATGAAGTAATAAAAGTAAAGGAAGAACTTAAAGTTGTCATTATGTCTTTAGTATCATTTAGTAGTAGTGCTGCAAACTGAAAATGGAAAGTCAGTTTACCCAAAAGTACCAGCAGCCTCCAAACTATCAATATTTCATGTTAGACTATTATGTAGTCACCAATGTCAAAGTAATTATATTAATAAGACAAATAATTGCATTAAACTTCTAAGCTTTGGGCAGGGAAAAAAAAAGATCACATAACTCTGAAAAGTAGAGAAACTAATTAAATACTGTTTGGCCTTCTATAGAAATTGTTCGAGCCATGACACATGTGATAAACCAAGGAATGGCGATGTATTGGGGGACCTCGCGGTGGAGTGCTATGGAGATCATGGTAATTTCATTTCTGTTCTCAAATGGCCGTTAAATACTTTATTATTGTTTTTCAGATACTATGTGTAAATTATAAGACCTTTTGCAAATTTTCCTAATAATCACCATGACACTAGAATGCTATGATCAATTCTGTCATTCCAGAGATAGATACGGGGGCTGGATCTCATCAGCTCAGAATACAACAGGGAAGGTGCAGGTCTCTAGCAGGAATCATATTCTTGCATGTTCTTCGGTGACAAGAGGATACAATGAATTTCCCAGCTAATGAGATACATGAACAAAATAGTCTGGCTTCCTTTTTTAAAAACTGTATTAAATAACTATACTGTTTATAACACACTAATGACACATCATTTGTATATGTTAGTCTGAGTTTTATTTCTTTAGGAATAAAAATTATGGATTTGTCATGGGCTATTATGGTTCTCATGTTGACTAATTTGCCCTGGACTTTACTCAATCCAGACCCTCCCAAAGAATAATAAGGATTTCCTGTGTTTGATATTTCTCTTAGTGAGATTGATGGTCACAACTTTGCTTATTATTTGCCATCCTACATGTTTCTTGGTTTGTACTGATTTCATTGAAACGAAGTTTTCTCATGCACATGAATCATAGAGCAGCCTTATTTCTCATGAGTATAAATTCAGTTACAATCTTATTTCTCCCTAGGAAGCCTATTCTGTAGCAAGGCAGTTCAATATGATCCCACCGGTCTGTGAACAAGCTGAGTACCATCTTTTTCAGAGAGAGAAAGTGGAGGTTCAGCTACCAGAGCTCTACCATAAAATAGGTAATCTTCACAATCAAATTTACTGATTACTTTTAACAATAGGAGTATCAGTGATCCAGAAACAAGTGTTACCAAAATGCTTTCCTTAATGTTCCTAACTAACGGAGAGATTGTGAGAACTATCCATTTCTGACTACAGAATAATCAAATGTGCCTACAGGGTAGTCTGTAGGGTATTACTGATGAAATCCAAGCAGTTGTAAATTGTGACTGGTGTACAAGCTGTACTCAGGAGGTGTTCGAAAATGCGTGTAGAAAGAAGGGTAGAAACGATGAGTAAACTCATTTTTTTCTGTAGGGTGCTTCTCTAACCAAGCATGCGTCTTTGAGTAGATTATAACTGCCTTTCCAAAGACAATTATGGATCTATACATCTATATCTTCTACTCTGTGCCTGGAACTAAGCTAGACATGGGGAGTTTAAGACTGCCTGACTCGGGGATGCGGAGAAAGGGGAGCCTCCTACACTGTTGGTGGGAATGCAAGCTGGTGCAGCCACTCTGGAAAACAGTATGGAGGTTCCTCAAAAAGTTGAAAATAGAGCTACCCTATGACCCAGCAATTGCACTACTGGGTATTTATCCCAAAGATACAAAAGTAGGGATCCGAAAGGGTACGTGCACCCCAATGTTTATAGCAGCAATGTCCATAATAGCCAAACTGTGGAAAGAGCCAAGATGTCCATCGACAGATGAATGGATAAAGAAGATGTGGTGTGTGTGTATGTATGTATATATATATATATATATATACACATACATACATACACAATGGAATATTATGCAGCCATCAAAAGGAATGAGATCTTGCCATTTGCAACAACGTGGATGGAACTGAAAGGTATTATGTTGAGTGAAATAAGTCAAACAGAGAAAGACATGTATCATATGATCTCACTGATATGAGGAATTCTTAATTGCAGGAAACAAACTGAGGGTTGCTGGAGTGGGGGGTGGGGTGGGAGGGATGGGGTGGTGTTATGCGACAGTCTGTCTGAGGGAGATAATGAAGCATGATTTTTAGAAAAAAAAAAAGACTGCCTGACAGGCCTAGCACTACATGTCTGTGTAGGTAGATGTAATAATTTCAAAGAAAGGAAAGAAATGTATGTATGTATATGTGTATATATATATACACACACACACATATATGTGTGTGTATGTATATGTGTGTGTATATATACATTCTTATGTATATAACATATACATAAGAATTTTGGACATACAAAAAACATGAATAAGCCACATTTTCAGCCTCATGTATCACAACAGTGTCCAGAGATAACTTTCTTCCTAAAAAATAGAGGTTCCTAAGAAATAGAGCAGGAAAATGCTGAGTAAGGAGAAAAAAGATTACAAAAGCCAACAGCAGTAACACTCATAATTGCTGGCACTGGCTATATGTTTCCTCTGCGGTAGGCACGGTGCCGCTATGAACCAAGCTCTAAATAGGCACTCAGGGGACGAGTGGAACACTGGAGCGTTCGCCTGTGCAAGTCAGTGTTTGTCTCTGAGTATAAAAAGAAACATCCATTTTGGACATCAGCAAATTAAGAGTGAGCCACATTTTTAGGCTTGTTTGGCTTGAAAACAAGGCCCGCTCCGTATAACTGACAGTACATGTTCAATTGATTCATAAAAATGAAGCACAACCTATAAATAACTCAATTTTAGGGGCGCCTGGGTGGCTCAGTCGGTTAAGCGTCTGTCTTCAGCTCGGGTCATGATCCCAGGGTCCTGGGATGGAGCAGGGTCCCTGCTCAGCGGGGAGCCTGCTTCTCCTTCTGCCCCTCCCCACCACTCGTGATCTCTCTTTTCTCTCTCTCTCTCTCAAATAAATAAATTGTTTTTTATATTAAATAAATAAATATTAATGAAAAGACATCTGCTGGTATTAACTTACTTATCTGACTAGCCGTTTTCCTGTAACTAACCAAGTCCTATTTTAAACACTCCCACACTTTTAATCTCCCTTTGCACAAGCAACTTACTCAGTTTTTTTCTTCTGTAGGAGTTGGAGCAATGACATGGTCTCCACTTGCCTGTGGAATCATCTCAGGAAAATATGGAAATGGAGTGCCTGAGAGTTCTAGGGCTTCACTGAAGGTATTTTCCCCCACTTCTAGAAAAGCGTCTGGGGATGGGAGAGAGGGACGGAAGAAGACTGAACAGGACAGCTCCACAGCAGCCTGTGCTTCCTGGCTCAGGCAGTGCGCGGCTTGGCCAGTGTCCTCAGGCAGGCTCCCTCAAGCCCCCAGGAGACCTCTGCTCCGGGCCGGCATCAGTCAGCAGCCATGTCTGTCCGCACAGAAAATTCTCCTCCTCTGGGGCCTGGGGGGAAATGCCCAGTGCCCTGGTTAGGTTTATAGGGCTCAAATCCCTACCGTTATTTATTCTTATGTTAAAGAAGGCATTTCATCCCTCCCTGGAAATTGATGAAATGTAAAATCCCTTTCCTTTATGAGAGGATCTATTTTTACTTTTCTTGACAAAACAATTGGGGTAAACCAACTGTAGCTGAGTGGGGCTCGAGGTGGATTGATGTTGTTTACTGTGTGGGGGTGTGGGGTAAGAGGGAGGGTTCGGGAAGCAAGATACATAGCCAGGCAAGCCTGTCACGCATGCTCAAGGCTGGTGTTTTTCGCAGAGATCAACTGGCCACGTAGTCTTACAGTTTAAATTCTTCTCTGAAGCATAAAGATATTTGACATCACTGACATAAAATAACTTCCATTCAGAACATCTTGATGATTAATTTATTTGAGAGTACTCCAGACAGCCCTCATTAACAACCTGTTTTTAAAAACTTGAGACAATGTGTAATAACATTAGAATCACAAATGGTAATGTCAAGGGAGAGAGAATATTGGCATTTTTAAAATTCAGACATGGCAGAGGCCCCTAAGAAGTAGAAGTCTGACACAGCCTCTTGCTTCCATAAGCACAAAGTTAGCTGGAGGACAGCCCAAGTTAGGCCCAAACCACCAACCCTGTAATCAACTTGCTGGGACGACTGCATGCTTCGCTAATCAGAACCGTCTCAAGGCTCTAGGTCTCCCACTCTTTCTGCTTGTTACAGTTGACCTATTAGTTTGTTGTCTAAAATAATATAAATATCTCCTAAAGCATGGTGACATGCCTATTTCTAGCTTGGCATTATCACAAAATAGAATTATCTTAGAATATTAATTGTGGTCTTGCTTCTGAAAATTGTGCATTGTTCTGAACCCAGTTTAAATAAGTTAGCAAGGAAAAACTAAAAGCATCTTAGGGAAGAAGGTATGAACGGAGAAAGGCAAAAAGAGCAAAGAAGAAAGGGAAGCACTGAAAATTGCGATTTTACTGAGCATCTACTCCGTGCCAAGCATTGGGCTAAGCATTTTTATTCATCTCCTTTAATCCACACAAAGATAAATGGATACAGATGACTCTTAATCAGGTGTAGCTAAGCATGTTGCCTTACATTCTTTCAGAGACTTTTTTTTTAAGACTATTTATTTGAGAGAGGGTGAGAGAGCATGCATGCGCACACAAGCGCAAGCACACAGAAGAGGCAGAAGCAGACTCCCTGCTGAGGAGGGAGCCTGATGTGGGACTCGATCCTAGGACCCCCGGGATCATGACCTGAGCTGAAGGCAGACACTTAACTGACTGAGCCACCCAGGCGCCCCCGTCAGAGATGTTTTTAAAAACTCAAAGTACTTCCACATGTGCTGAGTAGTGACTATCCTTATAAGAGGGTAAACCTTTCCAGATGTAGAAACTGAGCACAAAGAGGTCAAATAATAATCCAAGAGCATAAACTCATAATAGAGAGAGTTTATACTAGAACTCAGGTTTCCTGGCTCTGTTTATCTCCCCCAAAGACATTTTTGTCTCCCTGCAAACCCAGGTTTCTAATGGAGGAAGAAGTAGCCGTACTGTATTTGGAGTGTAAGATTGGCTGACCTCCATCATTATTTGGAAAAAGCTTACAAACAGCTAAAAAAAAAAAATTTCACAAATGCATTAACAAAAAGAGAAAGTAAAAAAATAATAATAAAATAAGGAGATACAAAATACTTGAAGGTGGCTAAGTCCAAAAGCAACTCAAAAATATTTCTATTGTTGACTTTGATAAAGTCAACATCTATTGAAACATCCTTAACAATAAACATGAAGGGCTCTCAACAGGTTAAAGGCCTCTTTCTGATCACAAAGCAGCTTCTTTAGAGCTCCATAGACTCTCAAGCCTTCCTAAATCATTAGCCCCCAGTGTTTTCCATACTAATATATGTGCACTTGGAAATGCCACTTATGGGGCACCTGGCTGGCTCAGTTAGTAGAGGATGCAGCTCTTGGTCTCAAAGTCATGAGTTCGAACCCCATACTGGGCATGGAGTCAACTTAAAATGAAAAATAAAATTGCTTTAAAAAAAAGGGGAAACTTGAATAGAGTAACTGGAACAAACAAAAAATTAAAGATTGAATGCTAGGCAAGAAGATAAATAAGTTAGCAGCTTTTACCTACCCCTACCCCAAACAGAATAAATGGCTGGTGTTTCACATTAGCTAGTCTAAGTTATACCAATAAAACAGACACTGACATTTCATGCTGTTGTAAGTACTGAACTTGTATTTGAAAGAGAACGCAGTGTGAAAAATACCTATCTGGTGGGGGTCTTTTAGAAAGTAACACAACCTGGGGGTTTTCTGGAAGGCTGCATCTGGTCCGCTGCTCTAACAGTGACTTCTAAAATCTTTTGTCACCACCTCGTCTTCACTGCTCAGCTGTACACTACCACTTCCTCACGTGGCTGTTAGACATCTCCCGTGGGCATTAGTCATGCCTAGTGGAATCTGTCATCACCCCCCAGAACTTACCCTTCCTTCATGGTTAACCGTGCCTCCACCCTCCATCTGGCCATCCCAGTCAGAAGCCAAGGGTTATGTCAGACTGCCCCCTCTCCTCCCTCACTCTTGTCCAGTGGGGCCCCCACTCCTCCAGGCCACTTCCTGACCATGGCCCATCCCTGCACAGCCCTTGTTCAGTTCAGACCATCATCATTTCTTCCCTGCTTTGCTGCAGTAACCTCCTGTCTGCATTCCCTAATTTTTTCCCCCTTTTGTCAACTACCCATCACTGCAACCAATTATCTTTCTGAGAGACTAATCTGACCATATCATAACCCTGCTTAAAGTCTGTTACTCACTTCCCAGTCATTGCTTATAGGACAAAACCCAAAACCCACAGAAAAGCATTCAAGGAAATACCCTTGGGATCTAAGTTGTGCCCACTTTTCCGTTCTTGTCTTTCCCCATGTTACATCACTGTATTGTTCATCCAAAAGCCCTGTACTCTCCTTTGCCTCCCAGAAATGCCCTTCTTTTCATCTTGTGATGGAAGCCCTCATTACTAAAGACAAAGCTTGGCTATCTTCACCTCTATGAAGCCTGTCCTCACTTTATAAAACTGAATTATTTGCATCTTCCTCTATTATTCCATTAACACTTCTTACAGAGTCTTAGAATTCTCCTGTTGCAAGCAAAAGAATTTAATTCAACTAATTTAATCAAAGAAGGGGAACATATAAATACTTGCTGGGAAGGATGGAATGGAGATGGTCTCAGGGTTGACTCCAACCATAGACTTGTACATTGTTAGGACTCTCCATCTCCTCTATTTCTCTCTGAATGTGGATGTTGTCTTCTACTGCAAACGGGTCCTCTCCATGAGGTCAGGAGTGGGAAAACTGCTTTGCAGGTTTACATCCTTACAGACATGTAATGTGAGAGAGGAGAGAGCTATCTTTCCTTATGACTTCCGTCCAGGGAAGACTGGCCAAACTTGGGTCATGTGCCAACTTGTAAGACCAATGACAGTGACCCAAACAGTAAAGTGCTATGACCACTCCTGTCATGCACCATCAGGAGAGGCATTTTCCATAAGGAGGCAGTACAAACACGGCTTCTGAGGGAGGCACCCCAACTACAAAACACTCCTCAAGCTACCAGACGGTGATTTGTGAATGTCTCTAGGACAGACACCGAAACTCAGGTAGCTCATCACAGAGCCTGGCACATGACAGGTACTCAATAAATGTTTGTTGAATGGGTGAAATGAGCCATAACGGAAGATCAACAAAGTCTGATCAACGGACCAGGTGTGTGGCTTTTAAATAGACATTTTAAATAGAAATGAAAAGTGCAATAAAATTTACGGGCAGCTCTTTCTTGTTGCTAGCAAAATGCCTTATAGAAAAATCATAAAAATATGTACCCCCTCTGTCAAATGAAAACAGGACGATGCAAACTTAGGTGAATCAAGGTGGGGGAAGAGTGGCAGTTCGAGTACTCTAGGTGTTCACTTTAAGCAACTAAAAGTATTGCACATCACGGTGTAGTTTCAGAAGGAAATTTTTTAGCTTCAGCAGTTTACCTAGAGATTTCAACCTCAATATCAAAAGACTGTGCTGCTCTTTTGAGCCAAAGATTTTGAAGTTTAAATTATAAGAGTCAGTGATCTTGGATGCTAAATTATTCCAAGACAAAGTCCAGAGATGAAACGTGACTTACTCTGTCCATGGCTTTATAGATGCTGCCTGAGTTTCAATCCATTATTAGCAACCAGCCAACTGGAGGCTTCAGGGCCAGTCCCGCAGACTGCTCCCACCCCCAGCATTACCTGTTCAGTGGTCACAGCACTGGGAGATGGCAAATCAATAGGCTTTAGGAAAAATGAGAGAATTTTGTGACTTCTGTATAAAACCAATAGCCCCCTAAACTGTGCAGAAAAGCTCATGTTTTCTTTGGCAAATACTTACGGAGTATCTAGTCAGTGCTGGGCTCTGTGTTGAGTGCTTAGGATACAGGGAAGAAGGCGACAGTCCCCACCTTCAAGGGGTAACTTGGGGACTTATTAGATATGGGAAGGGGTGAATTATGAAACAGTGTGGAATCCACAAGCACTACAGAGTCACACTGGACTGTCCGCAAAGTTGTACTGGAATAAGGAGGGGGTGTCTGTGCTCATCGGAAACATTGAAGAGATCTATTTTTTACCCTGTGGAGCCCTGGTTGCTCAGATTCCTCCCTCACGGTCATACTGGCGGAGGCCCTGCTCTGTGGCAAGCACTGTGTCAGGACCGGAGATGTTGAGATGAACAAGAAGCCTGTCCCTGCCCTCCTCCATTTAGTTAGAAAGAAAGATCAACACGTGAGCAAGTCACTGCAGCAATGGGGTGAGCAGGATAACAGGGTTGGAAGGGAAAAAATCAGCTTTGACTCGTGGAGGACTGCCCAGCCAACAAGCTGGGTGTATTGTCGCACCCAACCACACTCACCACCAATCTTCTTACAAAAAACACTGGTTCGCTTCCATATTTATATTTTAATTAAGCCTCATCTCCTCTCTATGCTAACATTTCCCACTTGCAAAGCAGTTAAAGCTATTTATTTCCAAAAACACTTTTGTTCCCTTTGGTATGAGGAAAAGCAATATAAATACTATGTGTCTACTTTTTATAAACCTTAGCCTGCTTATGTTTTCCAATGATTAAAGCAACAAGATTTATAGTGTTGAGTGTAGGGAGAGAGTGACTCAATAAATGAATGTCTGATGTTTGTTACTTTTACAAGTCTGTCTCTCAGTATGTTGTATGTGCGCGTGTGTGGACATGCACACACACATACACACAAACTTGTAACTCGACCCTAAGCGTACAAATGCACTCCACATGATAAGGTTTCAAAAATGGAGTTCTGTAAGTGATTGATAAAACAACCATTCCTGGTGGCGCCTGGGTGGCTCAGTCGTTAAGCGTCTGCCTTCAGCTCAGGTCATGATCCCAGGGTCCTGGGATCAAGCCCCGCATCAGGCTCCCTTCTCCGCGGGAAGCCTGCTTCTCCCTCTCCCACTTCCCCTGCTTGTGTTCTCTCTCTCGCTGTGTATCTCACTCTGTCAAATAAATAAAATCTTTAAAAAAAACAACAACAACAACAACCATTCCTTATGTGTGTGGTATATATTGAAACTTCAAGAACGCTCCTAGTTACAATGAAAAGCAATCATTCAGCGATTGGTTTTCAACCCTTTTATTTTTTCCTTTGAAGAACGCTCAGGGCTACCGGTCCCCTGAAAGGTGTTATGAAACTAAAGTGAGGGCTGGTAACGTTTTAATGTTTCTCCACTAGGACAGGGGAAGTTAAGTTCAGGGGCGCTCTGACCCAGCACACTCTCTACCCAGCACACAGGTCTGGTCAGGGAAGGCTCCAGGGCCCTGATGGCAGTGTTCATTGTCTCAAGGCCCAACTCATTACCCCTAGCACCAGCTGTCGTCTCTGGAAAGGTGCTCCAGGCTACCGTTCCTCCTGGAAGAAGCTGAGGTTTCCCAGAGCTGAAGCTGGGAAGACTCTTGGCCATCTCCCTAAGCAAACTCTCAAGTGAGGAGCCAGACCATACGCCTTTGAGATCTAGAAAGCAAACAGAACTGGGGCAGCTTGCCCTTTCTCTTTTTCACATCTGCAAAATCATTTCAAAAATCATAATAAAACGTAATGTGGTTACCCTTTTTCTTTGGAAATACTGTCTTAGAATGAAGAAAAAAGTACTTAAAAAACAAAAGCAAGCAGCCTTATTGAAATGATGTGGGTGGAGTGTCTGTGATGATTGGCTGCCTTTGGGAAGGTAAAGGTCTGCGGTGACAACTATTTCGCAAACACAGCGGATAAAGTCCACATTGCCACACAGGAGGATGTTTTCTATTATTTTCACTAAAACACATTCTTACAAATATTTGTTACTTTTGGATGTTGCTGCTTAGTGTTTTGTAGAGAACATCCTATTGTTCCTCATTTCTTAATAAGAGCAGAACCTTTGGGGAAGCAAGGCATTGAGAAGTTCTAAAAGATTTGTCTCCTTCTATTTAGGAAGTTAGCTCACTTTATAGGCTACCAGTGAGAGTCAGTCTCTTCTCAGAGGTTTTACAGAGAGTTTCCTGTTCTGAGTTTCCTTACCTTTTAAAGTTTCAATCACTATACAAAAGATAATACACTTTTGGGATAGTCTTTATCAACTTCAAAATTTTTAAAATGTACTTGGGTACCTTTTAGTTATGCTTGTCTGCTTTGAGGAAGGAGCTGAGAGAGCTCACAAGAAAGCCCTGCTGTGGGGCACCTGGGTGGCTCAGTGTGTTAAGCGTCTGCCTTCGGCTCAGGTCATGATCCCAGAGCCCTGGGATCGAGCCCCGCAGCGGGCTCCCAGGGAGCCTGCTTCTCCCTCTCCCTCTGCCTGCCGCTCTGCCTACTTGTGCTTGTTCTCTCTCTATTAAAATCTTAAAAAGAAAAAGAAAACCCTGCTGTAAGAATAGGAGACTGGCAGGACACCTGGGTGGCTCAGTTGGTTAAGTGGCTGCCTTTGGCTCAGGTCATGATCCCAGGGTCCTGGGATCGAGCCCCACATTGGGCTCCCTGCTCAGCGAGGAGTCTGCTTCTCCCCCTGCCCCTCACCCAGCTCGTGTGTGCTCCCTCTCTCTCAAATAAATACAATCTTAAAAAAAAAAAAATAGGAGACTAGCAAGAGGGAGAAAGATAATTACAAAAGAATGTTAAGATAATGGCTTTCTTTGAACAGAAAGCTTGGCACCCAGCCTTCTTGACAGAAAGGAAACCTAACAGACCTTGCTGAAATGTCAGTTTTTTTTTTTTTTTTTTTTTTGCTACATTCTAAAGTTGGGCTATTGCAATAAGAAACATCATTTCCTCCACTTAGCAGACTATATATAATTGTATGTCAGGATTTTAGTAACTTCCATGCATGTTGATGGATTTGAATGGTGACTATTAGTCAAAATCAATCTGTCTTGAACCAATAAACAAGGAGTGAGACCATGGGGAACATCTCTTTGCCTAAAAGCACAGGCATCTGGTCACCACAAAACAAAGTTTAGGGAAGAAGATTCAGGAATTCACCATGAGGGCCTCCTATTTTACCGATTTAACAATCTTTGCCTCAAACCCTTACCAGCCATTGACATTTAAATGATCTTCTTCTCCCTAGTGCTACCAGTGGCTGAAGGAAAGAATTGTAAGTGAAGAAGGCCGAAAACAGCAAAACAAACTAAAAGACCTTTCCCCAATTGCTGAGCGTCTGGGATGCACACTACCTCAGCTAGCTGTTGGTAAGAAAATGACCGGGGGGGGGGGGGGGGGGGGGGGGAGGGAGGCTTTGCTAGATCACAGAAAATAGTTTTCACATCCCTATCATGATAAAGTATCTAGTGTAAGGGGCAGACTGATCTCTGAAGCATAAGCTCCTGGTTAATATTATCTAAAACAAAGTTTTCAAAGTTCCCTAGAATTTTCTACATGTTAAAACATTTCCTTCTTCTAGCCCTTAGAATGCCGTTTAAATGAGACTAAGTGAAAACACATACATCCCCATGGTGTCTGACATGAGTGGCCCTCAATTGTGTAGTGACATCCATTTCTTCTGGCTTAATTTTCCCTCCCTGTGGAAGCTAAGGTGGGGCTGGTGACAGGCCAGATGCAGGGCTGGGGGTGCCAGGGGCCCAAGGCTACTACCCCCCATGGAAGCCTATCCTAGAGGAGCAGCTTCACTCTGCAACTTCCTGAGGGGCCATGAAAAGTGCTCTAACTGTGGAGTTGAGGAACCATCATGGTCACTCGTATGGCTGAAAACCACATGTACCAGTGCTGTCCAACAGAAACAGAATGTGAACCACAGATTTAAATTTTCTAGTGGCCATACTAAAAAAAAGGAAATAGGTGAACTTCATTTTAATGACAGATTTTATTTAACCCAGTAATGGCCCAAACATTATCATTTTAACACACAATGACTATTAGAAGTTATTGAGATATTTTATATTCTTTTTTTCATACTAAGTCTTCAAAATCCAGAATGTATTTTATACCTACAGTACATTTCAATTCACATCTCCAATAGTCACAGGTAGCTTAGAGGCTAGGTACCGAACAGCAAAGCCTGTAGACTTTCAGCTCCCTTGCTCCACAGCAGCGCTTCATGCTCACGGTCTCCTTAAGCATCAGAACAATCCCTTGAGCCGTATGCTGTCACTTGCCCTACCTTACAGATGTTAAGGGAGTATTTGCAATCATTATCTCCACCTCACAAATGAAGAAACAAAGTTACAAAAAAAAAAAAAAAAATCCACAGGGTAGCTATGAGAAAAGACTAAAATGGTTGTAGATTCTAGAAAAAATTCCCAAGGGTTAAGAAACAGCAGGAACTGGGGCTATTCCAATACAGTGAAATAAGGACACAAAAAACTCAAGTTCTATGAAAACAAAACAACGTGACACAGTAATTGTTAGATGCAAGATCCTTCTGTGGTTGGAAGGCAGGGAATGGCTGCAGCTGGAGACAGAAACGGGAGGTAGCTGGGGAGAGGGTGGGGAATATCATTTACCCAGGTACATACATACAGGACTTGTTTTAGTCCTTCCAAAAAAAAAAAAAAAAAAGTCAAAGAATAATGTGACTATTAGCATCCCTATAGCTTGTTGAAAAAAGTATTGGCCATTTGACCATAAGCAAGTTATTTAACCTATCAATTTTCTCATCTATAAAATGCGTGTAACACAGGTCTTACAAATTTGTTGAGTAAAGGGAAATTATATATATAAAGCAAAGAGTAGGTGCTCAGTAAGCTCAGTAAGCTCTGTTTGCAAAGAATGAGACACCTCGGAACTACAACTCCGTCCATTCCTAGCCATGGTGTGTGGTCAGCGTGACAAGCAGGGAAACATCTCTTCTTGAAATACGGTTGGTTCAAAATACAGTTTTAGGTGGTAACAGGACAGTGAGTTTTGAATTTAGCTCTGAAAGAGAAGAAGTGTCCTTCTCAAGAGGAAATCTTGACCAGATTTAAACTTTCACTGGATGTTAGATATGCATGAAAGACTCAGAGTTATAGTCTGAGTCTAAGTTAAAACACGCTTTGATTCTCCCTTTCTTCCCTCTGTGCCCCCAGATGTCTTGCTTGCCTGTCATTTTTTTTTCCTTCTTTATAAACAAGTAGTTTCACTTTTAAGCGCAGGACTCTCAAACCAAGAGGGAAATTATTTCCAGGCATATTACCTTTGATCAGCTAGAAGGGAGTAGGGGGAGGGAGGATCCTTTGGCAGGAAACAAACCGCTTGAACTCAAGTGTGGGCTGCCTCCCATGTCACACACCTGCACTGGAGCCAGCCTTCACACTTTGCTCCTAGGCTTTCTGGACGGGGCTGTTGCTGACGCTTGCTTAGAAGCTAGAATCATCTGCATGTGTTATCACGCTGGCCAGTTCTGCCCAGTTGGTTCTCCTATGCCCTACAGCCCATGGAGAAAATTCGCTATTGCTGACATCGGGTAGTTTATGGGCAAGAATTTTCCCAGTGCCCAGCTTTGACCTCAATACTTAACACCAAGGCCAAAAGAGTTCTCTAAGTGCAAAGCAGGAAACAATGCAGCCAGGGGGAAAAAAAAAAGGTCCTGGGTCCCTTGCCGTTTTGCCTATATAGAGTATTATTTTGCCCATGTGGAAAGATTTAGTGATTGCCTCAAAAGGCCAGAGCCTGGTAACAGCTTAAGAGGATCTGTTGCAGGGCCTGAGCAAACGGGGCAGAAGGAATACTTGGGGACACCCATCAATCATTCACACCTGCGTTTATTCAACAAACATGTAATAAGCACCTACTATGTGCAGGTACTAGGCTGGGTGCTGAGCATCCAAGTGCAAACACCACCTATCTCACAGCCTGATGGGCAAGACAAGAAAATAAAATAGATAACTTTAATACAGTGTTGTAATAAACTGACAAGGACACAGAGGATTATGGAAGTTAAGTAAAGTGTAGGGGCTCCCAACCCAGCCTGGGATTCAGGGAAGGGCTGTGGGAGAAGACAGTACCCATGAGGTGTCTCAAATGACCGAGGAGGGATTACTGAGGCAGAGGGACATTCCAGGCCAAGGGTACACTTCAACAGAGGACTTGAGGAGAAAAACAGCATGATGTTTGGGGATGGAAAGGATTTACCAACAGTTCAGTGCTGCTGAAGCCCAAAGTTCAAGGCAGGGAGTGAGAAGACACGAAGCTGGAGAGGCAGGCTTTCTAGTAAGTTTGCCAGGATGAGAAATGAGAGCTTCATCTTATAAGACAATGATTATGTGAGATACATGTTGAAGAACTTTTAACCAGGCATGACATGATCGGATTTGTACCTGGGAAATGTGCTGTTCTTGTCACTCCTGTGACAGATTATGGGGAAAAAGGAGGGGGAAATCCAGTCAAGAGGTGGGAAAACCAGCTGTGCAGGAGAGAGACAGTGAGGTCCTGAATGAGGACAGTGGGCAGTGGAACCAGAGCAGTGATTCTCCAAGTGTGGGCCACATCCACATGATAGAATGCTGCTATTCAGCAGTAACAGAAATATTTACTAATAAATGCTATTAACATGGGTGAACCTTACCAACATCATGCTGAGTGAAAGAAGTCAGACAGAAAGGATCCAGGTTATAGGATTCCATTTAAATTCAATGTCCAGAAGTAATAAAATTTATAGGGGTACAAAGTAGATGAGTGGTTTCCTGGGACTGGGGGTAGAAATGGGATTAACTGTAAGTGGTGATAGTTGCACATTTGATAAACTTATGAAAAATCATTGAATGATTAAATGGGGGAATTTTACCCCAACAAAGTTGTTTTCAGAAAAAGCATCGTCCCTGGACCAGCAGCATCAGCAGCACCTGGAAGCTTGTTTGACATGCAGATCCCTGGGCCCCACTCTAGCCCTTCTCAGTGAGAAACTCAGGGGTGGCACCCTGTCGTTTTTCGAGCCCTCCAGGTGATTCTGATGCATGCTGGATCACAGAAATATTTAAGAGGAATAATCAACTAAATGTGGCAATTAAAAGGGAATGCAGGCTCAGAAAAAGGACAGTTCCTAAGGATAACACCCCGGTTTGGGGATTAGAAGGCCAAGTTGCTGGGTAATGGCCCCAAAATGAGACTGGGAACACAAGAAAGACAGGCTTAGTAGTAAGTAGTAAGCCGTGTGCAGTGCCCATGGGACACCTAGCAGGGTGTCCAGCAGACATTGCATCTAGGCGTCTACAGACACCTCTAGTTGCAGACATCTACAGTAATCACAAGGAGGTTCCTAAGGAACTTGGCTTCTGACACGGTAAGAAGGGGACTAGAGGGCAAAGGAGTCCTCTCAGGGAGTCTAAACTAGCCGTTTAGAAGTTAGGTAGGCTAATTTTAGAATGGGACAAATTTGATAAAGGAAGTGGTAAGAAATTTAAAATTCAGGAGAGAAAGTGAGAAACAATGATCAATCAAGTCCAAGAAAAGGCAACAGGAATTCAATCCAGGGCAGACTTAAGCCCTTGAACAGAAACCAGACACATCATCTTCTGAAACTGGAGGGTGTGGATGTGCGCTTGTGGGTTATTGAGGAATATACCACCTGATAGACTTAATTTTCTACATACAGTAGGAAGCCAGGTCATCTGCCAAGAGTGAGGGGACGGGGCTGGATAGAGGGTTTAAAGGTGGAGGTTGCTAGAGAGGCAGAAGGAGAGAAGTAAAGGGTTGAAGGCTGGCATGTTGAATCTTAGACTAGGAATAAAGGGAAATCCTGAGTTTGACAGTTGGATAGAATCAAAGAACAAGATACCCAGGGTCTACAGGACTCTAAAACAGATGAGGAACAAGAGCATGAATAAGATGGAGAAAGACAGACTGTGGGCCAAGATGGAAACAGGAATGCAGACGTCTGCCGGGGAGCAGGGTCAGGTGTTTTCAGGAGCAAGAACGTGGTCCTGGGGTAGATAGCTCAACTGGATACCCCAGCTGTTGAGGCAAGTCCTCATGCAAAAAGTGTGTGAGCCCCAAGCCCTCAACTCAAACGCACAGATTCTACTAAACCCTCTGCAGGATAGGGGTTGCTGCTGAGGTCTTTAATCCTAGAGCATGGTCTATCCTCCCCCCCCAAAGTTACTAAGTTTCGGTTGCAACAGTGGGGGTTACAGGTGGTGTTTAGAAGCTAATCAATAAGCAGAAGTGTTTTGACATCCTGACCATGTGTTCTTTCTTCCCAGCATGGTGCCTGAGAAATGAAGGTGTGAGTTCCGTGCTCCTGGGGTCCTCCACTCCTGAACAACTCATTGAAAACCTCGGTGCCATTCAGGCAAGTACTACGGCCCTTCCCACCAAACTCCAGGGGTATCATGGTCCTCAGAAGATGTCCCCAGGCAGTGTCCCATCTCTCTCCACCTCTGTCCTTCATTGCGTCATGGCTTCCCAAAGACTACCTGTTCCTAGATGGGGGGTGGAGAGGATGGGGGTGCAGGGGGCAAAGGCACAAGAAGCAATAGAACCTTTAGTGTACATGGATCCAAGGGTGTCCTCTTATGAAGAGGCGATGTTCTCAAAGCTCATTCTTCAGGATGGGTTGTGGGATAGTGCATTCCAAGACCCAAGCAATGGGACACTGGGCGACGGGGTTCCCAGGACTTACCATAAAAACCTGCTTGAAATGTAATAGCCACAGGACAATGTATGTACATCATTTATTCATTAGTTCTTTCCCCAAATATCTGCCAACCTACATCGTGCCAACCGCCCCCTTCTGCTCCCACAGCATCCTGTGTTCCTCCCCCTCCATCACAGCATTTACGACCGTGTGATAGAATTACCCGTCTTCCCTGCCGGACAGGAAGCTCCCTGAGGTCAGAGACCTGTGTCTTTCTCACATCGCCACTGCTTTTCCAGTTCCCAGCAAACTACATATCCCTTAGTCAGCCATCAAATACCTGTGGAATGAATGTTTCCCGCATTTGAAAGAGGAACTAGGCTCAAAATTCTATTTTGGACTTCCAGGATCACATCTTCCCTAGCAGCCAATTCAGGACTAACCACCCACTCTTTCCTCCGCACGGACAGGAACTGGTAGGAGCCTGCAGCTGTGCTCTGGGGAGCCCGTAAGGGCAGTGAGAGGGGAAGTGGGATTGCGATGTTCCTGGGAATTCCATCTGTGGAGACGGTGGGGCTGGTGGCTACTGTGACCATCCCCTACCCCCGAGGGCCACACCTCAGTCCTGAGCCTGTGCCACTCGCAGCCCGAGGGTCCTGAGGAGGAGCCTGCCCACTACTCGTGCCACAGCCACCACCTACCAAAACCGGCATGGATGTGTAGTTTCCTATTGCTCCTAGGGGAACAGAACGGTCTCCCCCGTCCACCTGTCCCTGAAGCAAGCCTTGTGAACCCTCCCAAAAGGAAACCCATGGACATGGCAACAAACGTCATTGAACTTTTTGAAATGTTTAAAACCCTTTTGGCAAATAGCCCAGGATATGCTGGGAGAGAAATGGTGCCAACCTCCCTCCCCCCATCACTTTCTTAGGGCTCTGCAGCAGGGTAATCACCTCTGCCCCTGCCACAAAGAACCCCTTGCAGGCCCCCAACTCCTCCTGGATTCTGTGGGCTTCCATCCCTGCGTGGGGAATGCTCCCTCTTATGAAAACCACCCCTACCTTATTTTCACTTATGCTCTGGGAAAAGACAAGGAGGGATGACAATGGAGGAAATAAAGGTACAGTCTGTACACAATGGAAAATCCAATGATTTCAATTCCATTCATAGTTCTTATGTATTAGACGTTTGGCACCACGCTAGGCAGAGTACTGAGGAAAAAAACAGGCCTCTGCCCTCACGAGCTCACAGGCTGGCTGAGAGTGAATTCAGAAATCTGTCCCTTAGTTCATTCACATCTTTTGAGCACCTACTACGTACCAGGCACTGGAGACACCATAGGAAACAAGAATGATACTGTCCGAGCTTCAAAGAGTTTACATTCCAGTGGGAGAGGCACGTAATAAACATGAAATAATTTCAAAATGTGAGGACTATTAAGTAACTGAAGAGGATTCTGTGATAGAGACTAATTGAGAAGGGGGTGGGCCTACTTTAGGTGATGTTTTTGCCCCAGGCCTCTCTGGGATATGCATATTCTAAAGCTCAGGGAAGAGGAGAAATATGCAACACCCAAGCATGAGCATTCCAGACACAGTGGGGAACAGTGCAGAGGCCTGGAGAGGGGAAGGAACTTGGCTTTTTCCAGAAACCGCCAGCCTAAGGCTAATGTGGCCAACGTGTCGTGAACACAAGGGGCAGTGGGTGCACTGAAGTGGACGCAGGCAGGAGACAGATTTCACAGGACGCTGAACAGGTTAGTCTTGTTGTACATGCCACAAATCCTTGGGAGCATTTTAAGAGGGACATGCTGTTATTTGAACTTTTAAAGATGGTGCTGGCTGCTGTGTAGAAAGTGGAATGAAGAAAGGCAAAGGCAGTTGCCCAGGTGACAGGAGATGGTGGCTGGGGCTAGCGAGGATGGTGGCCGTGGAGGTGAAGTGGATGGATTCCACAGGCTTTGCACACAGACACCATGACTTGCTGATGGCTTAGCCAAGAGGGAGAAACTGGGATTCCTATCATGCTAACAGAGTGACCACTGCCATCCCAGGAGGAGTTACTACTACCTGGGAATGGTTAAAAAAACAAAAAAACCCTCCATGGCTGGGGGAGTATTCCAGGTAGCAAATTAAATAACATTTTTTAAAAAATTAAAAAATATATATTTCAGAGGAAAACTCTGAGTCCATCATCTTCCCAAAGCATTTGCCCCCTAGCAAGGCTCAGGCTGATAGCAGGATGGGGGGGAAGAGATGCTCCAACGGTCAAGGGAAAAGGGACCATTACCCAAGCTGGGAGGCTGCTACCTTGGAGGCTTTATCATCCCCTCCCCCTTTCCACTCCTACCTCCGGCCAGCCCAGCACCGAAAATTCCACCCTAGGCAAGTTGTGGCTGGGCAGCCAGGGGCACCCAGCAGTGGTGGGACTGGATGCAGGATAAAGTGTGCCAACAGTTGTCAAAAAAAGGAAATTTCAGAGTCAGCTGCTCCAAGGGATGGAACGTGCCGAAGACATGCATCAATTGGAGGGACACAGAAATCAGAGCCTCAGTTAAGTGGGCAAGACTAGAGAGGAGACCCCACAGCTGCAGGAAGCCTGCCATCACCTGCACATGCCCCCACCCTAAAAAAACCTAAAAAGTAGACAAGCAATTCTCTCCGCACCCTGAGGCTCCCCATCACCTGCTCAGAGAAATCCAGGCTTCTCAGTGGTCAGGCCCTTCTCACATCCAGGGCTCATCTCCCCTCACCACTCCTTCCCTGGTGTCCTCAGCCCACCAGTTATTCCAGTCAGTAGAACAGCAAGGTTGCCAGACTGGTAGCCTGTGGGATGTCTGTGTAATCTGTAGTGGATGAAAATGTTTTACAACAGTTGCCAGCATTAAAAAATTGGGCGACTTCACGTAAAATTCTGGATGTATGGCTTCTTAAAAATTTAAGTCTTACAACACTATATATACATTTTTCATGTTTTATTCAAGTCGTTTTATGGTTTCTTTTTTTAATGTTTAAATCTATCTGAAATTTACTTTGGCGTAATGAATGAAGAATTTTTTTCTCCTCACACGGCTAACCCACTGTATTTTAGACAAAACTTCCCACAAATCTACTTTCTAGATTTGGTTCTCTTTGTTGCAGTCTCATTTAAAAGAACATATTCATTTCAATTCTCTGAGACTCCTAAGCTGGTGGGAAATTAAACTCTCCCGCTTTCGCTCCAGCTAGGAAACCGTTACCCAGAACTAGTTTCTCAGGCGGCATAGCTCTACTATTCTGCCAAACCCTCAGGCTTTTGAGACTAGCACTTGAGTGGAGA
The DNA here is from genome assembly GCF_011800145.1 of Mirounga leonina. Classification (NCBI taxonomy): domain Eukaryota; kingdom Metazoa; phylum Chordata; class Mammalia; order Carnivora; family Phocidae; genus Mirounga; species Mirounga leonina. The sequence goes on from NW_023270268.1 coordinate 50,019,410, forward strand.
CTAGGTGGAGTGGAGACCCCGGCCAACACGACAGCAGCAGAGGAAGGGCAAGGCCGAAACCTCAAAACTGGCCACCATCGTTGTCTTTTGCCACAGTCTCCACACAGGGTCAGTCTATTCCTAGGAAGAAGTCTGCCTTTGTCCCTTGCCTTATGGTGTAATGTCCCTTCTCAGGATAAATTCTAGCCTTGGGTGAGCTCGTCCTCTCCCAAGGCTTCAGTGGGTAGGCGTGTCCGTGGCAAGCAACTCGCAAGCCCTCCACTCCAGCCCTCCTGCCAGCACCAATCCACAGCTCCCCCCGGCTCCCTACAAGCCGTGCCGACGCGGATATCCCCCAGGCACCTTCATCTCAACACCTCCTACTTCAAAAACCTCTCGCACTCCACACTCCTCCTGTGGTTCCCAGGCTCAACGATCAACATCGCCATCCTTCCAGTCCTTCAGTCTTGAAATCCTCCTCGGCCTCCAAAGTGTCTCTCCCAGCCACTCTCCTTTTCTACTCCACTGCCACTAACTAGCTACTGCTTTTATCATCTCTGGCTCCAGCAGCAAGAAATGTCTAACATCTGGGTTCCCTTTCCATCTCCTCCTTCAAGCTACCTCTAGGTGTCTGACGGGGTTGCTCCCAGCTCAGAAGTCCTGAGAGGTTCCCCGCTGCCAAGAATCAAGTCCCAACTCCAAACAGTGGCGTTCGAGGCCTTCCATGCTGATGACCCCAACTTCCCTTTCCCCCTAATTTCTACCATCACCACCCTCTACACTTTCTTCCCTCCATCTCAGACTGCTCAGTTTTCCAAGCCAGTCCAGCTACGAGGGATGCCTGTTAACCCCTGGCCACCCTTCACCAGGGTTGTGACCACCAGGGGCAGAGAATCTCTCAAGTCTCTAGACCTGTGCTGTCCACAACCCTAGCCTCTAGCCACAAATGGCCTTTTAGTGCATGAAACCAGCTTATCAGAATGGAGATGCACTGTAAGTGTTAAATGTACTGGATTTGAAAGACTTAGTACTTAAAATATGTAGGGCATTTTAATTTTCTGTGCTGACATGTTGAAATGTTTTAGATAAATGGAATAAAAATGTTAATTTCACGTTTCTTTCCACTTTTATGTGGCCGTTGGAAAATTTGAAATTCTGTGACTCATTGTATTTCTATGAGCCTTCATTTATACATTATGCCTTTATTCAGTTCAGCAATACTTCTAAGCACCAACTATGAGCCAAGCACTCTTATCACAGGAGATGCAATGGTGAAAAAAACAAGGTCCCTGACCTCAAGGAGCTTACAGTCTGGGTGGCGGGCTTACATCTAGTTGTGGATTATAAATGTATACAAGTCTAGACGACTCTGCTTAATATTACACAATGAACAAATGACCATCAAGTACTAACCATATCCTCTGTACTTCTGCTCCTCAGGTTCTCCCGAAGATGACATCACATGTGGTAAATGAGATTGATAACATATTGCGAAACAAGCCCTACAGCAAAAAGGACTACCGATCATAAGGCAGTGCATGAGCCACGGGATGTGCACGGTTCAAACTGCAGTCTCTACTGGTACAGAATGGGGTCACTAGCCAGCCTTTTGAGTCACTTAGCAGCCTGCTGCTCAACCTCTAGTATTCCCGGATTCTGAGGTATCTGCTGTCGCTACCACTGTGCACCTGAATTACGAGCACATCTGAAAACTCACAACCAAGGAAATCCATTCTATTTTCTTATCTTGGACTGGAGTCACCTCTTCTTGCATTGCTCTGTACACCTCATGCTTATGCCACAGGAAGTGTATGAGGGGAGGACAGATTACCTTCAGGCATTTAGTAACTTAAGGCTGTACAGATGTATTTTTTCCAAAATGCATAAAATCCACAGATGCAATGTGGATTGCATCGGAAACAGGCTACGTTAACTCAGAAGTCGTGGGAGAATAAGCAGAAACAACTTCACATTGTTTGTTTCTAGTTCCACATTAAGGTTAGCAAGAGTTGTTTCACCGGTCATTCAACAAAACTAAAATTCCAAGGTATTTGCTTTCATTACCTTTTAAAAATATTCACTGTTGCCTGGCCCCAAGAATGTCCTGTATTGTAATTTACCTGAGGTATCCATTAGGATTCTATTAACATTATGTCCATTCACACATAGAGATGGTGAAAGGATGAACACCCAATCTTTAACTTGAAACATTATGCCTAATTTATGAAAGGGAGGATTACACCGCTTTGGAAGCTTAGGCCTTGAATAAAATGTAGTATCTACAATTGCAGTGTTCATTTTTGACTACATTTTATTAAAACCTGCTTTATATATTTAACTGCTTGTAGGCACAGCTTCTGCAAGTTTAAATATTTGAGTTTTAAAAATATACACATGCTCAGTTTTGTAAGTAAACCTGTAAAATACCCATAAAGGCAAATGTTTGTTTACTGTTTAATTAGCACTGGGACTTTACAATAGGATGCTTGTTTTTGAGGAGTTAACATGAAAGTGAATCATGGACTTTGTGAAAAATGCTGTCACTGTTCAACTTATGCTGGGTGAATTAACTTGCCTAGTAAAAAGCAAATGTTAAAATATTTCCTGATTCTATAACCACATTATATGCACTAAACTAAATGCATGAAAGCTCTCTGCATGGATCAAAGGGACCTAGCCCTGTTGCACACACAAGCTGAGGGCTAACCTTGCCACTACGGACTGGTTACCTACCCTCATGAATATTCCACTTGAAAAAAACTTTAACAATATATTGTGTGTACCTGTAAGGAGGGAAAACCTGGTGGGGGGGCGGGGGGAGTCCTATTTCTCTATTTGGATACCTGAGCATGTACAAAATACCGATTTTCTGGCTAGCAAGTACCCCCATACAGAAATCACTTTAAGATTTAAAGAATAGACTATCAGCTTAAAATGCTATTTTCTGCCACCATTTCCAAATATGTATTTCATGATTAAATTCTAAATCTTAAATTGTTAGTGTGAAATACCATTAAATTTTCTTTTTTGTTACTACTACCTGTATTCTAATAAGGAAACAGTTTGGGTTTTTTTGCCCAGGAGTACCAGAGTAATGATGGATCATCCTTCAGTTGTTGTGTATTAAACCAGTGAACTACTGTATGCATAAATGAGCTGAAGTTGTATAATTGGAACTGCGATTTAACTTATTTGCTTAGAGTAATAAAAGCATTTTGTGCATTTAATCTCAAGTAGAGGTTTTTATCTGATCTTTCATTATAAGGGAATATATATCCCAGGTGCCCGGGAACTAGTTTTTTAACAGACAAATCATCCGCCATGGTAAACATACTAGATTAGAAATGTCATGGGGCGCTTGGGTGGCTCAGTTGGTTAAGCTGCCTTCGGCTCAGGTCATGATCCTGGAGTCCTGGGATCGAGTTCTGCAGGGACTCCCTCAGCAGGGAGCCTGCTTCGCCCTCTGATCCTCCCCCCTCTCATGCTATCTCATTCTCTCAAATAAATAAAATCTTTAAAAAAAAAAAAATGTCCGTTATATCCTTAAGAAAAATTTCCACGTACTCCCATACTCTTTTCTGGAAAGAATTTTGTAGCAGAGAGCATACCACTCCAAAGGGTAACCTGGTTAGCAGTCATCCACATACTGTAATCTCAGCCAGTGGAAATGCAAACTAGACGCTGTGTGCCTGGCTTCCCACTTGAAGAACTCCTCAACAATAGTATACCATCTGTCATCAGATGTCACAGCTTCACATCAGCCAGGGCCACCACTCCTTGGCAAATGAGGAAACCAGGCCTAAAACCCAAGTATTCAGTGTTCCAGACCAGTGTTTTAAGGATGAATTTTATGAATTCTGTAGGTAAATTTTTAAGTTAAAAAAGCTTGGGTTAAGAATCCAAATTCAGAATTGGTTAAGAGGCAAAGGTCAAAGAGATGTCATGAAAACTCATGAAAGCCAATGAGAAGTGAGTCTCTAACCACATCCATGAAAATCTAAACCAACCACTCAAAAAACCCTCCTAATCTTCAATTCATTCCCCTACCTGGGAGTCCAAAGAGGTGGGATCTAATCCCCTTGAGCCCAAACAGATGGATCTGTAGATCAGTGCTATGTCTCTGTATCCTTTATGTCTCCAGAAACAGCAGTGACTGGCACACACACCGAAAACCCAGAAGTTCAGTGGGCAGGACAAGCACAGCAGGCATATGTTGGCAAAGAGGCCTGACACGCTGCTCTGTCACACAACCATATTACGCCCATCACTGCTGCAGACATCTGATCAGCAACTACAAAAATGCGCATTTACATGCGTGGGAAATTTAAATGGTAATGGCAAATAATGTAATAAAGATGACATACTTATTCACATGGCTCTCATAAAGATATCTAAGAAAAACATAAATTTAAAAAACAAAGTTTAATCATACTTAATAAGACCTTTCACAAGATTTTCGAGTAGGAATCCAACCTCCACATTTCAGTGAACTTCAAACCTTGTTGTAAGTTATTCTTTCCAAGTTAGAATAATTTACCAAACAGGACAACCAATAGATTTTTATGAAGCTGTAAAGGAGAAACTAAAAACAGGAAAATGTGAAATGAGCCAACACTTTAAGCCTCTACTTACCACAAGGGGGGAGGTTATTTAATCACTTTTAAAGATCCCCTTTTTATTTTACTGGTGTTGGATACGGGGTCTTTTTAAGATATAAATTCTTCAACAGGTTTTTAGTAACTAAACCAAATACAGCACATCATAATTCTATGTACGACATAGCCATTTTCGATGATGGAGAGAGTTCTGGGGGAAAAGTTCTGTAATTCCCAAGTAGTGGTATAGTAAATTCTGAATGAAAACTGAGTATATGCCTTACAAACGTATGCACAGAAATTCAACAGTATAGAAAGTTAGAAACCATTATCAGAACCAAAAAGTGCTCTAGGTAAAATTCAGGACCAAAATCAAATTTTGCTTATTTGCTTTTCTACAAATTATTCAGTTTATGAATTCAAGGGACATTCTATGAAGAATATTAAGCTGATGCCCCTTTTTCACCACTCCATCTCAGGTACACGTATTGTTAAGAATGGTGGCAATTGCCCCCCCACCCCCTTTCAACACAGGCACTGCCATCTAGTGGCGTTTTTTTACCAGCAATTAAAAACAACAAACCAAAAAACACTAGGCCCAGCTCTGCTAACAAATAGATCCTAATGGTTTGTCAAATAAGTAAATGCATTTGGTACACAAACTCCATGCCACCAAACTACTGACTAGTTATCTACAAAAAAAAGTTAACACAGTAAGAAAAACCTCTTACGTATTAACATATTTTGCAGTGACTCTTCTTGTGACTTCCTCATTCATTCCATATTATCCAATGATGGCACATGGATAATAATGCACCAAAGAAAAGTAAATTGCAAACTCCTAACAATGAGTAAATACAATCCTAAATTAAAGACACTAAACCACTATACAAATGTGCTCTTGCCCCGGTTTCCAAGTTCTTGGGCATGCCCATAGAAGATAAACTGATGAACACCTTTCTATAAAGTTATAAACAAAACAGCAAATATTATTTACAACATTCACCTTAAATTTAGAAGTGGAAACTAAAGATTAAAGTTAAGATTAGGAATTAGGAATAGAATATTTCTTTTGAAGTACTGTTATTCCATAACCATTTTTTTTTTTTTAAAGATTTTATTTATTTATTTGACAGACACAGCGAGAGAGGGAACACAAGCAGGGGGAGTGTGAGAGGGAGAAGCAGGCTTCCCACTGAGCAGGGAGCCCAATGCGAGGGTCGATCCCAGGACCCTGGAATCATGACCTGAGCTGAAAGCAGATGCTTAATGACTGAGCCACCCAGGTGCCCCTATTCCATAACCCTTTAAATAATACAAGCTAAAAAGCTTCCCCAACTTTTTGCACCAAAAAATTATAATTATCTCTGCACACATTAAGAAATGCAAGACAATGTTCTTGGCTGAACTCTAGGGGCTAAAGAGGTTAATATGAAGAAATTTTGTTCACAATCAATGGGAACTTGTGGGTCAAATTTGGGGCGCCTGGGTGGCTCAGCAGCTTAAGTATCTGCCTTCAGCGCAGGTCATGATCTCAGGGTCCTGGGATCGAGTCCCACGTCAGGCCCTGCACTGAGTGCTAAGTCTGTGTGAAATTCTCTCTCCCTCTGCCCCTCCCACTTGTGCTCTCTCAAACAAATAAAATCTTAAAAAAAAAAAAAAAAAGGTCAAATTTATGAAAGTCCTGATGGAAAAAGGCTGCACTAAATGCTATAGAAACACTAAAACCACTGCAATTCCTCGGAGAGTTCTTAGAATTCTGGAACTAAGATCATAAACATTATTCTAATCTCTTACACATCAATATTCAGGAAGGAGGTTCTCTATTGAATATTCCTCTAGTGGTGTGAGACCCTAGGCAAGGAAAACAATGATTCCAGTCTCTCGGTCAGGTCAAACCAACATGGTAGGGTTGAGCTGACCTCCCTGGCCACCCAAGGCAGGGCTATACAGATGAACAGTATGTGCTTTAACCCCATGGGACAACTCTCATATGCCTGGCCACTAATTTTAGGTTATTACCCTGGCTGCCTCGCTTCTGTTAAAAAAACAAAAGAACACTTTTCCACAAGTTTCTCTCCCCAAATTGGAGACCTTGTTTTTGAGTTATTTCAAATCACAAATTCAGAGATTTGTAAACATGAGGCTTCTGTTCAATCCCCAGGGGGAAAGGATTCTTCATTCTGATATTTATGGTTCACAAAAGTTGCAATATTGTAGTTAGAACACAAAGAACCACTTATTAACTTCTTGCTACTATTATAAATAATAACAGCTCAGTCCAGGTTACTGTGACCTCTGACAGATCAAGGAAACAAGTTATTTTCTCCTCTTGTGATTTAAGCACATTGCGAGACACTTTTTACCTTTTAAAAAATGTCCTGGCACTGAGTTTCCCTTTCAATTCATTTAATTTCAACAATCTGTCAAAAAAGAGCCAATAAACAAATACTGAATTACATTTTGTTGGGTTTTTCAAAACCTCCAACTGCAGACTATAAAAACATCTTGTGTGTCTCTCACCCTGACCACCCTGCTACGTTTCCATATACCACAGGCCACCCGTAGATACAAAGCCAGGGGACAAAGCCGGCACGGTCTACTTGGAGCCAGTAGACAGGAGGGCGATGAGGCCTGATGAAGCACTTATGGATAAAATATAGTTCCTGTAAAAATTTAACGTTAAGGAAAGATTAAAAGCCCAAAAGTAGTTCTTCAACAAAATAAAAAGAGCCCATCTCTTTGAAATGCACTGTTTCCCGTCTGACACTGTAAAATGACAATGATGTGCAGTCCCATCGTCTGCAAATGCAATTTACAAGACAGAAGGCTATAAAGAATGAAGAGCATTCACAGGAAATGTGTTCCAATTTTAAAAAGAAAACACTTGAGACAGAAACCTAGAACACATGATCACAAAGAAGACATCTGAATTCCATTTAACCTAAAGGAGAAGAGCTAATCAAGATTATGAACAGGAAGAAGAAACTTAGCTTCCCTGCCTCCAGCCAAGAGCAAAGGAAAAATAAGTCTCCCCTGTCCATCAGTGTTTTGGCTACAGTTGGCCTGTAAAAGCAAGGAGGCTCTGAAAGTTCACAGCTACTCTCAGCCTCAGAATGGGACTATTGAGGGCAAACCACTCTAGTATTCTCAGAAGACACAAGTTGGAGGAGTCTATTTTATTACATAAAATCTCCACTTAAAAGTATGGCTGCACATCCCTACCTAACACCTTTAATTAAAATTACCTAAAAAGAGAAGACTGATTCTTGCCCACAAGCTCAATTTAAGAGCAGCTTAAAACACTGTTAAGATATTATGAAATCTGCCTAAATAACTACACTGGCTATCCACCCAATTCCAAAGCAGCCACATGGGCTTATGCCAGGAGCTATCAAAGAAGGCAAGTTGCTTTTGATCCTCAGAACTTATTTTTAAATAGGAAGATACACATGATCATATATGTAAGAGTGATTTATCATGGAGTTATAAACTTCAAAGAACTTTAAGTCAAACCCAAAGCCCTTATTTAAAATGTCCAGAAACTTGGGGCGCCTGGGTGGCTCAGTCGTTAAGCGTCTGCCTTCAGCTCAGGTCATGATCCCAGGGTCCTGGGATCGAGCCCCGCATCGGGCTCCCTGCTTGGCAGGAAGCCTGCTTCTCCCTCTCCTACTCCCCCTGCTTGTGTTCCCTCTCTCGCTGTGTCTCTCTCTGTCAAACAAATAAAATCTTTAAAAAATAAAATAAAATAAAATGTCCAGAAACTTGCCTGAGGTCACAGTGCTATTTAGTGAACTGATTCCCTGGGCAGTTTTCTTCACAGTAAAATACTTGGGATAAATCAAAAACCGAAACAAACTATTGATTCTAGACTTCAAAAAATGCTAATCAACATTTAAAAGGATACACTGTAGGGTTGAAGTTCTTCAATATAAAGAAGGAAGCAACAATGACCAAGACCAGGAATAGGGTGTTGTTATAGAAGATGGAAAATGTTGTAGCTTCATAATCAGCAACTTCGTTCTTCTTCCACAAGATTCTGTAGACAGACAAATTGATCAAGTTTATAAATATGTATTAAAATATTTTAAATACCACATGGCTCTAGTCCACTATAAGGTAAGTTTTTCCTTACGTATTCTGGACAGAATGTGTTTTTAACATTAAATTTAATCAGCACTGTGCCCTTTTTTCCTGCTGAAAAAGATATTTTACTCTACTGATAAAAATAGCTGCTCGGTATATTACCTTTTTTCCCAGGCAGTCAGAGCTTTGGAGGAAGGGACAGATTAATTGCAATTGGCTTGGCTTCACCAGCAGCCTAAAGAGACATCGTTCTCTAGGTCCTCACCTAAAACAAACTCCATGATCAGTAGCCAGATGAAGCTTTCCTGGCTGTGCTGGCTTAAGACTCTCAATAGCCTCCAGATCTCAGCCTTCAATATTACACCTGAAGACAATCCCAAAAACAAAACCTAGCCGTGGCTCACAGAAGCAGACTTGTCTGCAACTATCTTTATCTGCCTTTACATAATTCAAACAAAGAATGTGCTTCAATATTAGGAGGATTTTTTAACTTCTGTAAAACCCATTTACTTTTTATTTAATCCACTTTACTCATTATGTTTTATTAACTAAAACTTTATCAGCCTTTTCTTTTACCTCTTCACACGGGCAGCAGGAAGTTCCAGGATGCCTATGAATAAGGTAGCCTTTATTCCATTTGATTAATTAACTTTGTAAGGCAGTTTTTAGAAGAGTAGGTTGTGACCCACTAGCGGGACGTGAAATCAACTGAGCGGATTCAACGCTCAGGGAAAGTAACTGAGTGGAATGAGACCAGCATTTTTTTAAATAGAAAAATATTGAGGGTGCCTGGGTGGCTCAGTCGGTTAAGCATCTGCCTTTGGCTCAGGTCGTGATCCCAGGGTCCTAGGATCGAGCCCCACATTGGGTTCCTGGCTGGCCCGGTGGGGAGTCTGCTTCTCCCTCTGCCTGGTGCTCCCCCTGCTTACGTGCTTGCACTCTCTCTCTCTCTGACAAATAAATAAAATCTTAAAAAAAGAAAAGAAAAATATCGAGTGTATCACCCACAGTAGGATAATTATTGTTTTGTGAAACGTTTGCATGTGTGCATGTCTGAGTGTATTTGGTCGAAAGGCGAAGTACTTTACTGTGATTATTATCAAAAAGGTTGAAAGCCATCACCACTGATGCTTTGTCCTCCCCAAAGATACACTACCCTGGGGCCAGATGATCCCCTCCACCAATCCTCTAAGGACAGCACTATGGCTAATGTCATTGGCAATTGCTACATTTTACTCACCAAATGTTTTAATCCAAAGTCAACAAGCTTGACTGTAAAGGAGCTAAATGAAATGAACTTAACCTCATCACAAGAAGTTTGTGTTCTCTAATATAAATGCCATAGGTCCTTGATTCTATGGATACCATCAACTTAATAAAACTTCTATTTACTGTAAGTTTGGGATAAGTAAAAGATACTACATTAAATGCAGCCATCAACTAAAAACAGCTCCTGATGTACGAGAAGTTTAAATGTAAATTTAAAAAACATGTGACTTGGAATTGGAGGAAATAATTATACCAGTTTAACACTGATGAAAGAAAACACCATCTCAAAAAGATGCATAGCCCCAACATGGTTTAATGCTAGAAAACATTCAGAACAAGTGTTTGTTTTTAAGACACTGGTACAAGACCCAGTGGAGACAGGTTCCTTAAACAGGCTATTAGCATGCCTCCATTATGGTTGCTTAGATTATCCCACCTCCATAGAAGCACTTCTCCTAACTCCTTGTCATGCCTGAATTAGAACCATCTTCAAAACAGCTGTGATAAAACAAGTGGCTCAATCCTTTAGGTTACTCCAGCTCCCGATATGTCCAAGTGTTACATCAGTGTATACACAGGACTATCTTGGACAGCTTTCAGAATTTTCTCTAGCCCAGTGATATCCTGGTTTTAGAAAAAAATGAAGACCCCCAAATGCCCTCATCAGCAATAGTTCTGCCAAAGCTTCACTGGTAAGAAACTTAGTTTGGGAGAGCACGCCCAAGGAGTCATTTTTCACGCCCAAGGAGCATTTCCTACAGGGCAAAGACTGAGATCAAACTCAAGAACTGTTATAATCACATTAATACTAAATGACAGACCATTGGTAAGTCAAGAAGAAATAACACTCACACCCTGGGATAAATATTAATGACTCTCTGATTTTCCTCAGCTAATTTCCAACCCTGAATGGAGAGCAAAGCAGTTTCAAAGTCGCATGGGGCACATATTCCAAATGACTGTAGGTGGGAGCTTTGAGCCACATGTATCTAGGCAAAGAGGTGTTGCTAAGCCTTCTCTGAAATCTCTTGAAGCAACTCTTTTGAGGGAGAAAAATACTAGATTTCTTTTTTTGTAAATACTACATCTTAATGAGAGTCCTGATCTCAGCAGAGTCAATCATGAGTATACACCTGGATACAACTTTATCCAGTGTGGTTTTTGTGAAATGGTAACAGCACAAACTTCTGATGATAAGAATAGAAATTTTATAATCTTCTGACACTCTACATTTTATGTATTCACAAAACCTACACTTCATTCTTTGAAATACTGATTCAGCCAATGGCAAAGATATTTCATTTCCAATTCCAACTCTGATCCAGTAGTAGTGACTACCTGAATACCATGCTGAGAAAAATCCTGAGACATATCCCAGAATCAAGAACATGTGCCAGACCACATTTGCCATCTCTGCTACAATTCATCACCTAAAACCTACAGAGCTGTAACAAGCATTTTGAAACTGGGTAACTGTGATGTACACTCCAATTTAAGAACCACTTTTCTAATAAATACTATAATTTAGTAAAAAGATTTTTTTTAAAGATTTATTATTATTATTTTTTAAAGATTTTATTTCTTTATTTGAGAGAGAATGAGAGAGAGCACATGAGAGGGGTTAGGGTCTGAAGGAGAAGCAGACTCCCCGCTGAGCCAGGGAGCCCGACACGGGACTCGATCCAGGGACTCCAGGATCATGACCTGAGCTGAAGGCAGTCGCTTAACCAACTGAGCCACCCAGGTGCCCAGATTTTATTTATTTATTTGACAGAGAGAGACACAAGCAGGGGGAGAGGGAGAAGCAGGCTTCCCACAGAGTGGGGAGCCCAATGCGAGGGTCAATCCCAGGACCCTGGGATCATGACCTGAGCCGAAGGCAGATGCTTAACGACTGAGCCACCCAGGCACCCAGTAAAAAGATTTTTTAAAAAAATGTCCTAGATTCCCTATCTCTATCACCATGCAAAAATTTACAATTAGGGGGCGCCTGGGTGGCTCAGTCGTTAAGCGTCTGCCTTCAGCTCAGGTCATGATCCCAGAGTCCTGGGATCGAGCCCCGCATCGGGCTCCCTGCTCGGCGGGAAGCCTGCTTCTCCCTCTCCCACTCCCCCTGCTTGTGCTCTCTCTCTGTGTCTCTGTCAAATAAATAAATAAAATCTTAAAAAAAAAAAAAAATTTACAATCAGGAAGCTATGCAACCAGACCTCATTAAAGCTGCCTTCACTGTCACTATTTTAATATTGTACCCTTCAGGAAGCACCTGGCTGGCTCAGTCGGTAGAGCATGCAACTCTTGATCTCTGGGTGTTGACTTTGAGCCCCACACTGGGTATAGAGATTACTTAAAAAAATAAATAAAATCTTAAAAAAAAAAAATATTGTATCCTTCAGTTTTTATAAAGGATCCACAGGAGATTACCATTTTTATAACGTTTTAGTGCCTTTTCAAAACCACTGTACAAGACATTGTTTATTAAGTTACTCAGTGTCCCTTAAATAAGGATCCACTTGATAAAGTCCTTCCAAGATTCAGTGCCAGGAAAGTTTCTTTTCAGAAGGATTTACATGCTGCTTCTCATCAGACAATGAAAGTGTATGACCTCAGATGCTTCCCCTGACACTTGGAAGCTCAGAGTTAAGTTCAATGCTCAACTGCTGTAACTAACTCTGAGTTCTTGTTTACCCAGCTTTTCTTACTTTTAAAGGTTTCTGATCTTTCAAAATTGTACTGATTTCATATGCACTTTAATATGGCAAGTCTCCACAGTCTTTCTGGAGGTAAAGTGGGTTAAAAATTCCATTTCACAAAGCACTTTGTAGATACTAAAACTTAAGATCTATGAAAACCACCTCAACTCGTGACTGTACTAAACCCACGTAACAACTCTAAAGCACAGGTTTATTCAATCATTCAGAGACTTCTGCTACTCAGATATTACACTATTAAGTCTTTTAAGAGCATTTGGCAGGAAAAATTGAGGGGTAAGGGCTAACAAATGTGGCAGAGATTTGGGCAACAGGAGAGAAACCAAGTTGTTTTCTTTTTCCCAACCAACGCAGATAACCAAGAACTGGCTGTCCTTAGGGAAGCTCCGGAATGGAAATACCACCACCCAAAAATGCTAACACCAACACAATGTAAACTCTTCAGACCCAGAGGGGTGAGGTAATATGCTCAAGGCTGCATAGCTATCAAGTGGCAGAGCCACCACTGGATAAAGCTCGTAGGCTCCTGAACTCCAGTGCAGCATTTAAGGAGAACAAGTTCTCGAGCCATACTGCCCGAGTTCTTATTGTTCTTATTGTGGATTGACCAACGCACAGGAATCTATGCCCTTGGGCAAGTTACCCAAGCTTTCTGTACCTCCGTTTCTTCAGATGTAAATTGGAAATATTAGCCCTACCTCATAGGGCTCTTTAAAGAAACAAATGAACTGTGTATAACACAAAGAAAAGCATCTGGTGGTGGTAAAAACTCAAAATGTCAGTGTGATTGTTATTGTCTTCTACAATATCAACATTTAACCTCAGGCAATTCCATTATCCACATTCTCCAGGCACAAACCAAAAACTTAATTTTCTACAAAGTATTCCCTTTTTGATTATCACTAACACTTTAGAAGTCCAACCTTTCATCTTTTTCCTTTCGAGACATCTTTCTGTTATCAGCTTCAGAAAGTTTTCGAGTCACTTCTTTGGAAACAGCATCCTCCCTCTTCTGTGCTACTCTGGGGGGGGAAAAAAAAAGAAAAAAGTTTCCGCATGCTCCACGAATGAATATCACACTATCTGAAACACTCTGTACTCATATTTTGTATTGGCAACTATATGATACTTTACATTTCAAGAAATAATCTTGACAGAAAATTCCAAGTTTATTATACTGTAATAGCCAAAAAAAGAGTTCAGGAACTTCCAAGATGGAGTTTATTAGTTATAAGCTTTGACTTCTGCTTAAAAGGGGTAATTTTCCAAAGTTTAGGTATTTAATATGGAAATAAGTCAAATGCTTTTAGCACAACTTAGTTAAAAATCATTTTAACTCCATTTTGTTTTAGCCTAGTTGTTTCTATAAATAAATTTGATAAGGCACTGGCAAATGATATAGGATCTCAATTCCAGTAAATAAAAGTAAACTAGACTTAAAAAACAAAAGGGGAGGGACACCTGGGTGGCTCAGTCGGTTAAGCGTCTGCCTTCGGCTCGGGTCATGATCCTAGGGTCCTGGGATCGAGTCCCACATCGGGCTCCCTGCTCAGTGGGCAGCCTGCTTCTCCCTCTGCCGGCTGCTCTCCCTGCTTGCACATGTACACGGTTGCGCATGCATGCGCGCACTCTCTGGCAAATAAAATCTTTATTTTAAAAAAGGGAATTGTTGGCAAGGATGCGGAGAAAGGGGAACCCGCCTACACTGTTGGTGGGAGTGCAAGCTGGTGCAGCCATTCTGGAAAACAGTATGGAGGTTCCTCAAAAAGTTGAAAACAGAGCTACCCTAAGACCCAGCAATTGCACTACTGGGTATTTACCCCAAAGATACAAATGTAGTGATCTGAAGGGGTACACGCACCCCGATGTTTATGGTAGCAATGTCCACAATAGCCAAACCATGGAAAGAGCCCAGATGTCCATCAACAGATGAACGGATAAAGAAGATGTGGTGTGCCTATATATACACAATGGAATATTACACAGCCATCAAAAAAAGGAAAAGAAATCTTGCCATTTGCAATGACATAGATGGAACTAGAGGCTATTATGCTAAATGAAATAAGTCAGAGAAAGACAAGTTTCATATGATCTCACTGATATGTGGAATTTAAGAAACAAAACAGAGAATCATACAGGAAGAGAGAAAAAAATAAAACAAGACGAAACCAGAGAGGGAGACAAACCATAAGACTCTTAATCACAGGAAACAAACTGAGGGTTGCTGGAGGGGAGGGAGGCAAGGGATGGGGTGGCTGGGTGAGGGACACTGGGGAGGGCACGTGATGTAATGAGCACTGGGTATAAGACTGATGAATCACAGGCCTGTACCTCTGAAACCAAGAATACATTATATGTTAATTAATTAAATTTAAATGTTTTAAAAAATTACAAAGCAGAATCATAAAAAAATAAAAATAAAAAGGGAATTAACAGCTGTAACATATTAAAGTAATACTTTAACTCCACTCAAAGAACAATTTTACTAAAAATAAGTAATACCACAAGGTCAGGGATCAACCATACAACTTTTAACTAAATGAACCACTGTATGGAATCAGCCAGAAAAACTAAAAGTGTTATTCAAGAGACCAGATCAGAATCTTCAGTGATCAAATTAAAAAAAAAAAAGTACATTCATCAGATAATCTATAAGGTGAATTTTATCAGATGAGACTGCTAGTGAAAGAGAGTATGAAATTTAACCTACGACAAAATATAAAAAGCCTCCCAAAGTTCATGACATTTAAATTCAACATGGTGTATTTTTCATAATATAGGAGGAGAGACTGGTTAGCCATAATTATAGAAGAAAAATAACAGATATAAGCAAAATCTAACAATTATCTACACAGTCCCACTATGAAAATGTTCAACACAATATTGAGATATATTAAAAGCAAGAAAATATGGAACGTGGAAATCTGTTCACTCTATGTTCAATTAATTAATCCCTCATTATTATGCTATATTTAGTTTTGGTCAGTGTACCAAGAAAAGGTGTGGAGAAATCAGGATAGATTCCTGAAAAGAAAGCCCAAGATCATTCAAGTCCATAGTTTTCAACCTTTCTTTAACCACAAGAGCTTCTGGGATACAAATTAAACACAAATTCCCAAAGATCCAACTTCGACTGATTCATTTTATTATGTAAAAGTTCTGTTCTTAAGGGCAGACTCTTATTTCTGAACCTCTCTAGCAGACCAGGCACTCAAAGGTTTCTTGAACTTAGCATAAGACCACTTTTTTCTAAGAAAGGCCAGCTGATAAGAAATGAATGTGGTTTACAGCAGAAACATTTCTGAGCTGAACAGAGGGAAGAAAATATACATATATACACCCACCCCCACAGCCCGTCAGAATGGTAGGACACAGGAATAAACTATTTTCAAAAGAGTTGGCTATCTCCAAGTATCTTTAAGACAAATAGTCAATCATCTGTTCACAGGACAAATCTTCCTGAATAGACCAAACCAGATTAACTAGTTAATTTCTCTTCTAGATCTAAAATTCTATCTTCACCTAACAGACCCATAACAACCTGTCAGGCTTATTACAACTCAACAACTCCTACCCTCATAGGGCTCTTAAGTAAGTCTCAGTGCTGAATGCTCTAAAACAAGACATAGGTTACTCCAGTGGCCCAGCACTCAGCCAAATGAGATAACCCACAAAATCAACTGTTTACCTATTATTTTTTTAACATATTTCAGAACCTTTCCAGAAAAAGAAAAATATCATCTATTTAATTTCTTTTTAAGACTGTATTTATTTATTTGAGAAAGAGAGAGAGAGAGAAACAGCATGAGAAGGGAGAGGGTCAGAGGGGGAAGCAGGTTCCCCGCTGAGCCGGAAGCCCGTGCTGGACTGATCCCAGGATTCCGGGACCATGACCTGAGCTGACGGCAGTTGCTTAACAAAGTGAGCCATCCAGGCACCCCCATTTATTTAATTTCTTAAAGAAAAACATTTTTTAAAAGTCACGCAACCTTAAAAAAATTCCTACGGGTTCTCTCACCCCCAATGTCTCCAACACTGCAAATAAACACTATGTGCCGGACACTATGCTTAACATGTCACCCATATTATCTTATTTAATCCTCACCATCTATGAGGTACCATTAGTATCCCCACTTTACAGCTCAGAAATGTGATGTCTCAAAAGATGAAATGTGTGCCCAAAGCTATACATTTAAGCAAAGCAGAGCTTAGACTGGAATCCAGACTGTCAACACATAAGCCAACTTCCCTCTACTATGAACACCTACCCATACTCTGCATCTTCCTGGGTCTTTGAGCTTTAACACATCTTGTAAATCTGTAGAAGCTTCGATATGAGTGGCGGTATTTAATATTAAATCGAAACTATAATTAAAAAAAAATTCCACTCTGGGAGAACCTATTAAATCAAGTCAGTAAGTAACTGAAATTTTACTCAACTAAATGTACCGTTAACTGTTGTGAGGGACAAAAGACATGGCAGTGGCCCTCAAGAAGCCTAGAGTAGAAATGAGAAGGCAAAAAACCGTAATTTTAATTCCAAAAAGGTTAGTGAAAAATAATATGCAGAACAAGTCAAAAAACATCCAAGTCTCAAAGGGAGTGAGTTCTGAGGATATCACAAAGGATGGGTCGTACAAGGTGCCCACATCTGAAGGCTTCACTACCCACAGTTGGCCACACCTCACAAGAAAGCCAGCCCAGAACAGGAGAGTCCAAGACAGGCTGAAACCGGAATGGCAGTTGGTGAAGAGGGCTGCCAAGCAGAAAGATGATAAAGATGATCACTCTGCTGGTCTAGCAGAAAGGCAGTCACACAAACCTGAGCTCCTACGGGTCCAAGACAACAGCAGAGAAGATGCTGAGGCCACTTTCAGCCACTGAGGCCATTTCTGGTCTTTATATAATAAATCCCTGTTAACTAAGATCATCTCACCATGTTTCTTTTATTCTTTTAAAGATCTATGTATTTGAGAGAGAGAGAGCGCATGTGAGCGGGGGAAGGGACAGAGGGAGAGAATACCCAAATGGACTCCCACTGAATGTGGAGCCTGACACAGGCTCGCAGGATCCTGATATCATGACTTGAGCCAAAACCAAAAGTTGGCCACTTAACCAACTGCACCACCCAGGTGCCCCTCATCTCAACATGTTTCTATTCCCTGTCACCACAAAGAGCCTAACATAGAAACAACAAACTTAGAAAGGATTTATATAATGTGTAACCTTAGAGGAAATACAATAATCTTTTACATTTTTACATACTTATAAGAAAAAATGTAATTAGCATTAAAAATGTCAGAGTTAAAAAAAAAAAAAAAAAGACCACTTATTTCATGTCCAAAAATAGTACATGGAGAACCAGAACTGTTCTTTCCAGAAAGAATTTCATTTGGCTTCAGCAATGTTAATTTACTTGGTGGTTTGTTTTTCTGATAAACCCCATGATTAAGGCTAGTGCTCAACTGTTCTAATTTCACCCTCAAAACCTACTTCTATAAGTGTCAGAAGCACTGTCTCTGCTTCACTTAGTTAATAATTCTTTATAGCATTAATATGCCTATATACATATACAGATCAAATTGATGCTTATTGAAAACAAGACACACAAATGGTCTTTTAAGACATCCTTCTATATAAAAGTGCAACATGTAATACATACTTTCCCTTGAGAAATATACTTACTTGTGTTTGAGAACAAATTTCACATTTTTGTATGCAAAGGCTACCAAGTAAGTGCTTACTAGGGTCATCACACTATAGAGAACAGCAGACTGAATAAGATCCATATGCCATATTCGCCAATATAACCCTGAATTAAGACAGAAGGGGGAGAGGAGGATACAAAAAGGAACAAAACATTACCACCCAGTTACAAAGGCATGCTCAATTAATTGCAGCTAAGCCTATAAAATACAGCCCAGGTTAGAAAATCTAACACAGTATAAGAGGATCTTCAGAAGTGATAAAGTTACAGTCTCAAACTTCCCCAGCTCAGAAAACTTGAAAAACAGAACCTTCCCATTACTAGTCCAGATGAGATTTCTGCTTCTTCTAAAATGAGAATAAACTCTGCATCCCGCTCCCCCCACCAAAAAAATCAATTCAGACTTCAGGTTTCATTCATCAGGGTACTATTAAGCTAAGTACAGGCTGTTCCACAGCCACGTGCAGTCCCAAGCCATAGTTTACATGCTGACGTGGCTATCTGAAATCAACGGCCAGCGAGGTTTTAAAAGGCCAAAAGAAAATGAATCTCGACTTAACTGCCCAACAAACGTGCAGCAGTGTGAGGCAGGAGATTCAAATCCAGGAAACCTGAGCTACAACAACTTTGCTCAAGTCTGCAAAGTTCTTCCATCCAAATGAGAATTCTAGAATTGTCCTAATAGCATGAAAGAGTTTAAACAAGTGAGAGCGCCGGCTCTTGGCACTGGTGCAACCTCTCTCATCCAATTAGGAAAACAATGTTCAGCAGGGTGAAGGGCTTCACCTAAAGCTACACTTCTCTAATTCAGTCCGAGGGTTAATGGGAATGACTCTGGCCTAATTCATTAGTTTTTCCAAAATAAGGAAACGATAAAGTTTTAAAGCTGGTAATGGCAAACAATTGTGGGTAAAAAAACAGACAGCAGATTACATATGCGTGAGTGTTAGCACAAAATCTTAACCCGACTGTTCGCAGATTAGGGGCCGCCATCCCAGAACTAGGAAATCACAATCTCCCGGAGTGGGGCCACAAGTGAGTTTCCTGTGATGCCGCCCACCACTATCCCCGTTGAGCACTCTGAGGCCCACAGAAGCTAGGTGCTATCCCCGTGCTCAGGACGAGGTGGGGACAGCCGCGGGCCGACGGCCCCAACTCCCGCCAGTCGGCCGGGCCCCGCCACGTCCCCGCCCAGCCCGGCCCGCCGGCGGCCTCCGCCGTCCGCCTGCTCCCGGCGCTCACAGATGGGGATGGCGGACACGATGAAGGCATTCCCGAAGAAGAGCGCGGAGGACTTGGCCGAGAGGTTGCGGCTGAAATCCTGCAGAAGCAAGTCCTCCTCGGACTGCTGTTTGGAGCCGCCTTTGGGAGCCATGGTGGAACGGAGCCTCGAGCCTAGAAGGCCGAGCTAGGTAAACGCCGGGGCGCCACCCCCGCGGCCGCCGTACCCGCTAACGCCCCGTCAGCGCTACGCGCGGAGGCGGGACTCGGCGCGGCGCGGGAGCAAGCTTGCCCAGGATTGGCCCCCGCTATGTACGCTTCCCGGCGTGATTCGGCCAGCCGGCCAGACTTCCGGGTTCCTGGCCAGCCCCTTGGCTAGTGGGCTTCAGGAAGGCGGGGATTTGTAGTTTCGTGGATGCTGTTTGTTTGTTTTTAATAAAGAAAACTTTATTGACATTCCACTTCACAGGTGCCATCACGCTTTCCGAGTCGTTGGAATTCCAAAATAGGAAGCTGTTCTGGCCTCGAGTCATGCAGTCGGTCATTCAACGAGAGAACGGTTAATACCCTCTGCGTGTACCCAGCACTGGGGCATTTGAGGAGGAAGTGAGGAAAAGTATAGCTAAACAAGCCCGTGTAAAGTCCTTTCTCCTTTACACATCCATTATCGCATTAAATATCCTCGAAATCCTTTGAGATGCACATCGTTGTCCCTATTTTGCAGATGAAGACCCTGAGGGCGAGAGCCCAGCCGAGCTAGTGTCCCGGGCGTTGACTGTTTTCAACAAAATAACAGTCTACCTTTTCAAGAAAACGAAGGCACTTTGGCTCTGGTCTAATTGATGAATATTTTTTTTTTTAAAGATTTTATTTATTTTTCAACAGAGAGAGAGACAGGGAGAGAGGGAACACAAGCAGGGGGAGTGGGAGAGGGAGAAGCAGGCTTCCCGCTGAGCAGGGAGCCCGATGTGGGGCTCGATCCCAGGACCCTGGGATCATGAGCTGAGCCGAAGGCAGACGCTTAACGACTGAGCCACCCAGGTGCCCTAATTGATGAATATTTAACATGAGTCTAATACATTTACAAATCACAATTACTTTATTTCAACTCAATCTTTAGAGTAATGTGGACTCCATAGCCATGCTAAAAAAGCATAATACTAAGTAAAGAACATGTTGGCTAGACAGGCCTCCTCTGAAGCTCAGAAAATGGAATATGCCTGTTAAAACAACTAGATATAATAATTCTTAACTCATTGCATTATCACTTTTTCTTTAAAAAAAAAAAAAAAACTCAACCACTTCATTCATAGCAAAAACTTCTTTCATCTACATTATTGGCATCAGGCAAACTTCTCCAAACTTCAGCTTCCCTATCAACAGATTAGTAGAGCTTTCATCTTAATTTCATCCAAATTGCAATTGACTTCCAGTGTTTCCATTCTTATGGAGCTTCCTGTCTGCAACTTTTCAGTCTATTCTCTATCTAGGTACCATAGTGAGTGTTCCTAAAATAGGTCTTTCATATAAATGCCAGAAGTCTTTATCAATAACAGCAAAATAAGAAAAAATAGACTAGTGATTCTTTTCCAGAAACTTAAGTATTCATTTAAAAATATCTGCAATACGTCCTTTTAAAATGGTACAATGCTCTTCTATTCTGCAATGGTGGTGAAAGAGAAGAAACTCTTACTTTCTCTTCCAACATACTCCCCTCTCAGTTTTTTCTACAGTAGATCACACCATTTTTTACCCATTTGTTCAGACTACAGTGCTAGTTGTCAACACTAATGCCTTTCTTTCCCTCTCCATCTGTGACCAATTCATCAGCAAAACCTTTTGGATCTGTCTTTATACCTAGATTTCTTGTTTACTCTTTACAAACCAAGGATATAAAAAGATAAAATCAGAAAACTGTAAGATCAAAATCGAGATAGTTAAAAGTAAGAAACAATGATGAAAGAATTATACCTGAGAAAAGTATTTAAACAAAATAGCAAAGATAAAAGTTTGAAATGTTGAGTGTAGATTATAAAAACATTAAAATTGAAATTATCAAAGGAGGTAGCTTTGCAAACCAAGAATAAAAACTAAAGACAATAAAGATAGGGGCGCTTGGGTGGCTCAGTCTTTAAGCGTCTGCCTTCGGCTCAGGTCATGATCCCAGGGTCCTGGGATAGAGCCCCGCATCAGGCTACCTGCCCAGCGGGAAGCCTGCTTCTCCCTCTCCCACTCCCCCTGCTTGTGTTCCCTCTCTCGCTGTGTCTCTCTCTGTCAAATAAATAAAACCTAAAAAAAAAAAAAAAAAAAAAAAAAAAAAAAAATAAAAAAAAAAAAATATAAAATAGTAGGAATTTAAATTCTTTATAGGGTAAGATAAAGAAATATGTAACCGATGATGTTAACGACAGAGAAGGTTTTTTGGTGATGGTAACAATGAAGACATGAAGATAGCACCCTAGAAATACTAGAACAGTGTTTTCTTATACCAAATGCAATCTAGTTCCTTTTGAAGAACCGCAAAATCTAAGGATCATCTATATGTGGCATATGTGGCCATGGCACATTAGACAAGCAGAGTAAAAGGTGTGCTGAAAAAACAGAAGGAAGGGTAGGCAATAGATTCTATGCAAAGACTGCAATATATTTTGGCTATTTCAATATAGTTTAACTCTGTGAAGGAACCAGATGGACTTGAGTCCATCCCAGCTTGATTCTGATCTGTGAATTTAAGGCTTAACATTTCCATCACTTCAGGGCCGCCTGGGTGGCTCAGTCGTTAAGCGTCTGCCTTCGGCTCAGGTCATGATCCCAGGGTCCTGTGATCCAGCCCCGCATCGGGCTCCCTGCTCAGTGGAGAGCCTGCTTCTCCCTCTCCCACTCCCCCTCCTTGTGTTCTCTCTCTCGCTGTGTCTCTCTCTGTCAGATAAATAAAATCTTAAAAAAAAAACCAAAAACATTTCCATCACTTCATACCTAGATTGCAGAAAAAAAAGGGGGGGGGAATTTAAAGAAATAATATTTATTACTGGCAGGGACAAGGATAACAAATTTCTCTCATCCACTGCTGATGGCTTTGTGGAAGAAAATCCAACAGGGTAAAAATTAATACACCTTTCTTGTGACACACACTGCAAATTGCCTAGCCAGTAAAGAAAAACACAGCTTTTTACTGGGGCCCTATAAAAATAACAGATGAGGGCGCCTGGGTGGCTTAGCCGGGTAAGTGTCTGCCTTCAGCGCAGGTCATGATCCCCGGGTCCTGGGATGGAGTCCCACAATGGGCCCCCTGCTCAGCTGGGAGTCTGCTCTTCCCTCTCCCTCTGCCCCTCCCCTAGCCTTGTGCTTGGTCTCTCTCTCAAATAAATAAAATCTTTAAAAAGTAAAGAAAAGAAAAATAACAAATGAATCATCATGGACTACTCGGGTAGGAGGGGAGAGGAAAAGCTCTTCGTTATACAAAGTCCATTTGAAATGCAAATCTCATTATGGAAATGATTTTTGAAAGAAGAGATTAAACACTTCTTTTAGTTTGTAGATATAATATTTTAAAGTCCCATCTGAGAGATTATTTACTCAGCCAAACTACATATTTCAGGCACTGGTATGTGATTAATTCATTGGTTCATCTCTTCATTCAGCTGAGATTTATTGAGAAGCTACTACGTAAAAGGTACTGTGCTAGAGCCTTGGAAATATCCAAATAACATTCATAATTATGATTATAATAACCAAAGTTTATTGAGTCTTTGTTATACATCCAGGTCTATGCTAGGCTCTTGATATATCATCTAATTTAATTCTTACAGCAACACTATGAGATATGTGTTATTATCCCCATTTCTCAGATGAAGAAACAGAGGCATAGATTAGTAAAGTAGCTCACCTACGATCCCCCAACCAGTAATTGGTGGAGTCAAGTTATAAACCCTAGGCAATCAGACTCTAGGATGTGAGCTCTTAACTACACGTGGGTTCTGGTCTCCTCTGTACCAGCAGAGTCTCAAGATCTAAGTGCCTGCCCCGGAAGCCCTATTTTGAGCAAACAGCCGAGGGTAGTTTCTTGTGTGCCAGTTGCCACACTGCGGCTCTGGCCGGCACAACATTGCACAGCTAGGATCCTGCACTAAACCCATAGGCAAACCTCAGTGAGGAAGCCTGGACTCTCACAGTGGAGTCTGTCTCAAAGAGTGTGAAAATAAGATGTCAGAAAGAAACACAGTTGTTAGAGGTGCACAGAAACAGAGCCAACTAAGAGGTGGAAACCATAAACCATAACTCACCAGCAGCCATAAATTAAAGAAAGGGAGATTAGATGCTCAAAGGGCCTCAAGGCTTCCTCATTTCCCTCTCTAAGCCTGAACAACACCTGCAATGAAGCAAAAACACTCACTTCAAAAATGAAAAACAAAAATGAAAACAAAACAAGTTAGAAATAGAGGGAAATAAATATAAACATTTTTTACATACAAATATATTTTACATACAAATGAAAAAGATGAATAATTGTGTTCAACATAACTTAGCAACTTATCACCTCTTCCCCCCAAAATGTTTAAGGCAAAAGGAACAAAATCAAATGCATACATGATCCAGACAAGTAACCTGTGACATAATAAAAAATACATACTTGGTCTCCACCCAGCTTCCTGACACAGAACTCCTAAAATCCTTGGAATTGCCTGAGTGATAGGAATGAGAGGAGCATCTCTTGTTTTTTTTTTTTTTTATAAGCCCCTGCCAAGCACACCTGAGTTTGTTAATGAACTGGCTCATGCAGGATGGGGGACTTGTTCCACTAGGAACCAACCTTGGGATTAGAGAGGGTTGGAACTTCAACCCCACTCCACCACCACCTCTGGGGAGAAGAGAGTAGAGAGGGGCTGGAGACTGAATCACCAGTGGCTAGTCTTAAGTAAAGCACTTTCCTGATTCTGGGAGCTGTTCCCACAAATTATCAAACCGGAGGAGGGGGTTATGGAAACCCTCGATTTTAGCCAGTTGGTCAGAAGCACCGATGACAATTTGGGATTTGAGATTAGCATCTGATGTGGGCTTTAGTCTTGTGGGACTGAACCCTGAACCTGTGAGGTCTAAGCATTGAGTGAAACTCTGGGACACCCCGTTGGTGTCCACTGAAAATTAAAGAACAGCTTAGGGTGGAAAACCCACACGGTGGTGTCAGAAGTGTTGAGAGTAGAAGGAAATAGGTTTGCTTTTCCTTTTAGAACTGCAATAAGTGAATTATGTAAGCCAAACACAATACATTTAGGGTTTAATCTGCCCCATAAATTCCCAGATTTATAGAGACTTGAATGTATTCAATATAGGAAAAAGTGTTCAAGGTGTTGCAGTGTGTGTTTTTCCACACCACCAAGCAATTAATCCTCCGACACTGACCAAGGTGTTCCACAACCTGAACTCAGTTCTGACACTACCTACCTGGAGCTAGTGTGTCAGATCCCCCAGGTTAAGGGCTCAGCCCCACGAGACTGCTCCCACTTCAGATGCCAAACCAGCTATAAATTGGAGGCTTTCCTGACTCCCTCCTCAGGTTTGATTAATCTGCCAGAGCAGCTCACAGACCTCAGGAAACCAGTATACTCACTAGCTTACCGGTTTATTACAAAGGACAGTAAAGGATACAAAGGAAAGCGATGAAGAGATACCTAGGGCAAGATCCTGAACACGGGAGCTTCAGTCCCCATGGACTTTGGGGCTGGCGCATGGAAGTGTTCCAGTTCACCAACCTGGAAGCTTTTCAAACCCCCTCCTTTTGGATTTTTATGCAGGCTCCATTACAGAGGCTTGATTGATTAAATCATTGGCCACTGGTGATTGATTCAACTTCCAGCCCCTCTCCCCTCTCGGAGGTCAGGGGGGTGGGACTGAAAGGTCTAACCCTCTAATCATGATTGGTTCCCCTGGCAAGCAGCCCCCATTCTTGGTTTACCTAGCAGCTTTCCAAAAGTCGTTAACATAACAAAAGACACTTTTATTGCTCTCAACACTTAGGAAATTCTGATATCACAGGTGTAATGAAAAAAGCCTCACCATTCAGAAAGAAATGTGCCCATTTACAGAGAGTGCTAGGGAATGTTGGCCCCATAGACTTGGCCAGGCCTCTTCTCCCACCCACCAAACACATACTCTGCCATTGACAGACGTTTGCCAGCTAGGTTATTATTATTTTTTTTTCAACAAAGATAAGGTCTTGAGAACTCTAAATGCTCACTTGACTGTAGAATAGATTTTTAAATCAAACGAGGCATTAAAACATTTGAGGGAAAAGCATTTGTCTTTGAGCTTGAGGTTTATAATTTCCAAGACAAATACTGTTTTCCTTTTTAGCAAATACTGATTGACCCATGTAAATTGGAGACTGCTTCTGAAGCAGTCAGAAAATCCCGTTTCTTTTGTGCCTAAGGATATTCATAAAGTCACTTATTTTTTTTAAATGATACACATCTACAGAAAATATATTATCTTAATATCCACAGACAGAGGCCATAATACTTTGACTCTCAAAACTCCCCGTGGAATCTTCTAAATGTGAGACTTCTCATACATACATCATCCATACAGCACTGCAGGGCACAATAAAAATTAAGATTTGCACTGGAAATCAATTTTCTTTAGTTACACATTTAACCTAAGCACTATGGCAACAGATCATGAGATAAAGTAGGTCACGAATTTCAACTAAAATGGTTTAGATGAAATAAAAGCTCAGCTGTAATTTGTTGCTCATCTTTTAGGAGTCTTTATTTAAAAATTCTTGTATTTCACATGCCCCAGCCAATGTAAACTAACAACAATCTAGTAGATAAAAATTGAAAGACCAAATCCTTGACTGGAATTCATTCAATCTCAGTATTTATTTCATATGGTTTGCCAATTAAGTAGTAATGTCCATTTCCATACTCATAAATAGATAAAGAAGGGAATTCCAGGTAAAGGAAGAGCTATAGGAGTATACAGTCATTCAAGGGCAGAGGATACTATTTGAGATCATTTGTGGGATGACCAAAACCAGACACAATAAGGGGATAAAAAAGAAGAGGAGATATGCCTCTGTCACTATAAGCTTAAGGGAATCATCAATGGTCTCCTAGGAACCTAGCTGAATACATATGCCAGCTACCGAGGCTATTTTTACCCAGGAAATAAAATGAAATTACGTTCTCATCCCTTTTACAGTATTTTGTGATTCCGTCTTCCTTTGCCTCTGGGGTAAATGTAACCCTCTGTCTTACTAACCCATGTTTTTTATTCCAACTCCAGCTACCTCTTCTATGACCTCTCTGCACTAAATATCCTTTCCTCTTTTCCCTCTTTCATGAATAGAACTTATGTGCCTTTTGAGTCAGAAAGATCTGTCTGTTTCATCTGCCAAAATAATAGCTGTGTGATCTTGGGCAAATTACTCACTTTCTCTGAAACTCATTTTCCTCCCAAGGTTGCTGTGTGCATTAAATGAAACAAATAATATGAAGGCACATTCATAGGTCCCATCACCTAGCACTGTGCCTGGAACAGAGCCAGCTCTCAATAAGGATAGTTATTATTCTTCCCTCCTCCCTTCTCTCTTGATGTGTTGCTTCCTGCTCAACTTATAAACCTGCCCAGCTGTCTCCTTTCCTGCATGCACATGTGCATGCACACTTTGCCTCAACTCCATTACATTCTTAAACTTCCCACCTGCCCTTCACCGCCAAAGAAGGAGTCTGCGTGGAGGCATTCAGGTCCTTACTTCCCACTCATTCCTAGCCACATTGCAGCCTGAATTCTACTTCCACATCTCTTCTGAATTTGCTCCAGAAATGGCCTACTCTATTGCCCAAGCCAACATTCTTTCCTTAGTTGTTGTTTTTTTTTAAAGATTTTATTTATTTGAGAGAGAGGGAGAGAGAGACCGAGAGAGAGAGAGAGAGAGAGAGAGCATGATTGGGGGTAGGAGCAGAGAGAGAGGGAGAAGCAGACTCCCCACTGAGCAAGGAGCCCGATACAGGGCTCGATCCCAGGACCCTGGGATCATGACCTGAGCCAAAGGCAAACGCTTAACCTACTAAGCCGCCCAGGCATCCCCTCCTTAAGTTGTTGTTGTTGTTGTTTTGTTTCATTTTTTAGATTTTATTTATTTGAGAGAATGAGAGAACATGCATGTGAGCAGGGGGAGGAGCAGAGGGAGAAGAAGAGCGAGAATCTTAAGCCGGCTCCACACCCAGCATGGTGCCCAACTCGGGGCTCGATCTCACCACCCTGAAATCACGACCTGAGCTGAAACCAAGAGTTGGATGCTTAACCAACTGAGCCACCTAGGCTCCCCTCGTTAGTTTTTAACCACTTAACCTGTCTTCAACATTTAGCACCATTGGAGATACATCTAGAACCTCTAGAAATTCCCCTTCTCTAGTCTCCAGGCAACTGGAGGAGTCCCTACTTCTCCCCCCACCACTGCTTCCCCAACTTCTCTGACAGCTCCTTCTTTGGCTCTGCACTGACTCCACTGCTTCTTCCTGCTCCTTGGAACAGGTTTCCCACTCATATGGATATGAAAAAGTCAAAGGTAGAACCATGGTAACGCCAATCAGAGCCCTCAAATATAGCACCACACTAGCAACAATTTTGGCAAAAGGGAGATCACTTATTCAGGTAAGTCTTAAATTAAATGTTTGCTCCCTAACCAAAAACAAACAAAAACCTGAGGTGATCCTTAAACTGCTCCATACCCCAGCAACACAGAACAAAGTGAGGGGAAACCAGAAAATGTGTCTAGAGCTCTACAGAGAGCACAGTAGAGAATATTCTTCCTTGTCTTCTTTGCCTACACAGATCTATACAGTAGCTGGTAGGAGCAGAAATATCTAAAACTACACACATAACTGCTTAACACTATATTTAAAGTCTGAGTGCTAATCAATTACAGATAAGTTGAGCTTTTCCTACAATTATTTTTAAAATCCTGGATCCAAAGGAATCTTCATTCTGTTGTATATAAGCTATGAATCTTCTACAGATGAACATCAAAAAATGGTACAGAATCAGCTAATAATGAACACAGAAAAAGAATGGAAACTTCTCCCTAACCACCCTTTGCAAGGGCTTCACCAATTCTCAACTAAGCAAGCATTAGAGTTAATACAAAAATCATGGTGTATATTACCACAGTTTGCCATATACATATTGGTTAACAGCACAAGCCCTAGAGTACGACTGCCTTGCTTCAAATTCTACTTCTACCACTTCTTGACTGTGTGAACTGGTAAAGTTATTTCAAAGTTCTCTAAGACTCTGTTTGGCTGATCTATTAATCAGGGGGAAGTGATGGTATTTTTTTTTTTCCCCACAGGGATTTTGACAAGATTAAATGAGAAAAATGTACAAAAAGTACTTAGCACAATGTAAAACGTGGTTTGCGTTTGAGATACGTTATGTAAATATTTTTCTTTTGCTACATTCCCAGATTTAGCTCCTTCCTTTCTGAGAAATTCTGCTTTAATTGCTGGTAAATAAATGTGTGTGTGTTGTATACCTAAACTGGGAGATAAAGCAGGGGAAACTTGGCTGTATGTAGAGAGAATCATCTCTGTGAAGTTTACGGGGCCTCAGTTTCTGCCCAGAAAAGAAATTGACTCCCATTCACTACTTCCTTCAGCAAAGATGGGGGACTTCAGCTCTTGACCTGGGAAAAGGAGGGAAAGGTCTAGAGCTTCCAATATCAAAGGGGCAGGAGTGAGGAAGAGTTAGTTGCCTTCTCAAACCTCTTCTCCACCAGAGTAACCTTCTACTATTTTATTGCAATTCTTTTAAGTTTTTATTTTTAATTTTTTTTTTTTAGTAATCTCCACACCCAACATGGGGCTTGCACTCATGATCCTGAGATCAAGAGCTGCATGCTCTCCCGACTGAGCCAGCCAGGCATCCCTATTTTAGTATAATTATAAAAGAATTCTGATTCTTAAAGTTGGAGAAGAAACCAAAAACCATGATTTCAAAACTCAGAGATAACAACTATTAATATGTTGAAGTGATTTCTTCAGTTGTTTCCTATGCATCTATTTACACATCTAGAATTGAAATAGTTGAGGGGCACCTGACTGGATCAATTTGATCATTCCACTCTTGAACTCAGGGTTGTAAATTTGAGCCCCACATTGGTTGTCAAGATTATTTAAAAGTAAAAATCTTTTAAAAATATAAAAATTTTTTTTTAGAATTCAAAAAATCTTTTAATATAATTATAATATGATTTAATATAATTAAATTAACGATTAATAATTAATTATAATTAATATAATTTAATTTAATATAATTAAAATTGTTGCGATCAGGGCTATATACAGTTTTGTCCACCTTTCTAACTGTTCTATTGTGAGCATTTTTCAATGTCACTGAAATGTTTTCAAAATATTCTTTCTAATGACTAAAAATAGTCCTTTGGATGAATATATTATAATTTATGTATTTATTTTAATCACTCCTGTTATTTTCTAATCTCAAAATAAATTGCATATCCATTTATAAAATTAGAAAATGTAATGTATAAATCACCTATAATCTTACTGCTCAGATATAATCACTAAGTTAATATTTTGATATATTTCCTTCCAGTATTTTTCTGTGACTAGCTATTACATACTTGAAATAATTGAAGTCATATATTACAAGAATCTTTCCATGCCAATAACAATGCTTTCAAAACAATTTTTAGTGCTTTTAAAATATTAAATGATATATATCTGATCTCACTCTTACTGGTAGGGAGGAAAGAAATTTCTAGCCACTAAGGACAGAAAATATCCAGAAATAGAGGGGAAAGTTCTATATAAAGCCAGGCCATCTAAGAGTTTCTCTAGAAAGAGTCCTGACTTGCTTGGCATGCAAAAGGCAAGTGGTTGCTTCCAAAAGCCAGTCATCAAATCCAAGGTAGGGTAACAGAGTCAGAACTCTTTAGTCACAAGTGACAGAGCCCTTTCTCAAACAAGTTCAAGAAAAAAAAAATTAACAACAGAAAAAAAAATTTGTTTTTAAAGAGAGATAAGGGAAGTAGGAAGGGAGGGAGGAAAGGGAGAAATTTATTAACTGAGGAAAACAAAAATAATTTCCGTCACTGCTGCATCCAGAGGCTCAAACAATGTCTTTAGGACTTATTTATTAGTTATCTCTCCTCTCTATTCATGTGTTGGTATCATTCTCTCCACTATGGACAATCTGGGGATTTTCTTGAAAGAAAGCTGGTCATAAGACTCTCTGGCATATCTTTACAGATCTTGATCCCAAAGGAGGAGATAGCAGTTTTCCTGGTGGCTTCTGAAGAACATGATCAGCAGGGATTCTGGTTGTCTCCGCTGAACCAGCCGCCGCGGCCCTGGGTGATAGAGTCGCTGATTGGCAAAGTTGGTATCTGAGGACCACACCTGATGGAGTGCGGGAGGGCCGCTCCGCTGAAATGCAGGGCAGGAGAAGTAGGGTTCTCCAAACAAAGAAGAAATGCCAGCAGTCACGTCCAAGCAGGTAAGAAAGAGGTCAATGGTCACATCATCACAGGCAGCCGGATCAGGAGAGGGCAGAGAGGAGCAGTCTGGGAGTGCTTTGGGGCCTGAGGTACATTCCTACATATTCAGGAACCAGGAGCTGGATGGAGGTGTGGCCATCAGTGGAGCCTGGGGCCAGACCTATGAATGTACCTTCATTTATTTAACCATTCCCATATTGTTAACTATTTACATTCTTCCAGCTTCCTTTTTCATCAGTTGCTATGCTAAGAACCACTTTAGTTTTTCATTTATGTTACAATAATATTTATTCCCTTATGATGTAAAACAAATATAAGTTCATGAAAAAATGCAGAAAGATAAATAAATAATACCTGTATTTCTACTACCCAGAGGCAACCAAATTGTGTGTGTGGTGGTTATATTTGTGTGTTGTATAGAAACACATGCACATATATACATATATATGCACATACAAAATTGATATTGTACTTCAAGTAG
Organism: Mirounga leonina; assembly: GCF_011800145.1. NCBI lineage: Eukaryota > Metazoa > Chordata > Mammalia > Carnivora > Phocidae > Mirounga > Mirounga leonina. The sequence continues at coordinate 50,050,974 of NW_023270268.1, forward strand.
AATTTTCATTCATGATTTTTTTTTTAAAGATTTTTATTTATTTATTTGACAGAGAGAGACAGAGCGAGAGAGGGAACACAAGCAAGGGGGAGTGGGAGAGGGAGAAGCAGGCTTTCCCACTGAGCAGGGAGCCCGATGCGGGGCTCAATCCCAGGACCCTGGGATCATGACCTGAGCTGAAAGTGACACTTAACCGACTGAGCCACACAGGCGCCCCTCATTCATGATTTTTAGTTAAAGCTAAATTAGAAACAATTTATGTTGTTAAATATCCTTCGATATTAACATCTTGATAGAGACATATTTCATCACATAACTTATCAAAAAATTTTACCCATTTCTTGATTTGTAGGCATTTAGGTTGTACCTATTTTTTCACTATTATAAGTAAATCTATATTAGGTATAAATACTCATCTGCATCTCTGATTATTTCTTCTGGCAGAGCCCTGGAAGTGGAGATACTGGGCCAAAGCATGTGCACACCCTTATGAGTACAGTCACACAAACTGCCCCCGGGGTCAACTATATCAAGGTTTAAGGTGAGGGGGAGATGACAACATTCTGTAAGGCCCAAGACCGTCAGAATGGGGATGGTGGGAAGCCAAGAACTAATTTGAACATGAGTAACACTGGCCTCATGGGACAAAGACAAGATTTGTTTAGGTAGCCAGTCACCAAGATCAAATCTTAACATAGATGATGTGGGGGTTCACATTTTAACTTACACAGCTGTCACTAGTGGATGGACTGATGGGAAAACAAACCCCCCTTCACCCCTTACCTCCATTTCACTTCCACTCTGGCTTGAGCCCCACCTGCCCCCAGCTGCCTAAACTGTCCCAGAGAGAATTCTCGCCACTAAGGAATGCCAAGTAGAACAAAGTAGAGAATTTTGTTGGCCAGAAATGTTCCATAGTCTTTTTCCCCATATCAGTCAGAGAGAGTGAACAACACTTCCCAGAGGACTCTACAGAAATGAGAATAAGTGGAGTTCTCCAGCATCGTAGAGCAACCTGGCAGACCCGGGGATTAGGAGCAGGAGTCCTGAAAGGTTTGTACAGCTGGGAAAGAGCAAGGTGGGGAAGGAGGCATTGGAGAGGGACCACTCTGGGGAGCAGAGTGAGTAGCAGAGATTTTTAGGGGCTGTCATGAATACAGAGCTTTAGAAAAAAAGAACTATGGCCAAGGAGGATTCAGGGATGCTTTCTGTAAGGTGCCATGTATTTGGTCTGGCTCTAAAAACACCAGCGTCAGAGATATGCATGAATCTTCAAGGCTTCCAGAGACGGATTCATGTTTCTTTTGCATGTGACTCTGCGCAGAGGATGGGCTACATGAAACCTAGGAAAAACTTTCAAAAGCAACCAAAATATGAGTCACCATATTTTCCCTAGAAAGGAATCTGTAGATCCTACAGGAGAATCTACAAGATCTGCAGAATTTATTCACTCCATTTTTTTTTTTTCCCTGAGCCTTCACACAAATGTTTAATACCTCTCCATTTTATAATTGGATTGACTCGCCACGTTGTTGTGGAAAAGGTATTCTGGAGTAAGTTCTGATCTTCTCTCTGCTCTGTAATTTTCTTTCCTCACCTTACCACATTCTCCTAATTGAGTATAGCTGATTATTATGGCCAAGGCCTTGCTTTACTTGTCCTGATACACTCCATAGTCTTGATCAGAGCTTTACACCTAGTGATACAATATACATACTTGCCAAATTTCAGTGAAGGCAGAAAAAATAATGGGGTTGCAAGGATAAACCTTTCAATCATTAAAAAGTCTCCTTTGTCTTCATTTATTCATCAAATCAACAAACATGGGTGGTTTACTACAAAGAAAAACTCATTTCTTCAGCCTGTTGTACAAAGTGTTTTTTGTTCTCCCTTAAGAATGTGACTTTTCATCTGAAGATCATTTTAAAATTGCTTCTAAGCAAAGCACAATGTAGAATAAAGAAGAAAGAGGAGAGTTTCTTCCTGATAAAGACCTGGCTTCTACTGTCAAATGGCAGAAGAGGTCAGGTGGTGGTCTTCATTTCTAAAGAGCAAAGCACCCTTTTTGTATTGAGATGTTTAAAATTCTTTTTTTTTTTTTTTAGATTTTATTTATTTGTCAGAAAGAGGGAGAGAGAGAGAGACCACAAGCAGGGGCAGTGGCAGGAAGAGGGAGAAGCAGGCTCCCCACTGAGCAAGGAACCCGATGTGGAACTCGATTCCAGGATCCTGGGATCATGACCTGAGCTGAGTGTGGACACTTAACAGGCTGAGCCACCCAGGCGGCCCTGTTTAAAGTTCTTTAATCAAAAAAGTGCTTTGGCCTGATAATTTAAGGTATGTATATAATTTAGTTTATCTTCTCTGAGGATGAAAGGAGAAAAGAAATGTGGTTTGGGAAGGGAGGAAGTCTTCTCAGGCCACTAGCCCCAAGACAAAAAAAGAAGTCAAGAATATATATGTCAAAAGAACAATGGTATCAAAGAAAAAACGGACAGGAGTCTTAGGAGTTAACCCTTTGAGGGTGCTCCACTCCACAGTAGTAAGAAGCCAGATGGAGCAGAAGGAAGCTAACAGAAGAATCTGTGGTCATCAAATGAGTCCTGGTGTCTCCTTCCACCATATTGGCTTCCCACCTTGAGCCTGGCACTCTGCTAGTCTCTCAGGCCATGTGAGAGCAAGCACTTGTCACCAATAAAACGGTCAGGGATTGTTGTGAGGGAGAGAGCAGCAGAGTGACCAGCCCTCCCCGATTGCCTGGGACCCCAGGTTTTAGCACTAACATTCCTACTTCCTGGGAAATCCCTCCATTCCTTGCAACTTTTTCTCACAACTTCCCAGAATGTTCAGATTGCGCCTTCACAAATACCGAGTCAGTCGATTATAAAACCAGAAAGGCAGTCAGTGTGGGACTAGATGACTGTGGGTAATGGGGAGAATCTCAGGCTGTGGAACACATCTGTAAACATCTCACTGCAAATATGGGGACGGCGATCCTGCAACATTTTTAGGAAGCAAACAGTGGTAAGAGTATAAAGAATTTATGTATAAAATATGTAGAATGCATTTAATAGTCTCTTTAGTGTTAATGTTTTTATAGCAATGGAAGTTTTTGTTTGATTTGTTTTGGATTTAGAGGATGTCTTTACAAGGGATTTCATTGGTTAATTTGCAACTATGCCCCCCCCGCCGCCCAGTGCTTCCCAGAGCTGCTCAACTGTGAATCCTTCTAACAACATGGTATGAAGAATGTAAACCTCATGCTGAGGCAAGTACTCTTTTCACGTTTCTTAATGTTCTGCTGAGAACCATCAGCCTGACATATCGCTGACACTGTAAGTTCAGCTCCTCCAATAAACTAGGCACCCAGCATTGCCGAGTCCTTTCCATTCTCCAAATGCTAAGCTCGCCACCCCCACTCTCTTTCCTCTGATTTACAGAGAACACAGGCTCATGAGAAGCCTGCCCCTTGCCATCCTGCCAGCAGAACCTCAACCCTGACTCCATCCACAACCCTCTGCTTCTCCCTTTCTCTTGCCATAATGAAAGAAGTACTTCTTATTTCTAAGCTCATCTTCTACCTTGCTGAGTCCATCCTCAGCTCCCTCCCGGGATGTCAATTATCATCACCTCTGCCTCCTTATGTGGAGTCAGTGGCTTCTCTTCTATGGCGCCATTCTTCAGCACGTATAGGTGCTTAACTTGCTGCCATCTTTATTTATTTATTTATTTTTAAAGATTTTATTCATTTATTTGACAGAGAGAGAGAGAGAACAAGTAGGCAGAGAGGCAGGCAGAGGGAGAGGGAGAAGCAGGCTTCCCGCTGAGCGGGGAGCCTGATGCAGGGCTCGATCCCAGGACCCCGGGATCATGACCTGAGCCGAAGGCAGTGGCTTAACCGACTGAGCCACCCAGGCGCTCCTTGCTGCCATCTTTAAAAGACATTATTTCTCTATCCCAATTGTTCTCAGTGCTGGCAATTCATTAGAATCACATGGGGAGCTGCAAAAACTTTACGGTGCCCAGGCTGCACCTCGTAACAAGTCAGAAGTGGCAGGGGTGGGGCCCAGGTGTCAGAATGTTTTTAGAGCTCTCCAGGTGATTCCATTGTGCAAGCAGGATTGAGAAACACTGGTCTAATTTAACAATCCCTCCAGCTACCCCCATCTGTCCTCATTCACTGTCAAATTTGACTTGCCACCTCCTTTCTCTGACACCCTCATTCATGCCTCTAGCAGCGTCATCTGGCCTCTGCACCCTCTACTCCCTCTCTGCCTTCCGATGCCTCATTTCTTCCAAGGAAGAATATTGATCATTGCCATAGAAACAGAAAAATGCATGGGTATGTGGAAGGCTCTCAATATTCTGTTTAAGGACCGCTTGAGTTATGACTATTCATAGATGACTTGAGGGGACAAACTGATGTGTTGTGGAGGAGGTGGATTCTCCTTATTGCAGTCCAGCACCTCACAAATTAAGTGGGCCGGCTGAGTTGATTCCAAGTGAATTCTTTGGGGAGAATAGAATAAATTGCATATATCTTCATTTAGAAATGCTGACTCTAATAGTTAACAATACTGTGTTGTATATTTGAAAGTTGCTGAGAGAGGAGATCTTAAAAGTTCTTATAACTATGTGAGTTGATGGATGTTAACTTACCGTGGTGATCATTTTGCAAGTATACATTTGTCAAATCATTATGTTGTACAGCTGAAATTCACATGATATTATATATTAATTATATCTCAATAAAAAAAGGGAAGATAAAAAAAGAGAAATGCTGACTCTAATTCTGGAACCCTTAGACCTAAATATAGTCTGAAAATCTTGTGTTTTAAATCTATAAACTAGTCTGAAATAAATGATCTTAACCTGTTGCAAGATCTAGTCTGTATTTATAAATATCGTGGGCATATTAAATATTTGCACATGCATTATAATTTATTGCACAGTACTTGCCCCCAAATTCTACCCACCTTCCCGTCCTAAAAAGAATCATGCAGCTGTTAGTTAATTTAAGGAAGTCTATTCTTCTATCATTCCCTTGCACTGTATCTGCTCAGAATGACGTCGTTCGTATGTGGTAGGAAGCCGTGGAGAAAAAGATCAAATCTGGTGATGGCGCTGCTGGTTGAAATTCTGCAACATTTCAGATGTTTGTTTTCCAAGGGAACAATGCCAAACAAAACAAAACAAAAAAAAAACTGAAGTTGTAAAAGCTGTTCTTACACTTTTATTAAGCTACAGTTTTTGAAATCTAAAATTAAGTTCCAATTATCAGTTCTAAGAGAGGCTGTTTTTCCATAGGACCCCTATGTGGCTTTTAAGAATTCCCGGGGTTAATAATTTGTCTTAGTGCCAAACCCCTGGCTTCATTTTCCTTTGCCCATCTGCACATTTTGCATGCGTACGGGCTGTTGGTGTGCATATGTATCCAAGCCTTTGCATATGGAATGAGTATGCTTTAAAAAAGCAGGCTCATAAAAGTTCTAAAGGAGGTGGTGAGTACTTGGAGGGGGTCCAGCCACACGCTGCAGATGGCGCTGCTGTGATGTGGAAGGGGGTTAGTTCACAGCTCTGATCAGTCTGCCTTGCTCCTCAGAACTCGGGGCTCTTGAATGGATGGCACTGGCTCTGTGCATTTACTATTTATGAGGGGCTTGCACAAGGCACTAAGTATGAAATTCATGGAGGATAAATGCAAGGCTATTTTTAATGAATGCAGAATAATGTCTACGCTTCTTTGTTTGCAACTTGGAGAAAAAAATAATTGCTCTAAAGGCTAAAACCAGTATCAGTGTTTGATAATAATGAAGAATAATAATAGTGGTCATCAAACTCTCTAATTTGCTGTGAAAGAGAAAACAAATAATAGGCTAACTATGATCTTGGAGGTGTCTCGATCTTTTTCACTAGTGCCACAGAAAGCAATTGTCTAGTGAAAGTAATGCTTTGTGTGCCTTTAAGTCATGTTACTTCCCAAGGAGGCTCCTAGATGGGAAGAGAGAGCAGAAGGAGTATTTGGTCTAACAAAGAATATGTAAAATATTAAGTTGGGATAGCTGGGGAGCATTTGGAATGTCTCATTTTGAATTCAGGTTTTTTACACCTGAGTTTTTACTGATGAGTTAAAGTCTGCAATAAAAGTTGCAACAAAGACCAACATAAACAGCAACAGCCCCTGATTGGTTTTGACTCTGAGCTCTAGCCACAAAGCAATTGTATTTGGGTTCAGTGGCTGAGCTCAGGTCAGAGGAAGGGGACAGAATTGTGATTTACAAAAGAAAAAAAAAAAGAATTGGATTTACTTTTGAAGATTCGTGTTCCATTTAACTTGCACTCCACAGTGCCTAGTGCAGCTCCTTGCAAATAGTTGGCAATGACTGCTACCTCCTGGGCAAGCACAATAAGGGTAGCAGGTAGGGACGTAACAACACTTATCTGAGCTTGTGCAGTTGGGAGAGAATTGCTTTACAGTCAAGAGTGACCTTTGAGGGAGGGAAAGGGGAAGGAGAATGGCTGACAGGCCTTGGAACAAATATTTAATGGGATAAAAACACAAATGCCTTGGTTCTCAGACAATGCAAAGCAGTGAGAATCAAACATGACCTAAGCCACTTACAAGGAAAGGTGGAGCTTGTTTGGGAAGGACAATTCGGGGGTTATTGTGTTATCCATTTATACATGAATTCATTCCAGGAGTGGACATCCTACTCAGCAGGTGTCCTTCTGGTCCCTCACTGAGGCATGGCCAGCTGGGAAGACATGGAGTGGCTGTACCCCCTCCTGGGTGCTTTCTTCAACTTCTGCATCTCTCAGATGAATTTTTTAAAGTACTACATTAAATTGATATTTGTTTGGGCTATGGTGAAATAACTTCAGAAGAAGCACATTCAAAGTAAGAGGTGATCTATTCATCCCAACACAGAAACATCAGTGGTCAGAGAAATTGGTGGAAAAGGCGATCAAAGGATAACATATTGGTTTAGACATTTGTTCCTTGATAACCATTTCTGAGAATTATCTGTTATTAAGAAATGAAGGCTAATGAGCTTTTATATTGAGCCCATTTCTAAGTTATTAAGTAGTAGCTTTTAGGGGCTGTCAGAGGATGACTGCTACACGAGGGGAGCAGGCACCAATAGAGCAGATGAGGCTGTTCAGGTGAGGGTGCAGAGAGAGAGAGAGAGCAAAGGGCCTAGAACAGACACGTGGGCATGTGCATTTTGGAGAAGTGCCGAATGAATAGCCTCAAAGGAGACAGAAGGAACAGTCAGGGATAACCAGAGGAAAACCAGGAGAGGTCACTGGGTGATACAGACACCAAGAGAAGAAAGTGTTTCCAAAGCAAAGGAGTAAGTTTTAATAAATTATAATAATGAGCTTTGTAGATTTATTCCATGATGGTATTTTCTTTGTCTATTTAGCTCCTTCAAGCATCAGAGTTCTGTACCTACCTGGATGTTTCTGGGGTTAGTGATCCAGAAATGTATGTAACCTACCCAGATGTTTCATTAAGTATATACGCTTTGAATAAGTCTACCATGATCATGCTTCCTGAATCCAATACTGAGTCACATGAGCTGACAGTGGGGCAAAAATTTGACATCAGGTTGTAATGGAAAACTCTTGTAGAGAAAAGCCATGGGTGTTTCCTCTTAGCCTTTGACTTAAGCACTGAGAAATCACAATTATAATATCTTCCTGTGAAGCCTCTTCATCCCTCAGTATTTTTTACTATCTAAATAAAGACTTTTTCCAAGACTGTTACACCTTTTTAAAAAATAAATATTATTTTTTTAAATAATATTTTCTCCAATGAAACTTTTTTTTTCCAGAAAAAGAGCCAGCACGTGCACATGTGCACATGAGCAGGGGTAGGGGGGCTGTTGGTGGAGGAAGGAAGAGGGAGAGGGGAGAGAGATTCTTTTTTTTTTTTTAATTGAGAGGCTATTATCTGCTCCATGCTATTTCTTTTCTTTTCTTTTTTTTTTTGCAGTCCATAGAAGAGTCATTTTATTCTTTTTTCTTAACTTTAAAAAAAATTTTATTGTTATGGTAATCACCATACATTACATCATTAGTTTTTGATCTTTTCTTTTTTAAAATTTTTTATTTAAATTCAATATAGTTAACAGAGAGCGTATTATTAGTTTTAGGGGTAGAATTTGGTGATTCATCAGTGCATATAATAACCAGTGCTCATTCCTTCAAGTGTCCTCCTTAATGCCTGTCACCCAATTACCGCATCCCCCCACCCACCTCCCCTCCAGCAGTCCTCAAGTTTTTTTCTTATAGTTAAGAGTCTCTTATGGTTTGCCTCCCTGGTTTTTTTATATTTTATTTTTCCTTCTCTTCCTTGACATTCATCTGTTTTGTTTCTTAAATTCTACATATTCTACATATGAGTGAAATCATATGGTATTTGTTTTTTTCTCTGATTGGCTTATCTCACTTAGCATAATACCCTCTAGTTCCATCCATGTCATTGCAAATGGCTGAGTAATATTCCATCGTGTGTGTGTGTGTGTGTGTGTGTGTACACCACATCTTCTTTATCCATTCTTCTTTGATGGACATCTGGGGTCTTTCCATATTTCGGCTATTGTGGACATTGCTGTTACAAACATTGGGGTGCATGTGCCCCTTTGAATCACTGTTTTTATATCCTTTGGATAAATACCTAGTAGTGCAATTGCTGGGTCGTAGGGTAGCTCTATTTTCAACTTTTTGAGGAACCTCCATACTGTTTTCCAGAGTGGCTATACCAGCTTGCATTCCCACCAGCACTCTCAGAAGGCTCCCCTTTCTCTACATTCTCACCAACATCTGTTGTTTCCTGAGTTAATTTTAGCCATTCTAACCAGTGTGAGGTGATATTTCATTGTGGTTTTGATTTGCATTTGCCTGATGATGAGTCATTTTGAGCATTTTTGCATGTGTCTGTTGGCCATCTGTATGTCTTCTTTGGAGAAATGTCTGTTCATGTCTTCTGCCCATTTCTTGACTAGATTTTTTGTCTTTTGGGTGTTGAGTTTGATAAGTTCTTTATAGATTTTGGATACTAACCCTTTATCTGACATGTCATTTGTGAATATCTTCTCCTCTGCCTTTTAGTTTTGTTCATTGTTTCCTTTGCTGTGCAAAAGCTTTTTATCCTGATGAGGTCCCAATAGTTCATTTTTGCTTTTGTTTCCCTTGCCCTTGGAGATGTGTCTAACAAGAAGTTGCTGCGACTGAGGTCAAAGAAGTTGCTGCCTGTGTTCTCCTCTAGGATTTTGATGGATTCCTGTCTTACATTTAGGTCTTTCATCTATTTTGAGTTTATTTTTGTGTATGGTGTAAGAAAGTGGTCCAGTTTCATTATGCTGCCTGTGGCTGTCCAATTTTCCCAACACCATTTGTTGAAGAGACTCTCTTTTTTCCATTGGACATTCTTTCCTGCTCTGTTGATGATTAGTTGACCATAGAGTTGAGGGTCCATTTCTCGGTTCTCTATGCTGTTCCATTGACCTATATGTCTGTTTTTGAACCACTATCATACTATCTTGATGATTACAGCTTTGTAATAGAGCTTGAAGTCTGGAATTATGATGCCTCCAGCTTTAGTTTTCTTTTTCAACATTACTTTGGCTATTTGGGAACTTTTCTGGTTCCATACAAATTTTAGAATTCTTTGTTCCAGCTCTGTGAAAAATGCTGGTAGTATTTTGATAGGGACAGCTTTGAATGTATAGACTGCTTTGGGTAGCATAGACATTTTAAAAATGTTTTTTCTTCCAATCCATGAGCATGGAATGTTTTTCCATTTCTTTGTGTCTTCTACAACTTCTTTCATAAGTGTTCTATATTTTCAGAGTATAGATCCCTTACCTCTTTGGTTAGGTTTATTCCTAGCTAACTTATGGTTTGGGGTGCAATCATGAACAGGATCGATTCCTTAATTTCTCTTTCTGCTCCTTCTTTGTTAGTGGATAGAAATGCAACAGACTTCTCTGCATTGATTTTATATCCTGCCACTTTGCTGAATTTCTGTATCAGTTCTAGCAATTTTTTTGGTGGACTCTTTCATGTTGTCCGTGAAGAATGAAAGTTTGACTTCTTCTTTGCCAATTTGGATGTCTTTTATTTCTCTTTGTTGTGTAATTGCTGAGGCTAGGACTTCTAGTACTATGTTGAACAACAATGGTGAGAGTGGACATCCCTGTCATGTTCCTGACCTTAGGGGAAAAGCTCTCAGGTTTTCCCTTGTTGAGGATGTTGAGGATGATATTTGCTGTGGTCTTTTTTTTTTTAATTTTTATTTATTTATTTTTAAAGATTTTATTTATTTACTTGAGAGAGAGAAAATGAGCGGTGGGGAGGGGCAGAGGAAGAGAGAGAGAGACTCCCCGCTGAGCAGGGAGCCCAATGTGGGGCTTGATCCCAGGACCCCAGGATCATGACCTGAGCCAAAGGCAGATGCTTAACCAACTGAGCCACCCAGGTGCTCCCTTTTTTTTTTTTTTAAGATTTTATTTATTTATCTGAGAGAGAGAGAACAGGTGGGGGGAGGGGAAGAGAGAGAGGGAGAAGCTGAGCAAGAAGCCCCATATGGGACTCTATCCCAGGACCCTGGGATTATGACCTGAGCAGAAGGCAGATGGTTAACTGACTGAGCCACTCAGGTGCCCTCATGTTTTCATTTTCATTTCCTCCCATGTATTTTTTAATTCTTCTTTAATTTCCTGGTTGACCCATTCATTCTTTGCTAGGATGTTTTTTAACCTCCATGTATTTGTGGTCCTTCCAAATTTCTCCTTGTGGTTGACTTCAAGTTTCATAGAATTGTGGTCTGAAAATATGCATGGTATGATCTCAATCTTTTGTACCAGTTGAATCCTGATTTGTGACCCAGTATGTGACCTATTCTGGAGAATGTTCCATGTGCACTTGAAAAGAACGTGTATTCTGATGCTTTAGGATGAAATGCTGTGTATATATCTCTTTTTTTTTTTTTAATTTTATTATGTTATGTTAGTCACCATACATTACATCATTAGTTTTTGATGTAGTGATCCACGATCCATTTGTTTTCGTATAACACCCAGTGCTCCATGCAGTATGTGCCCTCCTTAATACCCATCACTGGGCTAACCAATCCTCCCTCCCCCCTCCCCTCTAAAACCCTGTTTGTTTCTCAGGTCCATAGTCTCTCATGGTTATATATCTCTTAAGTATATTTGGTCCAGTGTGTCATTCAAAGCCCTTGTTTCCTTGTTGATCTTCTGCTTAGATGATCTGTCCATTGCTGTGAGCGAGGTGTTAAAGTCTGGTACTATTACTGTATTATTATCAATGAGTTTCTTTTATTTTGTCATTACTTGATTTATATATTTGGCTGCTCCCAAGTTAGGGACATAAATATTTATAATTGTTAGATCTTCTTTAGACCCCTTTATTATGATATAGTGCCCTTCTTCATCTCTTATTATAGTCTTTGGTTTAAAATCTAGTTTGTCTGATATAGGGATGGCTGCTCCACCTTTCTTTTGGTGTCCATTAGCATGGTAAATCGCTCTCCACCCATCACTTTTTTTTTTTTTTTTTGACAGTCCACCCCATCACTTTCAATCTGGAGGTGTGTTTGGGTCTAAAATGAGTTGGGAGAAAGAGAATCTTAAGTAGGTTCCACACCCAGCATAGAGCCCAATGCAGGGCTCGATCTCACAACCCTGAGATCATGACCTGAGCTGAAATCAAGAATTGAATACTTACCTGACCGAGCTGCCCAGGCGCCTCTCAAAATAAATATTATTAAGATTATTTCTATTCTAGAAGTAAGACTCATTAGAGAAAATTCTAATTACAAAAAATATAAGAAATTGGAGAAAACCACTCATTTTACCAAAATCCAGTCTCTGTTAACATTTTTTTTAAAGATTTTATTTATTTATTTGACAGAGAGAGGGAGACAGCAAGAGAGGAAACACAAGCAAGGGGAGAGGGAGAGGGAGAAGCAGGGAGCCCGACACGGGGCTCGATCCCAGGACCCTGGGATCATGACCTGAGCCAAAGGCAGATGCTTAACCAACTGAACCACCCAGGCGCCCCTCTGTTAACATTTTTAAGTGTGTTTCTTTTCCATCTTTTTTCTACACATTTAAAATTTTCTTTTTTACAGTTATGACTACCATAGTTCTATTACAGTTTTATGTGTTGTTTTCTCTCCACTTGACATGCTATAATACAATTAGTTTCCCACTTCAAAGTCCTCATAAAGATTATTTTCAATGATTGCATTACATAATTGATTTAACAAGGCCCATATGGTTAAACATTTGTATTAATTTCTAATTTTTTATTATTATAAGGAACTCTGCCTTTAACACATTTATTAATGTTTTTGCAATTTGTCACAATATTTAATTTAATAGATTAAGAAATATGAATGTTTTTGACACTATTGATTTAATTTATTGAATTGCTCTCTAAGTTGGGTCCCAATAATCTTTGTTTTCAGCAGAGGCTTTAGAGTCATCTCCGAGTTGAACCCCAGCTCCATGGGCTGGAGTGAGGCTCTTAGAGGTCCTCACCAATGATGAGGGAGTAGGGTGCCATCTGCTCTTCTGTCCCCTGCAAAAGGTAGCTTAAAGTTAATAAAACACCCAGCTGAAAATAGGTTGTGAAAGAGGCTAATGAATAAGTGTTTCCCTGTGATGACTACTTTAATGATTTTATATTTTTGAATATCAAATTTCAAACTGTATTAATTTTTTTTTCTTTTTTTGTTGCTCTTATTTTACTAGTCCCCTTGACACATTTGGTTCACTGATAGAGTGATGGAGTTCCAGAGAACCACCCTTTGTGCTTTTGAGAACTCAGTAAGTTCAGTGGGTCTCTCTAAATCTTATCTTTAAACCGAAGATAATCATATGTATTTTATTGGTTGTTTTGGGGGTTAAAATTATTTGCTGCTTTGCACAGTGCCTGTCCTGTTAGTAAGCATTCAATAAATGATAGCTGCTGTTGATATTTTTTTAAAAGTTTTTTTAATATAATCACTACACTTAATGTGGGGCTCAAACCCATGATCCCTGAGATCACAAGTCACATGTTCTCTCAACTGAACTAGCCAGGTGCCCCTGTTGATTATTTAAAAGGCTATGATGGGGGCTCCTGGGTGGCTCAGTCAGTTAATGGTCTGCCTCCAGCTCAGGTCATGATCACGGCATCCTGGGATCAAGCCCTGCATCGGGCTCCGAGCTCAGCAGGGAGCCTGCTTCTTTCTCTCCCTCTGCCTGCCTGCCTGCTGGTCTGCCTGCTTGTGATCTCTCTCTCTCTGTCAAATAAATACATAAAATCTTAAAAAATAAAAAATAATAAAATTCTGGGGGGCAGATAATGACCACTAGAATCTACAACTCTGAGCCCGTTCTAAATTTTAAAAATCCTTGGGAAGGACTCTGACAGGTATGGACTAACTCACAGGCTCATCTTAGACCCATTGCCATGATCATAGGAATGTCTACCTTGATGGTCAGACCTGGAGCAAGGCTTTCCCTGTCATTGGGGAGAAGGACTAATGTGATTAGTAGTCTCACCCAAATCCCTTCACCTGAGTGGAGAACAAGTTGCTCCCCAAAGGAAATGTGTGTGTATTGGCGTGGGAAGAGGGGTGGGGAAGATTGCAGGAGAAGCCGCCAACGTGCTGAGTAGACAAAAGCAACTGTTACAGTCTACAAATTGGCAGGCAAGGCCATTTGTGATTTCCCCTGACACAGCTCCAGCCTCCATTTTGTTTTTGTGACTCTGTACGTCTCATCCTGTTAGGGACACTGAACTTCCACTGAGCTCTGCATCTCCTGGGCTCCCCTTTGCATGAGCCACTCCTTCTTCATCTAAGCCCTCTACCTAGCTAATTCCAACTCAACTTCAGCATATAGTGCAGTTGTCACCCCCTCTAGGAAATCTACAAGGATTCCATACTTCCCCCCAATTAGAGTTAGAATCCTGAAAGGGCTTATGGTGTTCGGGGCTTCCTCCTAGCATAACACATATCACATCATATTGGGATACACTCCAGCTCATTTAAGCAGAAATTTATTTATTACAGGGTTCAAGGAACCTTACAGAATTTCAGAGAGGCAAGGGAGCCAAGCTTGGTTATTAATCAGCCTGTGAGCAACACAATTAGGAGAAACATCCAATATCCTATAGAAACTTCATAGCCACTTAGCCCCTCCAACGCTAGAAACAGGTTTCGAGAACCCCTGCAACAACCGTCATAAAAGCCAAGCACCTCCACCACCCTTCCTACCTGAGAGACCTTGTGGCTGCCACATCACAGTATTTACTTTTACCTTCTAAATCTCTGCTTGGCAGAAGCCTGGTCACATAGAGAATCTAGCTGCAAAGGAAACTGGGAAATTTAGTCTTTATCACAATAAACTGAGGGTTGGAATAGTACGGAATGAGCCAATTTCTAGTATCTTCCACAAAAGCTGTGTTATTAAAGGTGTACAAAGTTATGGTGTTCATACTGTCTTGGTATATAGTTTCATAATCTGTATGAAATCTTTGTTTCCAGAAATATTTTTAATTTAACATCCATTTTATCTGATATTAGTCAATACTAATATCAAGCGAATTATAAGCTAAGCTAGCTTTCTTTTGGGTACTAATTTCCTGACATATTTTTTCCTATCCCCTTATTTATACTCTTTCTATGCTATTTTGTTTGAGGTACATAACTTGTAAGCAGTATGGGTAACTGGATTTTAAAAAAACAATCTAACAGTCCTATCCTTTAATATGTGAGTTTAAATATTTATTTAATATGATTAGGAATCTAATAACTTATCTCTGACATTTTATATTTGCAAATTTATGAAGGTTTTTCTTTTTTTCCCTTTTCTGTCTTCTTTTGGATTGTCAGGTTTTTCTAATTCACCTTCTTTTTCTTCAACAAGTTTGGAAATTACATATTCTATTTCTAATCATTTAGGGGCTTTAACAGACTTAAGTTTATACTTTCCTAACAAAGTCAATAGTTAAACTATATGTCTAGCCTCCTCCTGGACAAGACATTTAGAATAACATAACTTCCCTCCTGACTCACCACACTACATGAATGCCCATGTTATTACTGTCTAGATTTTGGCTCAGAATGTTTTTGTCTGTTCTTGGAAAGAAGTTTCTCCAGGTGATCACTCATCCATCTTGATCTAGAGGTTATGACAGCCATTCGATCTCTTCCTTTTTCCAAATTCCTCCCAACTCCACAGCCTTTCACCTCCTTTCCTGCCTCCCCACACTGCTTATAAAGTCCCACAGCTCCCTCACTCCTTGCCTTACCACCCCACCGTCCTGTGAATCCTCCACCTGGGAGAGGCAAGCAGGTGCTTATATGCTGAACAACATGTGCCCTGAGTGTGAAGAACTCGAAACCACTGCAGTTTCTTAAGCTCCCTTGCCTATTCCTACCCTTCTCTTTTTCAGCTCATGACCCCACCTCTTACTTCAGGGGATATAGAAGCCATCAACAATTTTCACTTCCTCACCAATAAATTCATCTCTATCCCCACTCACATTTTCCTCTCAGCTTCACTTGAAACAATGCTCTTCTTCTGCCCCTAGGCCAGCTTTCAGATGTAGTCCCTCAATTCCTACTCCTGTCTCCTGTATTTTTAATTCTCTCTCACTAATCCCTCATTGCACCACCAGACAATACTAGCTAAATCAACCTTGCTTCTAATGAACATTTAATACATATTTATAGAGTACATAAATGAATAAATTGGTCAATATGGTATTTACAAAATGGCCATAATCGCTGTCTTTCATCTGAGACATTGTTAAGAATATCAAGATATTGGGGCGTCTGGGTGGCTCAGTCATTAAGCGTCTGCCTTCGGCTCAGGTCATGATCCCAGGGTCCTGGGATCAAGCACCACATCGGGCTCCCTGCTCAGCAGGGAGCCTGCTGCTCCCTCTCCCACTCCCCCTGCTTGTGTTCCCCTCTCTTGCTATGTCTCTCTCTGTCAAATAAATAAATAAAATCTTTGGGGCGCCTGGGTGGCTCAGTTGGTTAAGCGACTGCCTTCGGCTCAGGTCATGATCCTGGAGTCCCTGGATCGAGTCCCGCATCGGGCTTCCTGCTCGGCAGGGAGTCTGCTTCTCCCTCTCCCACTCCCCCTGCTTGTGTTCCCTCTCTCGCTGTGTCTTTCTCTGTCAAATAAATAAATAAAATCTTTAAAAAATAATAATAATAAATAAATAAATAAATAAATAAATAAATAAATAAATAAAATCTTTTAAAAAAAGATAAAAAAAGAATATCAAGATATTGCACACACTCAGAAGTGTAACTTTCCACAAATATTTGAAGATCACATCGTGAATTCATATAACAAATATCTGAGTTCCTACACTTGCCCTATTATAGGCACTGGGGATAGAGAGCGAATAAAATAGTCAAGGACCCCACCCTCATGTAGCTGACATTCTGGGGGAGGAAAGCAGGATATAAATAAGTAATCAAATAAAATAATTTCAAATGGCAGGGGGTATGAAGAAAATAAAATGGAATCATGGATGGGGAGTGGCATGTTGAGGAAAAACAAGAAAGTAGGTGTGACAAAAGCCTAAAGAACAGGGGGAAGGAAGGATGAGGTGAGGAAAGGAGAGCAGGAGGCAGACCGTGACATCACATGTAGATTCGGTTGTTATGGCACTGGCATGCCACTGGCTTTTTAAAACTGAAATAAAATAACATTGTAAGATGCATAGAAAGTGTACAACTTGACAACACACACACACACACACACACACACACCCCTCATGAAACAACCACCCAGTTCAAGATACAGAACATTTCCAAACCTCAGAAGTTTCCCTCATGCCACTTCACAGTCCCTCAACCCCAGTCCCTAGCAAAGATACAGTCCCACTAATCTCTAGCTGGCCTTCTATCACTGCAAAGTTGTTTTTCTTACTCTTGAACTTCTTTTTTTTTTTTTTTTAAGATTTTATTTATTTATTTGACAGAGAGAGACACAGCGAGAGAGGGAACACAAGCAGGGGGAGTGGGAGAGGGAGAAGCAGGCTCCCCACGGAGCAGGGAGCCCGATGCGGGGCTCGATCCCAGGACCCTGGGACCATGACCCGAGCCAAAGGCGACGCTTAACCTACTGAGCCACCCAGGCGCCCCTCTCTTGAACTTCTTCTACATAGAATCATACTGTCCAAACTTTGGTCGGTCTTCATTTGCTTTATCTGAGAGATTCATCTATGTTGTTGCATGAGCCAGGAGTTCCCTCACTTTTTTTTATTACTTGTATTCTGTTATAGAAATACATCATCGTTTATCTACTGTACTACTGATGACCGTTTAGTTTGTTGCCAGTTTTGTTTCTTATCAATCAAGCTGTTCTAAGTACCCTTGAACATCTTTTAGTGGACACAGACACTCGTCCCGTGCACATGCCTAGGAGTGAAGTTGCTAGGTCATAGAGTAAGCATATGTTGAGCTTTATTAGTTATTGCCAACAGTCTCTCGGGCTCACCATATATTCCCTCCTGCTAGTGGTGTGTGAGAGTTCTAGTTCCTTTACACCCTCAGCAATATGGGGTATTGTCAGACATTTTAATTTTTAAAAAAATGTTAGCCATTCTGGCAGGTGTATAGTCATATCTCATTGTAGCTTTACTTTTACTTTCCCCGAAGATTAATGATGTTGAACACCGTTTCATATTCCAACTGTATGTTTAGATTTTGACTTTTGGTAGGTTTTAGGCAGATTGACCTGTATTTTTAAAAGAGCCCTCCGGTCCCTCTGTGGAGGACCAACTATGGGGAGCAGAGCGGAGCGGAGGCGGAGGGAACACTAGAAGACTATCACAGTGGCCCAGGCAGGAGCTGGAGGTGGTTTGGATGAGTAGTGGCAAAGGAGTCAGAAAGAAGCGAAAAGACTCTGGATAAACCTTGCAGGAAGCCTACTGACTGTATGCATGGATCGCACATGGGAGAGAAAAGGAGGGGTCAAAGATGATCTGAACACCGGATAGAATGGTGGTACATCTCCCACAGTGTCGAAATTTGGGTGAGGAGTGGTTTCTTACGTGTTAGTAGGAAAGTTATAGGAGATGAAAGGAGAGATTGAATCACACTGTAGCAAACTGGCCCCCCCCCCCCACCCGCCTGCCTCACACACAAAAAAAACAACCCGAAAGCAAACAAATTCCAGTCACAAACTGCTCAAAGAAACATTCTGGGCACTGAGAATGCTGTGGTGAACTTTGATTTGCTTCCTTGCCTTGCAAATGAGCTCTGTAGCGCTGTGCTGTGTGCATTTGCCAGCAAAGCTTATATAACTTCATTTATCACTAATGTTGTTGCTTTTTTTTTTCTTCCAAGAATAAGTATGTCTTTACCAGATGAAATTAAAAAAAAAAAAACAAAAACAAATCCAGAAATTTAAAATTAAATTAGTTTGGAAATTACTGGCATTTTTCTTCTTGTGTAAGGTCACTCTGCCCTTGCAGGTCAGTGCTGGGGAAGTGACACATTTCTTTCTCTGTCCCACACTTCTTATTTTCATGCAATAAAAAGCAAATCCCTAACATTTCAAATGTTCAGTGCCTGTGGCAACTATTTTTCTCCTCATTTGAACCTTTAATTTTAAGTTATGTTATGTAATAGGTAGAATGCCAGGCCACTGGTTTACCAGGCCATTTCTATGTGGAAAACAAAATTCCGTACTTGCAGAAATAATAAGCTGACTCTTCCTGTCTCTATGCCATCAGTCAGCCTGCTGCTGCGATGTGTGTAGTGCTTTTCAGTCCTTAAACCTGTGACAATACTGCATCAAAGAAGGACCTCCCAGCTGACAACAAATAGTCCCTGTGCTAGACACCAGTCCTATGAGGTAGGCTCTATTATCTCCATTTAACACATGAGGAAACTAACTTCAGTAACTTGCCCAGGATCATTTGGCTGGTAAGCGATGGGGCCGAGATCAGAACCCATGTTTATCTGAGTTGAAAACTGGAGCTTTGAATGGCTCCCAAACTAGAGCAGCGTAGAGTGGAAATTAAAGTGTGAGGGTGTGGGGCGCCTAGGTGGCTTAGATGGTTCAGCATCTGCCTTTGGCTCAGGTCATGATCCCAGGGATCTGGGATCGAGCCCTGCGTTGGGCTCCCTGCTCAGTGCAGAGCCTGCTTCTCCCTCTCCTCTGCCATTCCCTCCGCTTGTGCTCTCTGGTTCTGTCTCTCTGTCAAATAAATAAATAAAATCTTTTAAAAATAATAATAATAAAAATAAAGTGTGCCAGAGCCAGCCTCCTGGGTTCACATCACAGCCCTACCACTTACTGGCACTCCCCTGTCTGATGGGAGACCATCATGTTACCTATCTCATTGGCTAGTGTAAGGATTAAATAGTTAACATATATAGAGCACTTAGAACTGGGCCTGGTTTATGCTATGAGATGGTTAGCTATTATTTTTTTAAAAATAATAGCTTTATTAAGATATAATTCGCATACCATATCATTCAAACATTTAAAGTGTACAATCCCATGGTTTATGGCATATTCAGGAAATTGTACAACCATCACCACAATCAATCTGAGAACATTTCATCACCCCAAAAAGAAAGCCAGGACCCATTAGCAATCACTTGCCACACCCACCCACCTCCAGCCCTAAGCAACCACGAGCCTACTTTCTATCTTTCTAGGTTTATAGATCTATAAGAATCTATTGACTATATATTGCCCATTCTGGACATTTCATGTAAATGGAATCATACAATATGTGACCATTTGTTTCTGGCCTCTCTCACTTAGTAGGTTTCAAGTTTCATACATGTTGTGGCATGCATCAATACTTCATTTCTTTTAATAGCCAAATAATATTGCATTGTAGAGATAGGTCACATTTTATTTATCCATTCATCAGTTGACGGACATTGGGGCTGTTTCTACTTTTTGGCTATTATGAATTGTGATGCTATGAATATGTGTGGACATATGTTTCCATGTCCCTTGGGTATATCAGTAGGAGTGGGATTACAGCTAGTACTTGGCATGACCTCTCTCTGTGTGTATTTATTTCTGAATAGGCAGATCCATAGTTCTCACAGATAAACATATACCTTAGCATTTTTGTTCTATATAACTTAATAAGTACCCTTCCTATTTTACACTACAAATGAAGAAACTGAGATTTTGAGAGATTTGCCTTACTGTTTCTTGGTCTGTAGCTTTGCCTACACTATATCTTTTTTTTTTTTTTTTTTTAGCATGCCCTCCTATCTGTCCCTTGCCAATCCTTTGGGTTTGAACTAAGGCTCTACCTCTTGCCCGGAAGACCTGCTTGGACTCCATGGCTGGGCCAGGCGCTTTGCTCTGTGCTTGCATAACATCCTGAGCATTGCTTTACTATTACCTTTGTCATATTCCACTACATTTATAACGGCAGGACCCTAGGGAAGGGGTGCTGTCCTCAACTTTGTCTTCCATGCCAACACAAGGCCTGGTATGAAGTGGTGGCTGAACTGATGTTGAAATTAAGAAAGAAGGGCCCAGGGACGCGTGGGTGGCTCAGTCAGTTAAGCGTCTGCCTTCAGCTTAGGTCATGATCCCAGGGTCCTGGGATCGAGTCCCACATTGGACTCCTTGTTCCATGGGGAGTCTGCGCCTCCCTCTCCCTCTGCTGCTCATGCTCTCTCTCTCTGTCAAATAAATAAATAAAATCTTAAAAAGAAAGAAAAAGAAAGAAAGAAGGGCCTAGATACATGCTAGAAAGTGGTCTATCAGACCGGTAAAATCTTGTTTGTCACACCATGCAGTTTGAAATGACAAAATAGAAAAACCAGGGAGTATTATTCATATCGGAAAAAGAGTCTTCACTTTACTAAATCACTTAACACAAACTTCTTATAAATAGTGAGTCCCCTTGGGAGACTGATGCCCAAAAGGTGGTGTGTCTGCCCAGAAATACCCGGGTTGCTTTTAGTGATACACAAGGGACATTTTTAACTTAACGGTTAATTATTTATTTCAAAATATATTAGATTATATCATTGTTTAGAAGCAGGCTAAAATCTTTTTTTTAAATGAAGACTAGTCAAAGAAAATATTAAGTAAGTAATGGTACAGATAGATCACAGATACAGCAAATATTATATAGATGGTACAAAAGAATTCAAGTTTTAGAACACTATTTGAGGAAGTTCAAAATATGAAAAGTTTGAAATACAAAGTACATTTTATAAAGTTGTGCTTCCTTCAGTTTGACTGGGCACACAGATCACATGTGATCTTGCTAAAAATGCAGATTTGATCAAATAAATATGAATGTTTGTGTCTCCACCCCCCACCCCACCCCCAACTCCTATGTTGAAATGGAATCCCCAGTGTAACAGTGTTTGGAGGTGAGGACTTTGAGAGGTGCTGAGGGTGGAGCCTCATGAATGGGATTAGTGATCTTATAAGAAGAGGCCAGCGAGTGAGCTTGTGCTCTTTCCACCAAGTGAGGACACAGCAAGAAGACAGCCCTATAAGCCAGGAAGACGGCATCACCAAGAGCATGACTGGCTGGCACCCTAGCTCAGGCTTCCAGACTTCAGAGCTGTGAGAAATAAGTATTTGCCGTTTAAGCCATGCAGTCTATGGTAATTTGTTATAGCACTCCTAATTGGACTAAGCTGGTAGGTGTACAGTGGTGTCTGAGATCCTGCATTTTTTTAAAAAGATTTTATTTATTTATTTGACAGAGAGAGACACAGAGAGAGAGGGAACACAAGCAGGGGGAGTGGGAGAGGGAGAAGCAGGCTCCCCACGAGCAGGGAGCCTGACACGGTGCTCGATCCTATGACCCTGGGATCATGACCTGGGCCGAAGGCAGATGCTTAATCTACTGAGCCACCCTGGTGCCCCTGAGATCTGCATTTTTAACGAGCACCCAGGGGATGCTGACGCTGCTGGTGCCAGATCACACTCGGAGAGGCAAGGTTATAAAGCATAAATGAAAATATAAAGTAATAGCAATAATGCTACCTACTACCTCTTCAGTTCTATGCACTGGGTACTCTTGTAGGTATTTTGTAGATGTTAAATTTATCAATGTTCACAAAAGTCCTGTACGGTAGCTACTAATATCTCCACTTTACAAATGAAAATGTAAAAATCAGAATTGGTTCAAGTTTTAGTCATCATTTTTTTCCCCCACAAAATAAGACACAGGCCAAAAGAAAGTACTATCATTGTCCTTATTTTCATCATTGCTATAAAACAGAATCAATCAAACTAGAGGGACCTAAACCATTGCTCGGCTTTGGCCAGTGCAGGTTCTCAGTGCTTGTTCTATTCACATGTCCTCTCTATGGCCTCATTGTGAGTCAGAAAGTAATCTGGTCCAGGGATCAAAGCCTGAAACGTTTTCCCATTTCCTTCCCTGCATTCAAAACAAAACAGCTCTGGGCAAGGGATGCACTTCCGTCCCATGGTTATTTGATGAAGACCAAAAAAAAAAAAAAAAAAAAAAAACCTACTAAAACACAATTTGGAATAAAAAGCATTCTTTTTTTTTTTTTTTAAAGATTTTATTTATTTATTTGACAGAGACAGAGATAGCGAGAGCAGGAACACAAGCAGCGGGAGTGGGAGAGGGAGAGCAGGCTTCCCGCCGAGGAGGGAACCCGATGTGGGTCTTGATCCCAGGACCCTGGGATCATGACCTGAGCCGAAGGCAGATGCTTAACAACTGAGCCACCCAGGGGCCCAGGAATAAAAAGCATTCTTAAAACAAATATCAATTACCTATGGTAAAAGAAATACACACACATGCATACGCATGCTAATATGTACAATGGTTTCAGCTGCCTTTAGGGGAGTTGAAATTACTAATGTATTCCCACAGAAGTACTCTGTGAGATAAATACATATCTATCTATCTACCCATCCATCTATCTATCCATCTATCTATCGTAAAGATTCCAAAGCACCCCATTAAGAATAAATCCAAGAAAAAACAAACAATAAAACCAAGGTTTCTTTTTCAGAGGGTCCCAGGGCCCTTTGAGTTAGTGGAGGAGGAGATCTGCTGTTAGTCACAGACCACAGACCATCAACGTGCCTTAGGTGCCTTCAAAGGGGAACTTTATTCTCTATCTGTCTAAACAGTAGATTCCAGAAACCTGAGGGCTTAGGCTCAATCTGGCCTGGCTTTTCTGTTGTTGTCTAATTTGGAAATGTCCATATAAGAGCAGATACCTGACTTCTCTTGAAAAATGGGAAGACTTGGCAACACTGGACCTAGATTTTTGCATTCACTTCAGCTATTTGTAGTAGAGGAGTGGCTGTCCCACTTGACTGTCTCAGCAAGTTTCACTCATGTCCATTACCTGCCTGGCCCTGTAGGCTTTTGAGTTTGGAATTCCTGGTTCACAAGCAGGGTTTATAAACAGCCAACATTTGCTCATCATTATCCTGGGGAAAATCTGGCCAGGTATGTTGGAACACTGAAAAACAGTTTCCTTTTAACAAAGTGAAATCAGCTGGTTCACACAGGAATTATTCATTGAGTTTGTGGAAGCCAGTGTGCCCTGATTTAAACACTGTATATTACTCAGCTATGCAAGTGACAAATCTCCCATGTTCCCACCTGTGGCACAGCTGGTTGTCAGTTGTTACACTCTTGGCTCATTTTCTCTGAAGCTCATTTTAAGCACTAGAAGTGACTCTGGAAGTGGCCCAATAATGTTTTCACCTAGTTTGCTGGTTAGTAGGAGGTGAACTTCCTGAGGGTCCTAAGAGTCAATAGAATGAAGAGAGATTTTCATGTATGGTGGGGAGATGATATCCACAGAGAATTGAATTACTGTCTTTAAAAAAGCAAGTACTTTTTCAATTTACTTTTTCACTTTTCAACTTGACCAATTTAGAGGATGGAGAATATTACAATCATCTGGCTTTGTATTAATTCAGTAACTATTTATTAAGCACCAACTTTGTTGCCACACCCTGTGCCAAACTGGGGACACAATGGTGAATGAGACTGGGTCCTCTGCTCTGTAAAAGTTCAGCCTGAAGGTAGTTATCCAAATATTTATATCCTGACAGTGACTTGAGTAGTGATTGGTGCCATCTTACCTGTGGAGCAAAGACCTGTCCATCAGGGTCCCCAAAGAGACCCCACAATATTCCCATCTGTTTGCTTCCCAACAGACACAGGTATATTTGCCTTGATTTTCCAAAGGTCTTCCTTTCCCTCACCCATAACACACCTCCAACCAACATAGATACCCTTGGCAAGAGTGAGGACTCAGAAACGTCCAGGGCAGGGCAGGAGCCAACCCAAAGCACTGTGATGAACTGCAGAGGAGTGGTCACTACTCAGGTACTGCCAACTGTTGGGAGCCAGAAATGCTGCCCCAGTGTTGCCAGAATGTCAGGGTTTGTGAGAGAAGCCAGACATTGTAATTTATTTAGTGTAACGTCTTTTTGAGAGTTAGGGTTTGATCACCAAAAATGGGGTCGCAGGCAGGTTTCAGTTAGGCGGTCCCCAGACTGTGATCTCTGATTCCAGGAGACCCCCTGCACCCCCTCATTACATTTAACAGGGAATCTTAACCAAGAACTAGCAACCTGGAATTTGCCTTTTCCAGGAAGTCCTGTTGGGCCGCTCATGTTTTTGAAAATCCAACACAGGGAAATATTCAGACTTCCTGGATCTTTCTCTCTTTTTCAATATTTCTCTCTCTCTCTCTACTATTTTATCTATAATACTTATTTTCATTAAAGAGTAGATCTCAAATACAAGTTATTCTTTAAGAGTACTCTTTGTAAGATATATATAATAACATAATTTGGTGCTTCTGACAATAATCCTTAACTTTTCATATTCACGTCATTCTGGCTTGGAATAAAAATCCTCTCCTGGGCACTCGTCTCTTACTTCTGGACTGGACTTGAGCTAAAAAGCCCATGAGTGCCTTATCTTTCAATGCCTACAAAGACTTCATTCTCTATCATTCACAGGTGTTCTATTTGCCCTGCCTTGATTGTATAAGCTAATTACATAAAAGATTTTGTTTTGATTTTCCATCTCCCTGTCCTCAGAGCTGCTTTCTTTTTATTCAACTGCAGTTAAAGAGAAAACAATAGAATTGAGAGTATAAAAGCCTCCCTGGCTTCATTTTTATTCAGGGAAGATATTTTCAATCTTTAATTATTTTACCACAGTTTCTCACCTCATTAGGACTTAATTTATGCACATAAGTAGAATTAATTTTAATTAGCAATCCTGGATTGTGGATTTTCCTTAGCAACATCCCAGAAGAGGCTTCAACTTTAAGCATGCTTCAGATTCCCAGCTCTTCTAGAACTGTATCGTAAAAAGCAAAAGCAGAACAGATACATAAACCAGTGTCCCTAACACAATATATTTCTTTAAAACATTTTAATAACCTTGGGATATTTATTCATAAGATTTTAATCACCTTGGGATGCTTTGACTAATGTTTGATCTTTTTTTTTTTTTTTAAATCTCCTTATAGTTGCCACCAAAAGAATATGTGTTGAGTATAGCCAACCCTGATTCTTCTCTGGAAATACCTGTCTCTCAGGTATTTAAAAATGATCATTTCATCATCACGACTTCAAACAGAGGCCTCAGTAGTTAGTAATACCTAAATGTGATCTAATTTTCTGAGAATGAGGAAAGTAACTACGGAATCCAAGACAAAAATAACAGCTGGCCTTTTTAACATTTTTTAATTGCTTGCTATGTGCCAGCATTGTTCAGATCACTCTGCCTCAGTCAGCTTATTGAACTCCTATTATCATCCCATTCTTCTAGGTGGCATAGCTGAGGCACGGAGAGGCAGTGTAACTCACCCAAGGTCACAGAGTGGGCACTATTCGAACCCACGCCCTCTGGCCCGGGAGCCTGCAGCCTTAACCTCTTGTCTGCCCTGCCTCCTGGGCACAAGGAGAACCAGAGCAGAGATATGATTAAAGTTGATGTTTTTTCCCTTATATGTTTGCCTTGCCTAGCTTTAGTTCTTCCATTTGCCCCAAATTCCTCATTTGTAAATTCCAACAGTATATTTACCAAGATATTGTGCAACTCATTATTTTTTTTTCACCAGCTTCAGATTTATTTAAAGATAACACATGAATGAGGTATCTAAAAGTGTTTGGCTCCTTTAATGAGTAACACATTTTATGACATTTCTTCGAACGATGGAGAAATACTACCCAGCATCTTACTGCCTTCTGTTGTTCCTGCACATAAAATATCCCTTTCCCTGACACAAAATTTCTTTCTGTGTCTCTTTTTCCCCCTGCTCCTTTGCCAACTGTATTTTTTTAATAATTTTATTTTATTATGTTAATCACCATACATTACATCATTAGTTTTTGATGTAGTGTTCCATGATTCATTGTTTGCGTATAACACCCAGTGCTCCATTCAGTATGTGCCCTCTTTAATACCCATCACCAGGCTAACCCATCCCTTCCCCCAGAACCCTCAGTTTGTTTCTCAGAGTCCATAGTCTCTCATGGTTCATCTCCCCCTCCGATTTCACCCCCTTCATTTTTCCCTTCTGCTATCTTCTTCTTTTTTTTTTAACATATAATGTATTATTTGTTTCAGAGGTACAGGTCTGTGATTCATCAGTCTTACACAATTCACAGCGCTCACCATAGCACATACCCTCCCCAGTGTCCATCATCCAGCCACCCCATCCCTCCCACCCCCCACCACTCCAGCAACCCTCAGTTTGTTTCCTGAGATTAAGAGTCTCTTATGGTTTGTCTCCCTCTCCAGTTTGGTCTTGTTTCATTTTTCCCTTCGTTACCCTCTGATCCTCTGTCTTGTTTCTCAAATTCCTCATATCAGTGAGATCATATGATACATGTCTTTCTGATTGACTTATTTCGCCAGCATAATACCCTCTAGTTCCATCCACATCGTTGCAAATGGCAAGATTTCATTTTTTTGATGGCTGCATAATATTCCATTGTGTGTGTGTGTGTGTGTGTGTATACACACACACACATATGCCACATCTTCTTTATCCGTTCATCTGTTGATGGACATCTGGGCTCTTTCCATAGTTTGGCTATTGTGGACATTGCTGCTATAAACTTTGGGGTGCAGGTGCCCCTTCGGATCCCTACATTTGTATCTTTGGGGTGCAACTCATTATTTAAATGTATTCATAGTTCCCTGGAACTTGGAAGAAAGGCTACATAAATATTACAGAACGATTAAAAAATGTATGAAATGTATTCACCTGAAAATATGACGGTTGAATTTCTTACTATAAATCAAGGAATGGGTGCTGACTTTCGCACCAAGTCCCGAGGCTGTAGCTGTTCTGGGGCACTCTGCACAATCTCACAGCATAGGCTGCTGAGGCTCTGGGGCTAACAGTAAGATTCCACACCAGGAGCGCATCCCCCCTGAGGCCTCAGGAAACCGCATCCCCGGCGGTGGCTAGGCCTCCATGGGCCTTTTCCCTCAAACTTTCTACTCTCCTAAATGCCATGAGAGGAATTTGAAGAAGAAGCAACACAAGGGATAAACAGTGACACATTCATACCGCAGAATACTACTCTGCAAGGAAAAGAATGAACTAAACGTATGCACAACATGGATGAATTTCACAGGCATTTTTGCTGAAAGGGGACAGCCATCAAGTAATATATACTGCATAGTTTTGTTCATGTAAAGCTGAAGAACAGGCCGAACCTGGGGTGGGGAAACTGTTTTACTTCTTGATCTAGGTGTGGTTACATAGGGATATATATAGGTCTACAGATCATAAAGTTGTACACTTGCGATTAGTTCACTTGATGCATATTATACCTTAATAAAAAAATGAAAAGTACTTACATAGAAGACCATGGAGCTCCAAATGCATGGTGGGATCTGCACCCAGAGCCGAAGGCAGGGACCGGCTTACAGCAGGGCTTGGCTTGCATGTCAAGCTAAGGGCTTGCCCTTTATTCAGGAACCCCGGGGCCTCTTGAAGAAGTGACGTGATTGCTTTGGAGTGTTGAAAGCTCAGTCAGCATCATCTGCGTAGAAAGAGAACTGGAGCGGGGCAAAACAGAGAGCAGGGGAGATAAGATCACCTTAAATAGCCCTCATCTGAGAAAACTCTAATTCTCTATCAACTTGGTGAATGCACACTGTCTGTAAAAACAAAGCATTCACCACCAACTTGGAGTCCGGGAAGGATGCGGTCGCTCCGGGGATCCACCCTGTTGCACTAGGCATGCAGACGATTTAAAAATGGTTTTTCCGGGGCTGCCCTCACCACCGTGGGCTCCCCAGGGCAGGCCTTCCTGGCTCTCTGCCCTTCTCAGCTTCTCCTACTTCCCCACCCCCAGTTCCTGTTGCTGCGGTCAGTTTTCTTCTCTTAACATCATTTGCATAGAGGAGGAGGAGGTGGTCACCGCTGCCCACAGTGACCTAAATAAAATGCAGGGGTCACAGGGTCATTTCCATGGGGAGTGTGCATAATTTGCACATTCTCAGGCATGCTGTCAAAATTCAAGGAATTTTCCATATTAAAATTAAATATTGCCAACAAAGATCAGCCTTTTTAAAAAACTGAATTGAATATAGATGATCTGTAGTGTGTCTGTATCATAGCTGCAAGCCTTCAATTTTTTATATTTCTTTTGAGCTGTCTCCACTTACTCAATAAACAATTTTAATAAAAATAACCTCTTTAAAGTATATCTGTTTATGTGCTTTAAATACATATACACAGGATAATGCTCTGTCAGTAGTGTGGGTTCTTTTTTTTTTTTTTAAACACTTTATTTATTTGACAGAGAGCATGAGCGCGGGGGGAGAGGGAGAGGGAGAAGCAGGCTTCCCGCTGAGCAGGGAGCCCGATGCGGGACTCGATCCCAGGACCCTGGGATCATGACCTGAGCCTAAGGCAGACGCTTAACCGACTGAGCCACCCAGGCGCCCCAGTAGTCTGGGTTCTTTACTGATGTAAGCTTCTTCAGGTATGGTTCTGAATTTTTTATCACACATACTATAGTCGCCATTTACAGGCCATTAAATAAATAAGACACTTGGATTTAAAACAAATGCATTTCAACAATGTAGTACTCTAATTTAAAAAATGAGTTTGCATGTGTGTGTGTGCACACGCATGTGAGATACAAGTACCGAATTTACAAATAGATTACCTGAATCTTCATGTACTCTCAAGACCTTTAGCAGTTCAGGTTGTATAATCACTCACCCAAAATTTGTACAGCTGGAAGAAAAGCTAAAGATCGGTCAATGGAACCCACCTACTTTGCAAATGGAGACAGCCAGCTCCATCAAAGCTAAGGAACTTGTCACGCTGTTGACAGTCCCCCCCTCCCCAGCCCTAGAAGGTTTTTTACTTTGCTTTCTTTCACTTCCAAACGAGTTATTTTTTTTTTTTTAAGATTTTATTTATTTGACAGAGAGAGTGAGAGAGCACAAGCAGGGGGAAGCAGTAGGAGAGGGAGAAGCAGGCTTCCCGCGCCAAACGAGTTATTTTTTAAATATTCTAAGTCAAAATTCACCCTGGTAATTTGAAGAGAGGAAGAAAAGGATGTTGAAAAATAACTGGGTTCCCTGGGTGGCTCAGGTAGGTCATGATCTTAGGGTCATGAGATTGAGCCCTGCGTGGGGCTCTGAGCTCAGTGAGGAGTCTGCTTGAGATTCTCTCCCTCTGCCCCTCCCTCCTCCACTCTCTCTCTCTCTCAAATAAATAAATCTTAAAAAAAAAAGAAAGAAAAAAAGAACTACATACATATGAATAAGAAAATGACAGTCTGTGGTGGGATTAACCCAACTGTGAGCTGGAAAAAACAGGACAACACAGAAACATCTCTAAGAAGGAGGAAAGAAAACACCAGTGGGGTGTGGCCAGCTTTGTGCACTAAACACCAGCTGATGCTATTAATATAGGATGATTTGGCCAGGATTGATGGGAGTGGGAGATAGGTTGGAATTTAGATCTATGGCAAAATTTTTAGAAGCCAGGATTAATGGGAAAAAAAATCCATGATTTGAAATAATAAAAATTGAAATACAGACAGGATTTGATGCTGCATTTGCATAATCCTGTCTCACTCATTTCTTGCCTAATCCTGGCCCTGGTTCCAATAAAACTCTATTTATAAAAATAGGTGGAGTGCCTGGGTGGCTAAGTTGGTTAAGCGTCTGACTTGATTTTGGCTCAGGTCATGATCTCAGGGTTAGGAGATCGAGCCCAGTGTCAGACTCCTCACTCAGTGGGGAGTCTGTTTCTCTCCCTCTCCCTCTGCCCCTCCCCCTGCTCTCTCTCTCAAATAAATAAATTAATTTAAAAAAATAGGCAGCTGGCCTGTGAGCCATGGTTTGTCACTTTGGTTTTAAGAACATTGTATTAAAATATCATTTATCCTGGGGCGCCTGGGTGGCTCAGTTGGTTAAGCGACTGCCTTCGGCTCAGGTCATGATCCTGGAGTCCCGGGATCGAGTCCCGCATCGGGCTCCCTGCTCGGCAGGGAGTCTGCTTCTCCCTCTGACCCTCCCCCGTCTCATGTGCTCTCTCTCTCTCTCTCTCTCATTCTCTCTCTCAAATAAATAAATAAATAAAATCTTTTAAAAATAAATAAATAAAATAAAATATCATTTATCCTTAAAACAAGATGAAACTATAAAGGGAGACAAATCATAAGAAACTCTTAATCCTAGGAAACAAACTGAGGGTTGCTGAGGGGAGGGGCGTGGAGGGATGGGGTAACTGGGTGATGGACAGTAAGTAGAGCATGTGATGTAATGAGCACTGGGTATTATATAAGACTGATGAATCACAGGCCTGTACCTCTGAGACCAATAATACATTATATGTTAATTAATTGAATTTAAATAAAAAATGTTTAAAAAAATGGGAAAATCAAAAAAATATATACCATTTATCTTGATTGCTGAATTTTTTTGGCATCCCCGTAAAGTCTGTGCCCAAGGTAAGTGCCTCACTCCCCTCCCCTTAGTCCCCGCCCTGAGGTGGACCTGGCAACAGTGCACAGTGGCTAAGTTAGGTGATGAGGCAGCTTGAGTGTAAGACAAAATGAAGCTATGTGTGCATTTGTTCATGTAATTACTTTTTCATATAGCTGCCTTAGATCCCAGTCAGTACATTTTTATGAGTGAGAGTAAACAGAGAAATTATAGTACCTCCCAAGCCTGGTAAAGTGGGCCAAGATGCGAGAACCTTCCCGACTGAATGCTCACTGAGCCGATCAGGAGCAAAGCAATAACACTAAGAGATCCTGGGCTAAAATTAGTGTTTTAGCAATGCCCACATTAGTTCAATGTCTAGCATCTTGTAATCTCACGTTTATACCTCCCCAAGATTCATGTGAGAGCCTCTTTGGTTGGTTTTACACATACATTATGGTTCAAAAAGCAACTCAGGGGTCCAAAGAAAACCACAGTCCAAAGATGAAGTTAGAATTTCTTCAGGATGTGAGTGGTGATTTGTCTCAGTCTTATGACTCTTATACACTCATTTCCCAAATAACCTCCAGTCTGAAAGAACACATCTGAAATGTTACACTTCCTGCAAGAATGTACAGTACAATGATTCCCTGTTCCAGGACATTATATGCTTTAGTGAGTCTTTAACAGACATTGGGTATTTTCTTTTCCTACTAAGGTGTTAACTGAACCCATAATTGCATTTAGGGTCAGCATGGCTTCCTTCTAACTGATTTCATACATACTTAGAGATTTCCTGATGTCCAGATCTAGAACATCATCACCCATGGAGTCATTGTGAAGGTAGTCACAGCTGTCTTTAAAATCTGCAAACAGTTCTCAGAATGGCTAATGTGATGTTTGTGCACATCCACCCCACC
The DNA here is from genome assembly GCF_011800145.1 of Mirounga leonina. NCBI lineage: Eukaryota > Metazoa > Chordata > Mammalia > Carnivora > Phocidae > Mirounga > Mirounga leonina. The sequence continues at coordinate 50,082,878 of NW_023270268.1, forward strand.
CCACCCCCAAAATCTGACTCTTAATTTGGCTGTACTCTCTGGGCTCATCTGTACATCCATTTATTTTGGGACAAGTTCATTTCTTGCCATAAGAATTTTAGCCATTTTATATTACAGCTTTTGGACTTAATTGCTAACAGAGATAATTGTATCCAGGAAAGGTTTTTTCCTTCTCTCTCTCTCTTTTTTTACAGTTTTTTTGTTGTTGTCATTGTTGATTCCTGAAGAGATGGTGAGCTTCCTTTCTCTTTATATCTTACGAGCTAAACTATTTGGTGTATCATAAATAAATAATACATAGCGCATTAGTCATTCATTAAGGAAGAGAAAGTTAAGTTCACAATAAATTTCCTGGAGCCAGAGAACACATCTTTATCTTCTCTCTCAGAGCGTATTTGGGATATAAAATTAGAACAAACCTGAGGACATGTTGGTATGCATCTATGTGTTTTGGTTGCCAAGTACAAGAGGTGAAATAAGTCTCCGATAAATATCTTAGGAGGTACACACTTGTACTGGACAACCCAGAAATGACTGCCCTGTACTGGAAAGAACATAGCGCTCCCTTCAGTAATTTAGAGGCTTCTTTCTCTGTTTGTGGCTGCCTGTACTTGCTGAGTAGCTCAGTTGGCTGGACCATTAAGTACCAACTGCTCCACAGGAGAGAACAAGCCCAGATTGCTTCGGGGGCACTGAGCTGGGAATGCTCAGCATGGACTGAAGAGGAAAGAGTCCAGAGGTGAGCCCTGAAGACCCAGCAGATTGTGGTGGGATGGGGACCACAGGGAGCCATCTTGCTAGCAGGGCCTCACTGAAGGTAGGGGACCCCAGGACTACTTCCATTTATTTTAATGGTCCTGATATATTAAAACATAAATGATAGAGAAGGTATTAAAATTGTAGTATAGTTTAAGTTTTTACAACATTTAAAATTACAAATAGAGTAGCTTCTTCTCCCATTGGTGTATTTGTGTGGTTATTTTTATCTCATAGGAGGTTATGTCCAAAATCCATACTTGGGGCCCTCAGTGAATGCAGGCCTCAGCCAAGTGCCTTCCTGGGATGCCACTGCCCCATAGTTCACCCCCAACCCAGACAAGACAGCCCAACAGGCAAGGCCCATGCTGTCCTTAGAGCTTCTTTTTTACCCTACACCCTGTGTGGCCTGTGCCCTGAGTAGGCCCTCGAAAAGTGTATGTTGAAGAAAGGAATTAGGTGTTCTTTAAACATAACCAAGAACTTTACCACCTCATTCGTTTTCTGATATGTCCCCTACTTGACTCCCCCTGCAACCGTGCATTCTACCTACCTCTGAAGTTCTAGCCAAACACCATGTTTTTATGAAGTCTGTCTGTTCCAATTATTGTACCCAATTACCTCTACATGCTCAGTTGTGCTCCTGCACTTAGTCAGAACCATTTATAATAGTCTGACTCTCCCACATCTCCGACCCCCGCTTCTATCTCAGCCTGGAAAATTCAAGCTCTTCGCAGTCAGGAACCATGTCTTACTCTTCTTTTGTACCTATAGTGTAAGGCCTAAATTCCATGCACTACCTGGACATCTTTGAGCCTCATGGGGCCCCAAAGGCCTAACCATGAGTATTCCTGCTTTTGCCAAGTATGTCCCCCACCAGGTAAGAAAGGCTCCCCACTTGGCTGGTTCTCCTAATAGCTGGACCAGCTACGCTCTACCTGGACCTCAACCTAATGTATCTTACTTTCCTGTCAGCCTGTGAAATTATTCAAGCAAGCCAATCACTTTCTCTCATGGGAACCAGGAAGCACCCCACCTTCTTCTTACTACAAAGCCTGCCTCCCACATCTCCTGCTGGTTCACTCAACTCCCAAGTACAATCCCCTTGTGACCCTGAACAGTGTGTGATGTCCTCCAATAGGCTGTGAGTACATATGACGAATAACTGCTGTCAATCTCATCTGTCCTGCATCAGGTGTGGTATGTTTGGCCATCTTGTACTATTTAGGGTGGGGAATCCCTCTTTCAACAATGAGGTTATTAGGAGGTGAACAGAACGGTATCCTACACAGAGGGATATATTTATGTTGATTCTATAATCTCCCTTCTGTGAAGGTCCTAGACACCAGTAGGAGACTGAAAATTAAATAAATATTTGCCGTGGATGATAACAGATTTATTTTCCTACAAAGAATCCATGTGAATCATGTATCAATGGCTTCCACTCACATAGTTATATCTCAAGCAATCTTTTTACTACTCACGATGCTGTTGACCAATAAAAGTGAAGTTGCCTCAAGGCAAATCTGTACTTAATTTCTATACTACTGATCTGGCATTTACATTGTAATTCCTAATTGCCAATAGAAATAAATTGTAACACTGTCCACTTATGAAAACAAGACACTATTATCAGTCAATATAATCAAGAGACTAAACTAACAGAAAGCATATGAGAACTCAGACTTTTTCCCACACAAGAATTTACTTAATATGTTTCATTGCCTCCATTTATCTCATTTCTTTGCAAGGAAAAATGGCAACTGAAGGCACTAAAAATCATATAGAATATTCCTGGAGTCTGTGATTAGTATTAAGCTTACTGGGGCTTCAGAGAGAGTTTCATTGGCATTACTCTATTTTATCAGTTGGTTTCCCAAGGTTGGAGAAAAAAAAAAACAGCCACGTTTTTACTTCTTTATTCTAAAATAGCAGGTAAAAAATGTACAACAACCAGCAAGTCTCCTGTCCAGTTTCCAAATCACAATCATTGTTACGTGGACCACCTTCTTGCCAGTGCCCTGCCACTTCTCCCTTCTCCTTGGTGCTGGTGAGTTAGAGACCAAGGCTCTGAGAAGGAGGAGGGGATCCGGATTGCTGATAAAACCTTAGGTTGACTCTGGTACCACTCTTCCATCACACGGGGAATCTAAGGACTTGCTTTCTAGCCTCAGCTCTCCAAGAGGGAAATTCCAGGAGGCTAAAGTTAGCAGAAAATGGTCATTAAATAATTCTAGCAAGCTCCAGACCAGAAGCCAGGCACAAGGCCCTTTTCTTTTTTTTTTTTTTAAAGATTTTATTTATTCATTTGAGACAGAGAGAATGAGAGAGAGAGAGCACATGAGAGGGGGGAGGGTCAGAGGGAGAAGCAGGCTCCCTGCCAAGCAGGGAGCCCGATGCGGGACTCGATCCAGGGACTCCAGGATCATGACCTGAGGCGAAGGCAGTCACTTAACCAACTGAGCCACCCAGGCGCCCACAAGGCCCTTTTCTAAATGCCTGGCCAGTACCTGAAATCATGCTGCATGGAGCCTCTCTAATGCTCGTTCTCCCAGAATGGATGGTAGGATGTAACACTTGGTAAGTACTGTGTTTTGTGCTGATCATGTGATAACTAAAAGGCTACTGCATGTGTTCATACACATACAGAGGCAAGTGTACGTGTTCAGAGTTGAGAGCAGGCAAGGAAAAGATAGTTCCAAACAACTCAAAGGGCTTGCTACTGGGACTAATCATTTCACTAGGCATGAGGAAGGAGCCAGGTGGACCAGGCCTGCATGTGCTTAGGAGATCTGTTGGCTGTGCACCACTCATGGTGAAGTTCCAGGGGAGGCTCTCCAGGTTTATGTAGCTCATGGCCTTTGCCTTCAAAATGGGCAAAGGGAAGATGAGCTTTGCCCCCCACAGTGGCTGGAAACGGTGGAGAGAAGTACAAAATAAAGTAACTTTACCGACACAGGGAGGGGGCAGGCAGGATGCCAAGCCCCTAAGGAAAAGCAGGAACACTACCTCCTGAACTAAGAATTCTGCATCGAATGGAGGGAGATCCACCAGGGCAGCAGCTGGTTTGCAGGGTTTTGTCCAGAGTTTGCCTACTTTGTTGCTGATTGCTGCTGGCTTGATAAGCCAAAGGAAAAGAAAAAAAAATCCCTACATTTGATCCCTGGATATGGAGGCCTTTCTCAGTATTCCATACACAAACTTTCCAGGTTTAATTTTTTTTTTTAGGAAAACAGTAATCAAAGAGGAAAAAGTATTTTTCATAATCCACTTATCCAGTACTAATAGTTTTATGTGTATACTGCCAGTAATTACATGTATACACATATGTATGTTTTTAAACCAGATTATATAGTTATGTAATCTATTTTTTTAATTTTTAAATTTTGTCATGCTTATCTTTTTATGTTAAGAAATACATATTTACTTCATAATTTTTAAGGCTACATATTATTCTAAGTGGATAGATACACCATAACTTACCCAATTGATCCTCTATTACTGGATAGTGTAGATATGTTCCAGTTTTCTGGATCATAAAATAAAAATGCCCTTTCTGTATAATTGGGTTCTAGAACTGACAGCTCAGACAGGCTTTTTGCAGCTTCCACATTTCTTCCAGCTTTACTGCTGATGAACCTTCACATCCCCCTCCTTCTAAATGCTCCCTTAATTTCTTCTAAAAATTTTCATCATAATCCATACAGATATTACACAGAAATTCCCAATATTCCTTTCGTTGTGGTAAGAAAGCATAGCTGGGAATCAGGAAATGTGGTGTCCTAGTCTGACCTCTAGCACTGTGGTAAGAAAGTACAATGCAACTATTATGGACAAATTGTGTCTCCCTCCCTAAAGTTCATATGTTGAAACGCTAATCCCCAATACCTGAAAACATGACTGCGTTTGGAAACAGGCCCTTTAAAGAGGTGATTAAGTTAAAATGAAGTCCTTAGGGTGGGCCTTAATCCAATCTTACTGGTGTCCTTATAAGACAAGGACATTTGGATGCAGAGAGGGACACCACCAGAGGTACACAAGCATGGAAGAAGGACCATGTGAGTACCCAGAAAGAAGGCAGCCATCTGCTAGCCAAGGACAGAGACCTCAGAAGAAACCAAACTTGTTGACATCTTTGATTTTGGACTTTCAGCTTCCAAAACTGTTAAAAGTTGCTGTTGTTTAAACTATCCAGTCTGTGGTATTTTATTATGGCAAACTTTGAGTACATTTCCTAAATCCATGAGCCTCAGTGCCCTTCAAATAAAACTAGGGAGTGAGATTATGAGATCTGCACAATTCTTAAACCTTAAATAGGTCATTCATTTCTAATGAGGTTGGCACTAAAAAGAACATAGAGCTTCCCTAGCACACACAAACTCATGTTTCATTGACCTGAATGGCTTTGACCTCTCTATTCCTAACTCAATCACTGACTTAGAATTACAGGTACTGTGAAAGGGCTGGAGCTATAATCTAGCTGGAAAGGATATGGGGAGGCAACTGTAATGTCTGCTAAAGCTAGGAGAAAATTGTTTAGTTTCTGGTTGGCTGTGATTTCTGTATAATCATTATGCATATGCAGGAAAATAAGAACATAACCTGCAAATATATTTCAAATGTAATAACATTTTTGTGAATACTAAATATAGCAATTAATGTATTTAACATGGCTATATATTTTGTAGACATTTAACTAAATATTTAATGATTTTTGATATCACCATTTTTTTGTGTGCTTTTAAAAACCAATGTGATTTTTTCAGGTTTCAAATATTCAGGCCCCTGGGGGGGAAAATGCTCTTAGACTCCAGGCATTGTGCACACTGCATGAAAGGCCCCAGAAGCAATATAAAAGGTGATGGTAATTAAGAAAATACAAAATGTGACAAACTTTTGTGTTCTTTGCCTAAAGAAAAACTATGTTTATGGGATTAGAGTCCCTCTGGAAGCTAGGAAGGGGGGAACAAAGATAGTAAAAATTCCCAGTGTGTATCTGGCACAATCCAGGGAAATAAATTTGACTAGTAAAATCAAAGATGTGGGCAGGCACCACTAGTTCTCTTTTCCTTACTAATATATCCTTATTGTACTATGTACAACAAAAACCAGAACCCAAAAACCACCAACACCACGACCACCAACAGCAAAACCAAAAAGAACTACAGTTTGCTCTGTCTCTTGCAAACGGTGCTATTTGACATAATACTGGCCAATGAGATTCAAGTGAAAGTCTCCTGGATTTCTGAAAAAGTCTGCTTTCCCATTATAGATATCTCCTTTCCTTATTGCTTTCTTTTTCTCTCCCTATCTGGAATGCAGATGCATGGCTGGAGGTGGGTCAGCCATCTTGTGACAACGAGGTTACCATGAATAGAGAAGCCCCACACGGAGGAAGGTGAAACAGAAGGGCAGAAAGAGCTTGGAACCTGCTGGTGTCAGGGAACTGATGCCCCATGGGTAGACCTCTGGATAAACGAGAAAGAGAGACACCTATCTGAGGTATCTATCTGTGGTTTCTATTGCACACAGCGGAATAGGATTCCTAATTAATGAAGAAAACCTCGTTAATTGGCAATGTTTTAGTTGAGCCGAAGGATGAATAGGATTTAAACATTATCTTAATGTAGCCACTTAGGTTGTTCCAAACTTTTACTGTTGTAAATAATTTGTACCAACCATCTTCACACATAAAACTATCCTCACAACTTGGTTTATTTCCTGAGGATAAATTCACAGAGGTAAAATTACTGGGACAGGAAGTATGAACACTTCTTAATCTCTTGATAGAGATTTGCCAAACTGCTTCTCAGGAAGATCTGAAACAATTTACACTCTCACCAAAATTGTGTGAGCATATATAGCCCTTCACACTGTTACCAGGATTCTGTATTAACTTTTCAAAAAAGGCAACGGAGGAAGAGAATAAACATAGGAAATGGTATCTCGATGTGCTTTAATTTTGATTACTAGTTAGAATAAATTTTCCTTTGCTATTTAGCAACCAGTGTTTCTCTTATCAATTTTATGTACTATTTATGTACGAACAATATACTTTATCATGCTTTTAAAAAATATTTTCCAGTTGCTTATCTTTTAATCTTATTCTTTTTTAAAAAAAAGCCAGGTTTACTGTGGTATATTTTACATATAGTAAAATTTGCCCTTTTTAGTGTAAAGTTCTATGAATTTCCATAAACACATGCAGTCAGGTGACCACTATTACAATCAAATATAGAATATTTCCATCACTTCCAAAGAGTTTCCCCATGCTCTTATGTAGTTAACCCTTCTCCCACCTCCAGCAACTGGCAACCGCCTGTTTTCTGTCCCTATACTTTTGCTTTTCCAGAATGTCATATAAATGAAATTTTACAGAATATAGGCTTTTGAGTCTGGCTTCTTCCAGTTAGCATAAAGCATTTGAGAAATTCATCCATGTTATTGTGTATGTTAGTACTTTGTTCCTTTTTTGTGGCTGAGTAGTATTCTATTGTATATAGAATCCCACATTTTGTTTATCAATGTGAAGCACATTTGGGTTATTTCCAGCTTTTCTCAATAATGAATAAAGCCACCATGGACGTGTACATACAAGTATTTGAACATAAATTTTAATCTCTCTTGGGTAAATACCTCAAAGTGGAACCTCTGGATTATATGGTAAGTGTATATTTAACTTCATAAGAAGCTGCCAGATTATTTTCCAAAATAGCTCTACCATTTTGTATTCCTACCAAGACTGTATGAAAATTTCAGTTGTCCCACATCTTTACTGCTCCTTTGTATTGCCAGTTTTGTTTCTGTTATTTTATTTTGGTTTTTAGCCATTATAATAGATGTGTAATGATAATTTATTGTGATTTCAATTTGCATTTCTCTGAGGAGTGCAAAAACAAAAAATGCTTAATACAGTAATTATTCTAATGAAATTAAGAGTGTTTGTGAATTCAAATGTATTGATCTTTTTATTTTTTATTTTTTCACTGTGTGGAAAATTTCTTTCCCAATGAGAAATCAAAAAAAAAAAATATCATCTACATTTTCAGGGTTTTCTTTTTAAGGATTTGCTCCAAATTATCCACATTTTAGATCCATCTGGGCACATTAGTTAGTTAAAGGATGGTAGTATCTTTATTCACTTGAAAAAAGAAAAGGCTAGGCAGCTTTCTCTGTAACCTTTACTGACTAATCCATCCATCCCATTTATTTGTGAAGCCTCCCTTATTAAATAAGAGAGTCTATTCCCAGTCAATCAAATCTGTTTCATTTATCTGTCCATCCATTTGACAATTACTTATTAAGTACTTTACTACGTGCCAGGCATTATTCTAGGCTCTGGGAATTCAACAGCCAACTAAAAATAAGGGCCCCAAATTCTTAGAGCTTATATTCCAGTTGGGGAAGGTAGATAATAATTAAATAAATAATTGTATAATATTTTGGGTGTTGATAAAAGCCAAGAAGGACAGTAAAGCTGGGTAAGGGGCATATAATGATGAGAAAGTGCCATTTTGAGTAGGTTGGTCAGATCGACCTCTCTGAGGAAGAGATAGATATCTGAGACATAAATGTATTAAGGTTGTGGAACAAGGAGATATCTAGAAGAGGAGCATTTTAGGCAGAGCCCCCTGAGAATGCAAAGACTTTGTAATGGGAATGAGCTTGACATATTGGGGAAATATCAAGGAGGCCATTGTGGATGAGGCTAATTGATGGTGATGGTGAGTGTAGAGGAGGTGATAAGGCCATTTAGAGGGCACAGGTCATACAGATCCTTGTAGACAGTTTATATTCTAAATCAGATGAAAGCTATTGGAAGATTCTGAGCAGAGGGGTGATGTGATCTGATTGACATTTTACAAATATCACTCTAGCTACTGTGTAGGGAATTGTTTAATACATTTAATTTAAATAAAAATGCTTCTATTAAAAAATAAGTAAATAGCAGAAGTATACTTGGATATAGCAAAAACAAAACAAAACAAAACAAAACAAAACAAAACAAAAAACGGTGAAGATAGTGTTTTAATGCCCAAAGTGTGGGGAAACACTGGCTTCACTGGTTATTGCTAGTATCTAGGCAACTGTACATTCTTGCATAAGATTCTCTTATGATTAGCTATTTTCCTGAACTGTTTAAATAATACTAAGCATTCTCCCACTGATTCTTTAACAGAGACTTCTCTGCTCCCTGGTAATCAAGACTGGGTACAGTGTTTCATAGTTGCAAAGTTACTGCACACCTATTATTTTGACAGAACTTAGAGGAACTCATCTCAGAAAAGTCTGAAATCCTGAAGCAAATCAGAGATATCCCAGCCCTCAGCAATAATTCAACTGTGTGCAGAGAACGGGGAACCGGAGAGAAGGATGAACAATCACAGATAAACTGCCTTGAGGGCACATCCAGGCACAATCTCCTCAATCACAGCACCTGTTGCTCTGGGATTGGTATTATCAGTGAGCAGTTCAGTTAGCTATGGTGTGATTCCAGATGTGCTGAGAGAACCTCCATGACCAGTGTACAAACTTGTGATCCAAGGAACAGAGTTTGAAAGATGCTTTCCCACCCAACTGAAAAAACTGAGCAAAATTACTTACTTGTTTTTGAAAAAGTAATATATACCTAGTTAAAAAAAAAAATGCAAACAGTATGAAGAGAGCATACAGTGAAAAGTTTAAAGAGGGGAAGTAAATACACCTGGCTACAAATGTACTAGCATATGCTTGGAATACTTCTGGAAACATGCACAAGAAATTATTTACAGTGGTTGCCTCTAGGGAACTACTGGGTTCTGAAGTAAGGAAAGCAGAACAACTTACTTTTCACAGACTCTTTTGTATTTTCTGAAATTTTTTATTGGACTTGTTTATTATGTGTATATATTAAATTTTCAATTAAAACAAATTAATTAAAAACACAAATATAGCTTTTTTTATTTTTTATTTTTAATTAATTAATTAATTAAATTATGTTATGTTAGTTACCATACAGTACATCATTAGTTTTTGATGTAGTGTTCCATGATTCATTATTTGCATATAACACCCAGTGCTCCATGTAATACATGCCCTCCTTAATACCCATCACCGGGCTAACCCATCCTCCATCCCCCTCCCCTCTGAAACCCTCAGATTGTCTCCAGGAGTCCATAGTCTCTCATGGTTCGTCTCTCCCTCCAATTCCACCCCCTTCATTTTCCCCTTCCTTCTCCTAATGTCCTCCATGCTATTCCTTATGTTCCACATAAAAGTGAAACCATATAATTGTCTTTCTCTGCTTGACTTATTTCACTTAGCATAATCCCCTCCAGTTCCATTCATGTCGATGCAAATGGTGGGTATTCATCCCTTTTGATGGCTGAGTAATATTCCATTGTATATATGGACCACATCTTCTTTATCCATTTGTCTGTTGAAAGGCATCTCAGCTCCTTCCACAGTTTGGCTACTGTGGACATTGCTGCTATGAACACTGGGGTGCATGTGGCCCTTTTTTTTACTACATCTCTATCTTTGGGGTAAATACCCAGTAGTGCAATTGCTGAGTCATAGGGTAGCTCTATTTTTAACTTTTTGAGGAACCTCCACATTGTTTTCCAAAGTGACTGTACCAACTTGCATCCCCACCAGTGTAAGAGGGTTCCCCTTTCTCCACATCCTCTCCAACATTTGTTGTTTCTTGCCTTGTCAATTTTTGCCATTCTAACTGGTGTAAGGTGGTATCGCAATGTGGTTTTTTTTTGTTTTTTAAAGATTTTATTTATTTATTTGAGAGAATGAGATAGAGAGAGCATGAGAGGGGGGAGGGTCAGAGGGAGAAGCAGACTCCCTGCCGAGCAGGGAGCCTGATGCGGGACTCGATCCAGGGACTCCAGGATCATGACCTGAGCTGAAGGCAGTCGCTTAACCAACTGAGCCACCCAGGCGCCCTCGCAATGTGGTTTTGATTTGAATTTCCCTGATGGCTAATTATGTTGAACATTTTTTCCTGTGTCTGTTAGCCATTCATATGTCTTCTTTGGAGAAGTGTCTGTTCATGTCTTCTGCCCATTTTTTTACTTGATTATTTGCTTTTTGGGTGTTGAGTTTGAGAAGTTCTTTATAGATCCTGGATACCAGCCCTTTATCTGTAGCGTCATTTGCAAATATCTTCTCCCATTCCGTGGATTGCCTCTTTGTTTTGTTGACTATTTCCTTTGCTGTGCGGAAGCTTTTTATCTTGATGAAGTCCCAACAGCTTTTGTTTTTATCACTCATGTGAGGGGTCCTTGAAGCTCTCACTGCAGAGGCATTTAGCCAGGGTACCTCAATTTTAACCAGAGTGAAATACAATTTACCTGACCCTTGGCTTCCTACCTACTGCTAGGCTGGGACAGCCCAGAGCTCCCTTCTAGAAACAGAATTTAGGCTTACCTGAGGAAAGGTGAGGAAAGTTCAGTTTGAATCCCAGCTGTGTGACTCATTGTGGGAAAGGGAAATTACTTAACCACTCTGAGGCTTAATTTCTTCATCTATGAAATGGAGAAAATAATGCCCATTGGTGGCTTTTTAATGACAGAGAGGGCTTCTGTATGTTGAAAGGAGGACTCCCAATTACTTGCTTTTTTTTTCTCAAAGATTTATTTATTTAGTTGAGAGAAAGAGAGAGAGAGAGAGCACAAGTGGGAGGGACAGAGGGAGAGGGAGAGAGAATCTCAAGCAGATTCCCCACTGAGCAGGGATCACAACTCAGGGCTCCATCTCACCACCCTGAGATCACGACCCTGAGATCACGATCTGAACAGAAACCAAGAGTTAGGTGCTCAACTGACTGCGCCACCCAGGCACCCCCAATTACTTGCTTTTTAATTAATATCCATTATGATAAAGCTTTTCATTTGTAAAGCTCATGTCTTTTAAGCCATGAAATGCAATACACAGATATTATTTTTATATTGTATTTTATGCTACTACATATTAGATCATATCTTTTATAAATCAAATGGAACACCTTCTGCTCATTCATAAATTTAATGAATGAGAATTTTTTAAACAGTAAATACTTTGTACATAATCAGATTCCTTTAGACATTTCAAACCACAATTATGAGTTTACCTTATCTTATTCTCTCAAACACTTAATGATGCAGACTTATCTCACAAAAAATCTTTGCAAGTTTAAACAATTTTCCATCTAATAGATCAGACTTAAGAATTTAATCATATTTCTTAAGCATATAATGTCTTCTAAAAATTATATATATATATATTAAACTACCTAATGATTAAGAAAACTTCCTACTACACAATTTACACAAAGATATTACTACCTCAGTACAAAAATTTTAAATAGTTTTCTGGGATTTTCTCACCTGCCATCATAGGTCAGCTGAGGCAACTCCTTGGAAAATGAATGAGATTTTAAACCCATATCTTGAGTTGTTATTGCATCCCATTTTGTTTCATGATTTTAGATAGCTATTGACTCTCACCCTATGGCATCTTATTGACTATATGAAAATTAAATATGATAAATAAACATTCTTATCTAGTATTCAGAACACCAGAGATAATCAGTTGTTCATCAGAGGTTTTTCAAAGTCAAAAGCAAGTAGAGGCAGATTGTGAATATTGGTCGTTCCTTATAACAAAACCTTAATAGACTACATTTCCCTGCCTCCTTTGCAGCTGGGTACAGCCATGTGACTAAGTTCTGGCCAATCAGATGTAAGCAGAAAAAAAAAGGTGCAACTGTGAAAATTACAGGAAGTCTCCTAAAAAGGAAGAGGTGAAGCCTTCAACTTCCCTTTCATTTTCCAGTTGCTTCAGGAGGGGAGCTCCAGCAGTCATCAAGTGCCACAGCCCAAGGATGGCAAATAGAGAAAGCTGTAAGGAGTTCTAGTCCCTGAGGATCATGGAGCACCATGCTACTTCTGTACTGACCTATAGATTTCTTTTAAGTGAAAGAAAGACAACGTTCTACCTTGTTTAAGCTGCTATTTTTGAGGGCTCTATTCCTCACAACTGAACTTAATCCTGACACATGTCTTATTTATCTTACTGTCCCACCTTCCTCAATATCAGAACTGTGTATTATGGAGCTAGAAAATCAAGAATGTCACATATATTAGATATATGGGCACAGGCTTTATAAAACACTTTTTAGTTGTTGCCATATCAAGATTGTAGGTTTATGAGTATTAAAATTTTTCTTTTATAATATTTTACAGATGCCAATTTATCTAATCATAAGATTAAATTATTTAAAGAACATGCAGGGGCGCCTTGGTGGCTCAGTTAGTTAAGCGTCTGCCATAGAGCCGTGAGTCGGGCTCCCGGCTGAGTAGGGAGCCTGCTTCTCCCTCTGCCCCTCCCTCTGCTCATGCTCTCTCTCTCCCTTTCTCCCTCTGTCAAATAAATAAATAAATAAAATCCTTTAAAAAAAAAATCCAGAATGTCCCCAGGTAGCCTTAAGAAGAAAATAAAATAACATGAATCAATGCTGCTTGCCCCATGCCAGTATCAGCATAAGAGGTTGGCTGCAGGGGTACATGAGGCAAGCTCTGGGCCCTCAGCCCAGTTCACTAGAGTCTAGTGAGTACTAGCCAGTCACTCCTCACCTATGGACCCTCCTAGCCTTTGGCTCAACCTCTCCTACATTAAATGCTGCCAGATTGGCTTTCCTCATCTGTTGTTCCCAAAGAAGCTTGGCAGAAATATCACAAGAAGTTAGAGTTTTCTTTTTCATTTAGCACTTCAAATATTTGAAATTGTATAAGATGACTCAATTCCAGGAAACTCCAGGTATCCTGTGACACTTGTTCAGTGAAGTGTTGAAAAAAGACCCACTCCAGGGTCTTACTGAAAGATATGAGCAAGCCAGCTTGTAGGAGGCAAGGACAAAATGTAACTTCAGAAAAGTGTTTCTTTCATTCCGTTGTGGTTTGCAGGTCTTCTCTGCCCCACTCCTACATTGTTCTCTTGAGCTCAGCCTCTGTGTGCTTGGCTCCACAAAAGCCCTGCCACTGGCTTCCCCATAGCAACTGGCTCACACGCTCCTCCAAATGCTATTTATGAATGTGTGTTTAATTATATACCCTTTCAAATCCTTTGAAGGGAATATTTATTAAATGCTTATTAAAGCCCCTTTCTTAAACACTACCTTTTTTACTTCTCTTATCTCTCCTTCAAAGTAGGCTCTGTGAGACTCATTTTACAGATGAGAAAATGGAAACTCAGGGTTCCACAGCAAATACTTTTTGGAGCTCTGCATTAATCTCAAATTCACACAGTTTTTTTCTACTGTTTCTCTCAGCCATGCCAGGAAGAAACTGGGTTAATCAATGGCACTGGCTACCAGCAGAATGGAAAGATCACAGTCTTTGGAATCAGACATACCTGTGTTTAATTCCATTTGGTTATTTCTGAGCTATGTGAGCAAGGGCAATATATTTAAACTTGGTTCTCTCATCTGTAAAATGGGAATAATAATAGTAGATACCTAGTGGGATTGTCAAGGGAATGTGAAAAAGAGCTTGGCACATGCTAGATACCAGATGAACAGTATTTACTCATTTAACCTTTTTTAAAAATTAATTTAACCTTCAAGATGATGACTAAGCATTTAGCATATGCCAGGTCTAGGAGTTCCAATTGCTTTGATGTTTTAAAATTATTTTTTAAAAATCGAAGCTTAGTGGATATACAGTGTTATATTAGTTTCAGGTGTACAATATAGTGATCCAACAATTCTATACATTACATAATGCCCATCACAATAAATGTAGCTACCATCTGTCACCATACAATGTTATTACAATATTATTGACTATAGTCCCTATGCTGTACTTTTGATCCCTGTGACTTACTTATTTTACAACCGGAAGTTTCTACCTCTTAATTGCCTTCACCTATTTCACCCATCCCCCCCCCCACCAGTTGTTCTCTGTATTTAAGAGTCTGTTTCTGTTTTCATTTGTTCATTTGTTTTGTTTTTTAGATTCCACGTGTAAGTGAAATCATATGATATTTGTCTTTCTCTTTGACTGGCTTATTTCACTTAGCATAATACACTTTAGGTCCATCTATGTTGTCACAAATGGCAAGATTTCATTCTGTTTTATTCCTGAGTAATATTATACACACACACACACACACACACACCACATCTTCTTTATCCATCCATTCATCCATCAGTAGACACTGGGGTACTTCCATATTTTGGCTATTGTAAGTAATGTGGCAATAAACATAGGCATGAATATATCTTTTTTAATTAGTGTTTTTGTTTTCTTGGATGAGTGGAATTACTGAATTAATGGTATTTCCATTTTTAATTTTTTGAGGAAACCCCATCCTGTTTTCCCCATCCTGTTTCCCCATCCATAAATTGGATGAACCAATTTATATTTCCACTAACAATGCACAAGGGTTCCCTTTTCTCCGTATCTTATTTCTTGTCTTTTTGATGCTAGCCATTCTGGCTAGTGTGAGGTGATAGCTCTGTGGTTTTGATTTGCATTTCCCTGATGATTAGTGATGTTGAACATCTTTTCATGGATCTGTCGTCAGCTATGTTTTCTTTGGAAAAATGACTATTCGGTCCTCTGCCCATTTTTAAATCAGATTATTTGTTTTTTTTGGTGTTGAGTTAAATAAGTTCTTTATATATTTTGGATATTAACCCTTTATCAGATATATAATTTGTAGATATCTTCTCCTATTCAATAGGCTGCTTTTTTGTTTTGTTGATGGTTTCTTTTGCTCTGCAAAGATTTGATGTAGTCCCAATAGTTTTGTTTCCCTCACCTAAGAAGACGTTTCCAGAAAAATATGGCTAAGGTCAATGTTCAAGAGTTATTGCCTATGTTTTCTATTAAGAGTTTTATGGCTTCATGTCTCACATTTAGATCTTTAGTACATTTCGAGTTTATTGTTGTGTATAGTGTAAAAACGTGATCATTTTTTACACCATTTTTCTTTTTTTTTTTGCATACAGCTGTCCAGTTTTCCCAACACCATTTATTGAAGAAATTGTCTTTTCCCCATTGTCTATTCTTGCCTCCTTTTTTGTAGATTAATTGACCACTTGCATATGGGTTTATTTCTGAGCTTTCTATTCTGTTCCATTAAACAATATGTGTAGTTTTATGCCAGTACCACACTGTTTTGATTACTACAGCTTTGTAGTATATTTTGAAATCTGGGATTGTGATGCTTCCAGTTTTGTTCTTCTTTCTCAAGATTGCTTTGGTTATTCAGTGTCTTTCGTGATTCCATACAAATTTCAGGATTATTTGTTCTAATTTTGTGAAAAATGTTGTTGGTATTTTGATGGGGATCACACTGAATCTATAAATTGCTTTAGGTAGTGTGGACATTTTAACAATATAAATTCTTCCAAACCATGACCATGGTATACCTTTCCATTTGTTTATATTATCTTCAATTTCTTTCATCAATGTCTTAACAGTTTTCAGAGGACAGGTCTTTCACCTCCTTAATTAAATTTATTCCTAGGTACTTTCTTTTTGATGCAGTTGTAAAAGGGACTGTTTTTTTAATTTCTTTTTCATTATTAGTATATAGAAATGAAACACATTTCTGTATATTAATTTTGCATTCTGCTACCTTACTGAATTCATTTATTGGTTTTACTAGTTTTTTGGTTGAGTCTTTAGGCTTTTCTTTTTTTTTTAAGATTTTATTTATTTATTTGACAGAGAGAGAGACACAGTGAGAGAGGGAATACAAAGCAGGGGGATTGGGAGAGGGAGAAGCAGGCTTCCCACTGAGTAGGGAGCCCGATGCAGGGTTCAATCCCAGGACCCTGGGATCATGACCTGAGCCAAAGGCAGGCGCTTAATGACTGAGCCACCCAGGCGCCCCTCTTTAGGCTTTTCTATATATAGTATCATGTCATCTGCAAATAGTGACAGTTTTACTTCTTTCTAATTGCTCTGAAAATGGCATTAAAGAAATTGAAATTCATTCCTTCCACAAATATTTATTGAATACCGAGTCTGTGTCAAGACTGTTATAGGGACTTGGGATCCTAGAGCTTACATTCTAGCAAGGTGGTGGGGGAGGAGCAGTAAATATAATAAACAAGTTAATTATATAGTATGTTAAGAGATAATAAGTGCTATGGGGGTTAAAAAGTAGAGGAGTGGAGGAACAAGTGTCAGTATTATACAGAGAAGTGATGGCAGGCCTCATTGAGAAGATAAGATTAGGAAAAAAAAACTCTGAAGGAAGAAAGGAAGTTAGCCAAGCAGACATCTGAGAAAGAAAAGAAGTAGATTTACTATGAAGCTAATGTAGCTTAAATTTCAAGATCCCTAACTTGCAGATGCCCCTTCAAGGACTTGCTTCTAATTTTGTATTTGTGATTTCTTGATGAAGTTTCACAAACTTGCATACACATCAGTATTTACCCCTGCAGAAAAGTATTGCCAGCAGAAGAACCAGTTAGAGCAAAGGCTCTAAGGTAAGCACACCTGACTTGCTCAAGGAATAGAGAGGAGATCACCATGGCAGGAACAGAATGAGCAGAAGAGATAGATCATATAGGTGTTGGAGGCCACTCCAAGGAACTTCAGCTTTTATAGGAAGTCATTTTGGGTTTTGAGTAAAGTTTTGACATGATATGACTTACATTTTAAAGCACTGCTTTGCCTGGTATATTGAGATCAGATCTAAGAGAGCAAGCCGAAGTAAGGGAATGGTTGGGAGGCCATGGCAATAATCCAGTGGAGAAAGGTGGCTTGGATCAGTATGGCAGCAATGAAAATGGAGAAGGGGTTGGATTCTTGATATATTTTGAAGGTCAAAACAACAGGATTTCCTGATGGATCAGATATGAGTTATGAAGAAGAGAGAGGAGTACATAAAGTAGTGAGACAGCATGGGATCACCAACAAAGTGAGCCTAGAGAAGGGAAGAGGGCCAAGTTCTGAGGCAGGAGGCATACCAACTTTTCAACAAGGGTTTGGAAACACTGGCCTTATATTTTATTGATGTAATTCTTTCATATAAAGGCTGAGATTTAATTCCTTTAGCATTCACTTGTAATTTGATCATTATGATTGTTCAATTAAATGAAACTAAGGTGTATATAAGGCTTGATCTTCCCTCACTCACTCCGTGAAATTCACCTGAGAAGATGTATTACACAAGGTCAAAGAAAAAGGCATCAGAATTGGAATCTACAGACAAGCGTTCTAGTCCCAGTTCTCTAGATAATGGGACTGTGAACAAGTCATATAAACCTCTAGTCATTGATTCCCACATCAGTGAGACTAGAGGATTGAAACAAAAATTCAGTCACCTTCCATATTAATGTTAACATTTTTGAGATGAGTCTGTACTTGGTAGGTTTCTTATTTTGTTCTTGATATAGTATAAGGAAAATAATTTTGAGCAGAGATAGTATTTTAATTCTCTTCCTCACACTCCTTTTGGTCTGCAAGAGAAGGATATAGCCTGAACCAAATGCTTCAATCAAAACTGAGTTGGAACATGATCCCCTCTCTCTTTGCAGGATTCCTTGGGGAATATACTATGCAATTCCTGTTGAGAAAGGGAAGTTTCATTGGTCTTGTGACCTGGGGATCTCCTGTAGGTATTTCATCAGATTTTCTCCCCTAAGGAGAGTCCAGGGCTGAAGCCAAAAGCAGCAGCTCTTACACGTGTTGGATCACGAAGCCCCTTGAGAATCTGATGCAACAGCCACTCTATCCGGCTAACAAGAAAAACATCATTGCCACCAAATACTAGAAATGGAACCCTCATCCTTTAATAAATGAAAAGGCCAAAGATAGAAATAAAGAGACTTGCCCTAGGCCTTGTTGTTAGTAGTAAGTAGTGAATGCAGGACTAGAATCTAGGTGTTGACTATTAGCCAATTTTCTTTCCATTATATGATGTTGCCTTTTATATTTTCCTGCAAAGCTAGTTTCTTAAATTTTGGGGGAGGGGGATAGAGTGCATCATGTTTTGTTTTTCATTCATATTCCATAATATTCAACCATTTAAAGTGTACAATCAATGGTTTTTAGCATATTCAGAATTGCACAACCATCACCACCATATAATTTTAGAACATTTTATCACCCCAGAAGGAAACCTTGTACCTATTAGCAGTCATTCCCATTCCCCCCCCCCCCATCCCTAGGCAGCCACTAATCTACTTTCTATTTCTATGGATTTGTCTACTCTGGGCATTTTCATATAAATGGAATTACACAGTATGCTGTTTTTTGGTGACTGGCTTCTTTCACTTAGAATATTGTTTTCAAAGTTCATCCATGATGGATGAACTTAGCATGTATCAATACTTCCTTTTCATTGCCAAATAAGATCCCATTGTGTCGAATGTTTGGTTACCTATTCATCAGTGGATGAACATTTGGGCGTTTTCCTTTTGTTGACCACTATGAATAATAATGCTATGAACACTTGTGTACAAGTTTTTGTGTGGATATAGGTTTTCATTTCTCTTGCTATACACCCAGGAGACTTGCTGGGTCATGTGACAGCTCTATGTTTAACATTATGAGGAACTGCCAAAATGATTTCCAAAGTGGTTACATCATTTTACAATCCTACCAGCAATGTTACAGGTTCCAATTTCTCCACAGTCTAGCCAATACTTATTATCTTTTTAAAATTATAGCCATCCTAGTAAGTGTGAAGTGGTGACATATGTAGTTAGTGGCCTCCATAATGGACAGAGTAGAACTAGTCAGGGACTAAAATGGAATTCAAAGTCAGATCATAAATTCTTCCACCATTTTTTTTTCAAGCCAACACTTACTGAGCTTTTACTATGTGGCAGTTACTATACAAAGGGTTGTCTTAGATTACCTCCTTTAACTCTCATCATACCACCCTCAACAGGTACTGTTACTGGCCCATTTTATAAATGAGGAGACCAGTTTAGAGAAGTTAAGTTACTAGTGGTTGATAAGTGGCAAATCTGGGATTTAAGTATAGGTCTGTCTCCTGCTGAAGTCTTTAACTGCTACACCATACTGCTAGATATTTTATTCAGTAGATTTACTTTTCCAAAATGAATATAACCAATCATTGTTTTCAAAGTTTTACCCTCACCATGCATCGTCTCTAGCTCCCAGGATATCTATATAGTTGTTTTCAAATTTAGGTATCAGAATCACCTACTTCAATATGCTTCATTAGCTTTGTAGGTGTGTCTCACATATTTACAAAACTTGAGAAACACTGAGTCTGTTAGATTTAAGTTCAGCTGCAATTAATAGAAATGTTACCATAAACAAGATAGAAGTTTATTTTTCTTACCCATTAAGAAGCCCAGAGATATTTGGTCACTCTAGGGTTGATACCAACCTCTATGGTGTTGGGAACCAGGCTCCTTCTACCTTGTTTCTTTGTTTTGTATGGCTTCAGTTTTTTCCAAAATCATCTTATTGTCCAATTGGCTGTTGGAGCTTCAACTATTATATCTGCATTCCAACCAGCAAGAAGGTAGAAGATAAAAAAAATACACACTTTTCCTTTAAGGATTGACCAGGAATATACATGCACCATTTCCACTTAATTCCATTGGCCCAGAATTGAGACATAATGCCATGCCCTGATACAAAGGAGGCTGGAAAAGTAATCTTTTTTTCTGAGTGGCTATGTGGTCAGCAAACTATTAGAGGTTCTCTTATGATGGAGGAATGAGGAGGGGTGAATATTTGGGACAGTTAGTCTCCACCATACCCAGGAAGGAGGAAATTTTACCTGATTCCTATTCCTACTTCTGACATGAGACCTATGAGAAATCCTCTCTATAAGAGATTTTTAGATCCCATAGTCAAGATGACTAAGGCAGTGGCTCTCAAACTTTGCTGCACATGGGAATCACCTGGGGATCTTAAAAGCTACCAATGCCTGGCTTCCTTGCCCAATCATTCTGGTTTAATTGGTATAGAATGGAACCTGGGCATCCTGGGCATCAGGTATTTAAAAGCTCCCATGGTGATTCTAATGTGCAGCAATGTTCAGGAACAACACTCCTAAATTTTGAGGATCTTCAACCTAAGATACATTGAATATGGATTTATTCCATCAATGGCCTTTCTCTGAACCCAAACCCCAGCAGTTGGACTAGTACATGTTCCTGGTATTAAGGTTAGGTATGATCAGGGTAAATCTATTGCAAAAGACAATTCAGAGGGCATGTTCTTCTGACAATAGCCAGTGACATTTTTATGTACAGAGGAGAACACATTTTAATTGTAGCTGTATTTAAACACATGCATTATCGTTATGTGGCATGGAAATAGCTATTCTGGTTGTGTGTGTGTGTTGCCAGGCTCAGACCTGATGGTGAATCATCCTTGAGCACAACATTTATATTTCAAACCCAAGAACCTATTCAATTCAAATTCAGAGGGCCCTCTCTATTTGGCAGTATGCTTGTCATTTAGAAGCTCCAAATAGCCTTTTAGAGATCCAAACAGTTTGAGCTAGTGGCATCTCAAACTATTACTAGCTGTCAGATATTTTATCCATTCAAGCAGATAGTGGGCAAAGGTTATGTTTTCTTTGAATTGTTAATGCAAGGTCTGTCTTTTAAGTTGAGATATAAAATGAGGAGAAGAGGAATAAAATAGAAAATTTTCAAAGAAGACATCTAGACAGGTCATTTCATCCACCTCTTCACCTTCAGAAAGAATGACATTAAAACACTAAACAGATGAGAATCTATACTATTTTTATAGCTCTTAAATGACAGGATTGCACAACCCTGCTCTTACCGCACTACATTTCATTGTAACAATTTGCAGCTAGGAAATACTTCTTTGCATTGAACCCAAGGGCTCTGGCCAAGTTAAATCCATTTTCTCCTTGCCAGTCTTCAATTCAAATGGACAACAGCATTCTTTGTGAAATTTTCTCACACACTCGGAAACTATAATTAAATAAGTCTCCAGGTTTCTCTTTTCTAATCTGAATAACCTCCCTCCATACCCTCCTCTTACAGTTTTCAATTGTAATCACCTTCATGGCAATCTTCTCTTAACCGTGGGGTTCCCCAAATTGTCTGCATTTGGAATCACCTGAGGAACTTCAATGTCTACTGATGCCTATGTCCCATCTCCACAGATGTGATTTAATTGTCTGGAGTATGTCCTGAACTTTGGAGTTTTTAGACAATTCCTAAGTAATTCAAAATTGCAGACAAGTTTGGGAACCACTATCTGAACCCACCCTCTTACCCTCCCCTCCTTCTTCCTTGCTAATGGAACTTCAATAACAGTCCCAGATAAGGGATCGTGATTGGCCCAAACAGTGGTTCCTGGCCTGGCTACATTAGAATCACCTGTAGAGCTTTGACAATAGGAATGCCCGGACCCCACCAACAAATTATATCAGAACATCTAGGGGGCCCCTGGGTGGCTCAGTCATTAAGTGTCTGCCTTACGGCTCAGGTCATGATCCCCGGGTCCTGGGATCGAGCCCCGCATCGGGCTCCCTGCTTGGCGGGAAGCCTGTCTCTCCCTCTCCCACTCCCCCTGCTTATGTTCTCTCTCTGTCAAAAAAAAAAAAAAAAAAAAAAAAAGAACATCTAGGAGTGGGACCCAGAGAAACTGTGCCTTTAAAGAGTGCTCTCCAGATATTTTTAATCCACCACCGGGTTGGAAGCCATTGGTGGGAAATCTGTTTTAAAGTGTTTTCCTAAAATCAGCAGCATCAGCATCAGCTGGGAACTTGAAGTAACACAGATCCTCAGGTCCTAATCCAGGCCCACTGAATCAGAATCTTTCGGGGTGGAGCATACAACAATCTGCTTTATAACAAGCCTTCCAAGTGATTCCAATGCCTACTAAAATTTGAGACATACTAGTCTAAGCCTATTTTGACTAGTTTTGTTCCTGCTTTCCCAGTCTCCCTTTCAACAACAGGTTGCCATGTGACCCAGTGCCGGCCAGTGAGACCTAATAGAGGTCTGGGAAGAGGTGGTTTCTGAGAAGGCTTTTACTTACTTCCTTCTTTTTTTTTTGTAGTTTTATGATTTTATTAACACAAATACGACAAGCATATAAGCTGTCTATTCATTTTCTTCGCTGCACAGCATGGCATTGGGATTGGTGACTGATGGCCCGCTGGGCTGCTCTTTCCACATGGCTTTGCGGTTCTTGGAGGGGGCACTGTGGGCAATCTCTGCACAGTAAGATTTGTTGCGTATCAGGAGCACTTCAAGCTCCTTGACGTTGTGGACTAGGAACTTCCAGAAGCCACTGGACAGTACGTGCTTTGTTTTCTTGTTGTTCCTGTAACCAGTGTTGGACATCAAGATCTGGCCCTTGAATCTTCTGCACAACCTATTGTCAATGCCTCTGGGTTTCTACCAGTTGTGCTTAATTTTGACATATTAGTCTGACTGGTGTTAAATGAACTTCTTGGTCCTCTTTTTAACAATCTTGGGCTTCACCAGAGGTCTGAGCACGGCCATGATGCCGAGTAGGAGATGGCTGACACCTCTGCAGGCAGCACAAAGGAAGGGAGCAGGTTTTTACTTTCTTGATACAAAAGAACAGACAAGGCTGGTAGTGTGCTTCTGCTTCTTCCTCCTTTGCCATTTTGAAGGTAGGTGATCCCTGGAACTACAGCTGCCATTTGGGAGGCATGAGGCAAAGCCCAAGAGAGTCACAGAGATACTGACTCTGATGTTAGCACACTGTTGACCAATACCAGCAGTAACCTACTTCCAGACTTCTAGTTATGGGAAAAATAAATCCCTATTTGTTTAAACCATTGCCAGTAAGGTTTTATGTTGGTTTGCTGCATAACACAATCTTAACCGATAGAAAATCAGATCTTCAAGTACTTTTTAAACATGGAGGAAACTCAGAATGGAATAGAATAGTTATATTTGGAGCTAATCATGCTGAATTTAAGGAAATGTCACCTTCTAATTGAGGTATTCTAAATACTACATCTGTGGATCCCAACATGGCTATAAATCAAGATTTACATGAGGGAGCTATTTAAAATGATTTGTGAACCTCACCCGAGATGTACTGAATTGGAATCTCCCAGATTTGGACTGGGAGACACTATAAGTAACTACTTATGCCCCCACCTGCCCCAGTCTACAGCATAGCTAAGATCAGGTCAAAGTAAGTGAAAGTAAGGTGCAAAATTTAAAGAGTTTTTTACTCTTAGCATTGTGCAAGTATAGGTTCGACAGTTGCATGACCCTGAGAGTAAAGGCCTCCTTACATTTTTTTGCCCTAGGCACCTCATCTAGCCTCACCCTAGCCTCCACTCTGATTCAGATAAAATTTAACAGGTAGTACCTGTCAAATCATCCTTTATACAAAAAAAATCAGTTAGACAACTGGAATAGTTAATGTTTCAGTGGTGGTTCTAGGTATCATAAAGCCAAACACATTTACCTAGAAATGATGCCACATACAGTTTAATTTCAATTTTGGGTATGCATCTTGGTATCAGATGACATCAATATCCCTCTGAATTAAAAAATAACTACAGCACTGATTGTCTCAGTCCCTGTTCACCCACATGAAAACTGGAATGTGATCCTGTGAGGAAAGAATTTAATTAGGTGAGTCAATGGGTGTCAGATAGCATGGTGGTGGCAGAATCCAGGACTAAGATTCTCATGTAACTACTAAGTAGTCAAGTATCTGTTACTCGAATTAAAAGTGGAAACTAGTAGGTGTTTGTAAAAATGTTTTGAGCTTGGCTATTCCTGTTTCCCAAAAGCATTTTAGGACACACATATGCAGTGGTCTCCCAGAAATAGAAGTGTGGGTAACTTAACCCAAAGTGTGGTTCCTGTGTCCAGCCTGTGTTGGATGGTGCGTCAGCAGAATGAATGGGGAGGAATCTCAGTGGGCTGACATTCTGAAGCTTCCTAGGAATGCCTTGTTAGGGCTGGCAGGGAAGTAGGGGTGCTGGCCAGGCAGACGAAGGAAGTCTGCACGTTGAGGCAATGCTAACAGTTAGGACTAAAGCTTTAGATGGACCTGTTTCACTCCACGTTTCATGACTCTGACTTTTGCTTTTTTATGTGTAGTATTGCTAGAAACAGCTTGTGGCTAGTAGCAGGAGGACAACCTCAACCAAGTGACCTATAAAAGGACCCTCTTGTCACACCCTCCTCCTGGCTGCAGAGGTGGTATTAGAGCACTTCTCATCTTAGTATGGCTTATGGGCACTCCAGCATTGATTAGGCAAATATTTAACAAGTAGTTGCTAAAAATAATGACTACTCTTTCCTGCCTGATGTGGGCTAGACACTCCAACTGACTCCTTCTTTCTCTGTGATTGTCTCATATTTATGGTAGCAGGACTCTATGTCCTGTACCTTACTGCAGGGAGGGGATTGGTTATGGTCCTACCTCTGAACCAAGAATTGAGTAGTTGTCTTAAGGCTGCTGCCCTACTTCCTTTTCTAACGGTCTTTATGCGGGTAAGGTGGGACCCGGCAGCAGCTGGCAACCCAGGACTGGATTAAATCAACACCCAAATGTGTCAGAAAGTTTGGATGGAGTCCAAAATGTGTTTGCCAGCCAGGATGATTAAGAACCCACACCTGGTGCCAGAGTGCAACATAGACCTGCCAGCGTACTTGGACAGATCTGTGGCGCTCACTGGAATCTATGCTCCTGCTATAGGGAAGTCCCAGGGGGCTCGGCCCGCAAAGTCCCACTCCTTCAAATACAAAGATTGGGTGTTTTTACGAGATGCATCCTGAAGTATGAAGGGAAGAAATGACATAATGTCTGGGATTTGCTTTACAAATATTTAAATATAAGAACTTCAAAGAAAAAAAAAGTGATACAAGGGGCTGGATGAAATGTGGCAAAATTGTATTATTGAATCACGATATTCGATGAATAGGGATTTATTGTGCTATTCTTTCTAATTTTGAATATTTGAACACTTTCAAAGTTAAATCTGTTTAAAAAGTTAAATTGATCATTACAAAACTCATAAATCTTGCAATAAGTCTATGCATAACTTTGCATATTACCCACATCTTTGAGAGGACAGCAAGAAATAGGGAGCCACACTATGTGGAATCTGATTTGGATTTCTTTTCTACCCAACCCCAACAACCTCCAGCCTGTGTTCAGGACCCTCATTTTGCAGTGAAAAGATGTCAGGACTGGGGCTCAAGAAATCTGGATGCAAGTTTGGTTTGTTCATTAACAATGAGACCTTACATAAATTGCTTGCTCTGGAGCTTCTTTCCTTCCTCTGTAAACCTGGGATGATCCTGTAATAACACCAGCCTTGTGGGTTATTAGAGGACCATATGAAATAAGGTACCTTGTGAAGTGTTAAGGAAGTGTTATCAACACCAGCACCATGACCTTGGACCAGATGGCCAAGTGCTCTGACCTCAGAGTCCTCAGTTATGAGGGCGGAGAGTACAACAGCATTCCCAAGGCTGTGGGGGAACCACCCAGGAAACTTCTACAGCAGATTCTGCATTGCAGCCTAGTTGGGGGACAGCTGAATTAAGTAATGGTAGTGGTTCTTTCATATTCTACCAGTGAAATGGCTGTTGGGGGATTAGGAGTCTATTGTGCCAAGTTATTTGGATGGCTAGGTACAGGTCACAGTTTTGGGGTAATTTCATGGTGATAAATAGTTAAAGAGAACCAAAATGAGGAGGTCTGGTGTGAAACAAGGTCCTTATAGCTAGGAGTAAGCACACAAATTAGGAGAGTGGAGGGGTCAGCTGTTCTGCTCATGCAGCTGTTATGTAAAATGACTGGTAAGGGGGGCTTTCCTAAGCTACCTGGAAGAGCTTATAAGCAAGAGAGCACTGCCTCAGGTGAGAGCAGCACCCATAATTTCTGCAGTCTAGGGGCCCTTTGGGGTGGCTGGTGGGAGGTTGGGCCACATGTGTAGACTGTGGTCTACATTTTTTAGCCATAGAATTCCTAAAATAGGCCTAAGATACAAATGCTTAAAGGGGCTGGAAAGGCAACGGGAGTGAATAATATATGGGTCCTGTATAACATAAGGAGTGGTGGAGACTGTGGCAAACTGGAGAGCCTGTGTCCTGTTTAAAGAGGAGGGCCAGCTCTTGGCATGAAGAAATTTGAGCCTAGGATCGCCAGATGTTCTGATTATTCCACAGAAACTAGAAATCTAGGTTTTTAGGCAAAATTTCTGGAGTTTTAAATGTTGGATTATATATATATATTAAAAGCCTTGGAGATATATATGTGTGTGTGTATGTGTGTGTGTATAAATAAATAAAAGCCTTGGATGGAGGCTTTTATATATATATATAATATATTCATTATATATATATTATATATATAATATATTCATTATATATATTATATATAATATATTCATTATATATATATTATATATAATATATTCATTATATATATATTATATATATAATATATTCATTATATATATATTATATATATATATAAAGGCTTTGAGGCTGGGGGCTTTAGGGTTTGGCTCGAAGTAAAGAAGGTAAGAGCACGAATGTGGGGAACATTCTTCCAGCTGTCCTGGAGCTGATAGGGGCCGGAGGACAAGGCCATTTTCTTTCCTGGCAAGGGTGCTAGTGCAGTGAGGTTGAGTGAGGTTGAGAGTGGGCAGGGACGCACATCTGGAAATGTCTCTAACTTATTTAGGTCAAGGGTCCCTCTCAACTCCCTACTCCTCCCAGTCCTGTCTCTCCCCAGGAGCAGGCTGGAGGCATTTCCTTTACCTAGTATTTCACTCTTTCTCCATAAGTTCAGCAAGTGGAGCTGACAGCACCCCAGGGGACTCCTACCATTTTCTCAGTCTCCAGGGAGATGCCTCCTGAATGAAAGGATCTAAAAAGAGATACACACACATTTATATATACGCCTTCCTGTTCTCTCAAGCACCAGAATATTTTCTGCTCTGTGCTCCCACACTCCACAGCCTCATTATCATCTCTGAGATTTTTCTCTCCTTCCTCATACCACTGCTTCTGCTGCCACCCCCACCACACACACACACACACACACACACACACACAGTTTCCGCTGTTACCTCTGAGGGCTAGGAGAGTTACTGAGAAGAGAGGAGCATTTCTAGAGCTTCATCTACCTCAATTTGGTCTCAGCCTCAATGTGTGAATACCAAGAAAGCTATTCCCAGAAATGTTGGAGGGAACATTGCTCTTTCCCCAACCCTGTTCACTCTCCTCCAATCCTCCCATCAATCACTGAGCCCATCACTCATTTCAAGCCTTCTTTTAAACCTAACTTTCTTCAGTCAAAGACAGCCACAAAAACTTTGAGCTCCTTTTCCTCCCCCCCACCCCACCCTTTGCTCCACTCTCCTATCCCCCTAGTTAGGGAGACTGTACTGGTTTTTCTATTTTTCCCATTGGTGAGATACAAAGCTAACAGTAAGACACCACAGGGTGGTCAAAAAGTCAGATACATTTGTTTGTAAACAGTATTTTAGTTACTATCCAAATAATATGCTAAATGATTTTCTTCAACCTCCAAACCCCTCCTCAGGTGAAGCATCTCTAAATATAATGCAACGGATCCAATTGTTAATCTGAAAAGTACAATAAAAACACAACGAGAGCTCTTCTGCCATTGCTACCACCATCCTTGGCACAACTCACCTTGCTTGGATCTTCCTGGGAGAATCCACTGCCATACACCACCATGACGAACTTCACAGTAGACCAGATCGGGGCCATCATGGAGAAGAAGGCCAATATCCGAAACATGTCCATCATTGCCCACGTGGACCATGGCAAGTCCATGCTGATGGACTCGCTGGTGTGCAAGGCCATTGTCATTGTCTCCGCCGGTACTGGGGAGACCCGCTTCACCAACACCTGGAAGGATGAGCAGGAACGCTGCATCACCATCAAGTCAATAGCTATCTCCCTCTTCTATGAGCTCTCAGAGAATGACTTGAACTATGTCAAGTAGAACAAGGATGGTTACGGCTTTCTCATCAACCTCATCAGCTCCCCCAGGCATGTGGACTTCTCCTCGGAGGTGACTGTTGCCCTCTGTGTCACTGACGGTGCCTTGGTGGTGGTGGATTGTGTATCTGGTGTGTGCGTGCAGACAGAGAGAGACGGTGCTGTGGCAGGCCACTGCTGAGCGTAGCAAGCCTGTGCTGATGATGAATAAGATGGACCGGGCTCTGCTCGAGCTGCAGCTGGAGCCTGAGGAGCTTACCAGACCTTCCAGCACATTGTGGAGAATGTCACTGTCATCATTTCCACCTACGGGGAGGGTGAGAGTGGCCCATGGACAACATCATAATCGACCCTCTACTTAGGACTGTCAGCTTTGGGTCTGGACTCCACAGTTGGGTCTTCACCTTGAAGGAGTTTGTAGAGATGTATGTGGCCAAATTTGCTGCTAAGGGCAAGGGCCAGCTGGCGCCTGCTAGGCAGGCCAAGAAAGTGGAGGACATGATGAAGAAGCTGTGAGCTGACCTGTATTTTGATCCAGCCAACAGCAAATTCAGCAAGTCAACCACCAACCCTGATGGCAAGAACTACCACAGATATCCTGCCAGCTCATCTTAGGCCCTATTTTCAAGGTGTTTGATGAGATTCATGAATTTCAAGAAAGAGTAGACAGCAAAGTTGACTATGCCTTTGGCCATGTGTTCTTAGGTCTGGTGTCCACTGGCCTGAAGGTCAGGATCATGGGGCCCAACTACACCTCTGGGAAGAAGGAGGACATGTACCTGAAGCCCATCCAGAGAACAATATTGATGACGTGCTGTTACGTGGAGCTGACTGAAGATGTGCCTTGTGGGAACATGGTGGGTCTGGTGGGCATGGAACAGTTCCTGGTGAAGACTGGCACCATCCCCAACTTTGAGCATGCCCAAAACATGCAGGTGATGAAGTTCAGCCTGAACCCCATTGTCCAGGTTGCTGTGGAGGCCAAGAATCCAGCCGACCTTCCCAAGCTAGTGGAGGGGCTCAAACAGCTAGCCAAGTTAGACCCTATGGTGCAGTGTGTCATTGAGGAATCAAGGGAGGATACCATTGCAGGCACTGAGGAGCTGCACCTGGAGATCTGTCTGAAGGACCTGGAGGAGGACCATGCATGCATTCCCATCAAGAAAGCTGACCCCGTAGTCTCATACCATGAGACTGTCAGGAGTTGAATGCGCTCTGCCTATCTGGAGAACTCTGTCCAAGTTCTCCAACAAGCACAACCAGCTGTACATGAAGGCACGGCCCTTCCCTGATGGCCAGACCTTGAAAAGGGCGAGGTGTCCACCTGCCAGGAGCTCAAGCAGCGGGCCCACTATCTAGCCAAGAAGTAGAAGTGGAATATGGCCAAGGCCTGCAAGATCTGGTGCTTTGGCCCGATTTCACCAGCCCCAGTGTCCTCATTGACATCACCAAGGGTGTACAGTATCTCAACAAGATCAAGGATAGTGTGGTAGCTGGCTTTCAGTGGGCCGCCAAAGAGCAGGCTCTGTATGAGGAAAACATGCATGACGTGCACTTTGATGTGACCCTGCATGAGGACGCCATCCACTGTGGGAGTGGCCCGATCATCCCCACTGCCCGGTGCTGCCTTTACACTAAGAGGCTGACCACCCAGCCCTGGCTTATGGAGCCTATCTACCTTGTGGAGACTCAGTGTCTGCAACAAGTGAAATTGGTGGCATCTATGGAGTCCTGAACAGGAAGTGGGGTCATGTCTTTGACAAGTCCCAGGTGGCTGGCACCCCCATCTTTGTTGTGAAGGCCTACCCACCTGTGAATGAATCCTTTGCCTTCACTGCTGACCTGATGTCCAACACTGGTGGTAATACCTCCCCCCAGTGCATTTTTGACCACTGGCAGATCCTGCCCAGGGATCCCTTCCACAACAGCAGCCACCCCAGCCAGGTGGTGGCCAAAACACGCAAGTGAGAAGGCCTGAAGGAAGGCATCCTAGCCCTGGATAACTTCCTGGACAATTTGTAGGCAGCCCTCCCCTGCAGCCCACCACCCTGGATGGGACTGAGCACAGCCCCTGCACACGGCTGACAATTGACCATAGCAACAAGCCCTCACATTCTCCATGACACCTTGAGACTGTCCAGACACTGATGCTCCACCTGACAGGTGCTGGGACACACTCAGTGCCATCACTCAACATGAACTCTTGATGCCATTTCTTTTGATATTTATTTCAAGATTTCAGAAGCAACAGAAATGCCCTGACAGCAGGGACTTATTTGGCCAGCGGGGAAGTGGGATGAGACACTCAACACTTTTTTTTTCATTTCAGAAACTCAAATGTCCAAAAAAAAAAAAAAAAGAAAGAAAAAGAAAGAAAGAAAGAAATGAAAGAAAAAGAAATATTAATGCACTAAGAGGTTTATTTTGGGTAAATGGCCCATAGTGGATTTTTTTTTCCCAGAAAGGGGGAAGGAACAAGCGGGTAGACCTTTCTCTTTGGACAGAAGGTAGAAGGCAGGAAACTTTGTGTGTTGTCACCATGAGCACCTCCAGCTGTATTAGTACCATTAGAATAATAAATTTGATATGGTGGTGACAAAAAAAAAAAAACAACACTATAAGAGTATCCAAAAATCTGGAAACATAGATAAAATTGTGTATTCATGGTACTTGTTTAGATTAAGCCCACTATTTTAAATGAAGCGATTCCTCACCTGAAATGTAGTTGTAATTGAAAACAGAAATATAAGTTTCTCCTGTGCTGTCTGACATTACAAACACCCTGCATATTTCCATGTGATTAAGAAAACTTAACAAGTGGACAATATGATTAGCACCCATTCCCCATATAGTCTTTGGAGCTAAATGGATTAACATAAGAGACATTTATCTACACATAAATCCTCCCATGAGGATGACCAATTCAAATTCAGAGTATGTTTATAATATATTTATCAGGATATACCAAAAATAAAGATGATTTTGAATTTTGCATTTTAATGAAATCCTAGAGACTCCAATGAGAAGCCAAGTAGAAAAGGGTCACAGTGTCCTATTTCTATTTTTCTCTAAAAATAGAATTCCTTTTACATAAATATTCTATCTGTATTACACAATAAATCTAAATAAGTGAGAGAGAACTTGTGCTCAGAATCTTGTCACCTCAGCAGAGCTAACTTTTCGTTTGACACTTCTAGCTCTGGTGAGTAATTGCAATGAGTACAGTCTCCCATTTTCAATTAATACTATCTCAGAAGTGTGTTCCATGTAGCTATGTAGTCTCTGTAATTTGAATTTCAATACCTATACCATATTTTTAATTATTCCCCAGTTGTTGGGCATTTATT
The DNA here is from genome assembly GCF_011800145.1 of Mirounga leonina. Lineage (NCBI taxonomy): Eukaryota > Metazoa > Chordata > Mammalia > Carnivora > Phocidae > Mirounga > Mirounga leonina. Next base: position 50,114,930 of record NW_023270268.1, read on the forward strand.
TTATGATCTTTTCCACAATAATTAACACTGTGGCTAATCTTCATTTATTTAGCTTTTTTCCCTTATGAATTATTTCTTTAGAGCATTCTAGGAAGTAGGATTAAATAAAGGTCAAGGCCCTAGATGTGAAGAGGTTTTTATTTCACTCAGTGACCAACGGGTTTGAGGGCTCTGCACATGGCCTCCCACCTTTTCCATCAGAGACAGACAATCCTCTATCAGAGGTTTATCAAGTGGCTGCAGTCCCCTACTAGAATGCTGGGACAATCTCAGAGTCAATTTCAGAAAAATATAGGCTTAAATATTATGACCTTTAACCCATATAAGCTTGCTTTATGTTGCTACCACATGATTCTCAACAAAAAGTAACACCAGCACTTTCAGATTATAATAATTTTGCTGAAAAAAAAAAGTGACCAAGGAGTGTCATTTAGAAAGTTGTATGCCCCATCAATAACTGTAAAATTTGCATTTCTTTTATATTAGTGAGATTGAACTAGTTTTCATATATTTACTAGTTATTTCTTCTTGAATAAAATGTCTCTTTCTTTCCCCAGCTCATTTACTGGTAAGAATCTACTATTTTTGTATAAACATTTTATATAATAAAGATTTTAAGCCTTTTAAATATGTGCTAATATTTTCCAGTTTATTTTTTTAATATAATTCTAACATTGTATTAATAAGCTATATCCACCTCCAATTCTCATAGTATTGCTTCAGAAAGCTTTGGATATAGACTTTGGTTCAAAGGGCAATTTAATTTGTGTAAATCACTAACATACATGTTTTCAGAGACAATAACACAAAATTGTCAAGTGTTGGGATTTTTATAACAAGCCAGGATTAAATGATGGAAATATCTTTGGTCAATGCTAAATTTATGTAGTAACTCTTTTTTTTTTTTTTTTGTATCATATAAACAGAATAATCAATTAACATAGGCTGGAACTTGAGGGAACCTCAATGTAGGTCATGGGGTTGGGGCTTGGGAATGTGGAGAGACAGGAGCTGGGCCTTCCTGGGATGACATGAGATAAAGTCATGTGGTTTGGGATGGACAGATGACATGTGGACTGGGAAGAACTGAGTTATGAGGAGTTTCTCTTTTCTGTCTTTCTACATTCTCTTCTCCAACCCCTTTCTGATCACCAGATCAGATATCCATAGGACGTAGTTTACAAATAGTTTTAGTGTCTCCCTTCATTTCCTTTCTCTCTTCCTCTCTTCCCAAACTCCCTTACTCCTTTTCCTCGTCTTATGGCAAGACAGTGGAGTCAGACAATCTGGATCCAGGCCCTATCATTTGATTTTTTTTTAAGATTTATTTATTTGAGAGAGAGGGACAGAGAGAAAGATGATATCAAGCAGACTCCACGCTGAGCGTGGAGCCCAATGTGGGGCTCCATTTCAAGACCCTGAGATAATGACCTGAACCGAATCCAAGAGTCAGATGCTTAACTGACTGAGCCACCCAGGCTCCCTGCTACCATTTGATTATTACTTGACTTTTGCCAGGTTACTTTTTGAGTCTCAGTTTCCTCATCTGTAAAATGGAGACAATAATAGTACCTATTTCTAGAAGGCTTCCATGAAGATTAAAGAAGATAGTGTTTAAATGCTTAACACAATGTGGTAGACTACTTTATTCACAAATATTTGATGCTCCCACCTGGAGAAGGATTAGATTCTCCAATCCTACTGATGTCAGCCCTGGCCATGAGTCTTGATTTAGTCAATGAAATATGAATAGAGGTGACATATGACACTTTGAGGCAGAAAATTTAAGAGCCAGTACACAGTTTGCCATGTTTTCTTTTCCCTCTGCTGTAATGACCAACAATGTTCCAGCCAGAAACTGTTCTATCACTCTGAGTCTCAAAGTGAAGAGGATGTAGAATAGTCACAGTCAACATGCAGTGGGCATGTAGCATGGGCAAGCAAAAAAAACCTTTGTTACAAGTTATAAACCACTGAGCTTTGGGGGTTGTTTGTTATCACAGCATAACCTAGCCTATATTGATTTATAAACACAGTATCTGGCATATTTAGCTTATATAATGACTGGTGAGCTCTTAGCCAAGGTCCAGTGCTCAGATAGGCATAAAAAACATTTGAGTTCTGACCAGCCAGAAAGGAGTGTCCTTGATCACACATAGTAACAGCTTCAAAATACATGAAGTTAGAACTAATAGAACTGCAAGGAAAAATAGGCAAATCCACAATTATAGTCAGAGATTTCAATACTTCTATCCCAACAATCAACTGAACAAATAGAAAATCAATAAGGACATAGAATATTTGAACAACAACCAATTTGATCTGTTTGACATTTATAGACTATTCCATCCAACAATAGCGAAACACACATTCTTTTCAAGTGCATACAAAGCAATCATCAAGATAAACTATATTCTAGGCCATTTAATAAGTCTTAATTGAAATCATTCAGAGTACATTCTCTGACTACAAAGGAATTATAAATCAGTAAGAGAAAGATATCTGGAAAATCCCTAAATATTTGGAAATTACACTACACAATTCTATACCTGTGTACCAACGAAGAAACAGGAAAACTAGAAAACATCTCAAACAGTATGAAAATGAAAGCACAATGCAGCAAAATTTGTGGGGTGCAGCAAAAGCCATGCTTAGAAGAGCTATACCTTAAAATCTTGTATTAAAAAAGAAGGTCCAAAATCAAGAATCAAAGCTTTCAACTTAAGAAGCTGTGAAAAGAAAAGACTTTATTTTTTTATTTTTTTTAAAGATTCTATTTATTTATTTGAGAATGAGAGAGAGCACATGAGAGGGGGGAGGGTCAGAGAGAGAAGCAGACTCCCTGCCGAGCAGGGAGCCCGATGCGGGACTCGATCCAGGGACTCGATCCAGGGACTCCAGGATCATGACCTGAGCCGAAGGCAGTCGCTTAACCAACTGAGCCACCCAGGTGCCCCGAAAAGAAGAGACTTTAAACCAAAGCAAGCAGAAGGAAACAAATAATAAGAGCAAAAATCAATAAAATAAACACAGACAAAAGAGAAAATGAATGAAACCAAAAGTTGGTTCTTTGAAAAGATCAATAAAATCAAGAGACAAGAAGAAAGAAGACACCAATATTATAAATCAAAGAAAGGACATCACTACAGATTCTATAAATATTAAAAGTACAATAAATTTATCAATAAATTTGACAACTTGAACAAATTTCTTAAAAGACACAACATTGATTCAAAAAGAAATAGAAAACCTGCTTAGCTTCATATCTATTAAAGAAATTAACTTCCTAGTATCTATTTTAAAAATTGAAGTCCTAATCTGAGCCCAAGTCTAGACCCAGAGAGCTCTACTAGTTAATTTCATCAAAAATTTAAGGAAAAATATGATCAGTTCTACATAAAGTCCTTCAAAAAATAGAGGAGAGGAGGGTGCCTGGGTGGCTCAGATGGTTAGGTGTCTGCCTTCGGCTCAGGTCATGATCCCAGAGTCCTGGGATCGAGTCCCGCATTGGGCTCCCTGCCCAGCGGGTAGCCTGCTTCTCCCTCTTCCTCTCTCTCTCTGTCTCTCATTAATAAATAAATAAGATCTTTAAAAAAAAAATAGAGGGGAGGAAGGAATATGTCCCAACTCATTTCATGAAGCCAGCATTACTAATATCAAAACTTGTTAAAGATCTAAGAAAACCACTAACCAATATCATTCAGGAATGTACGTGCAAAGATCCTTAGGCAAGATATTAGCAAATTGAATCCAACAGTATTAAAAATTATACTATACCATGATCCAGTAAGTTAATTCCTGGAAAATGAATTTCAAATCAACCACAAAAATCGGTCAATATAATTCACCATATTAACAGAATAAAGGAAAATTCAATATGATTATCTCAATCGATAAAAAGCATTCAATAAATGTTTCATTTATAATAAAATCTGTCAGCAATTCAGGAGAACAGAACTTCCTAAAGCTGTAGATGAGGACATCTACAAAAGTCTGCAATTAACATCATATTTAATTGTAAGAGACTGCATGAGAAAACATGGGAGAAAATCTTTAAACCTGGGATAGGCAAAATTTCTTAAAAATAAGGGAAAATCATAAAGAAAGTGATAAACTGAACTTCACTGAAATATAAAAAACCTCTGTTCTGAGATAATATTAAAGAAATAAACAGATAAGTTAAAATTTGCAAAACGCACATTTCTTTTTTTTTTTTTTTAAGATTTTATTTATTTATTTGAGAGAGAGAGAATGAGAGAGAGCACATGAGAGGGGGGAGGGTCAGAGGGAGAAGCAGACTCCCTGCCGAGCAGGGAGCCCGATGCGGGACTCGATCCAGGGACTCCAGGATCATGACCTGAGCCGAAGGCAGTCGCCCAACCAACCGAGCCACCCAGGCGCCCCGCAAAATGCACATTTCACAAAAGACTGGTATCCAAAATATATAAAGAACTCCTAAATTCAATAGTATGAAGATAAAACAATCCAATGAAATGAACAGATACTTGACAAATGAAGATATATAAATGGCCAGTAAACACATGAAAAGATGCTCCATATCATTAGTCTTCAGGGAAGTGCAAAAGAATACCATAGTGGATCACCACTACATATCCATTAGAAAGGCTAAAATTAAAAAGACTGAAATACCAACCACTGGCAAGGACATGGAGCAATTAAAGCTGTCATACATTGCTGGTAGGAAAACAAAATGCTACAAATGCTTTGAAAAATAATTGGGTACTTTCTTAAAAAGTTAAACATACACTTATCATATAACCCATGAATCCCATTCACAGTTATTTATCCAAGACAAATGAAAATTTGTATCACTATATGCCTATACATGAATGTTTGCAGCAGCTTTACTCATAGAATTCAAAGGTGCAAACAACCCAAGTGTCTATCAACAGATGAATTAATAAATTATGAGATACTCATAGAATATTACTCAGCTATTTAAAGGAACTACTAACACATGCAACAGTATCAACGGTCAAAAGAAACTAGACATAAAAGAGTACATATATATGATTCTATATGGAATTCTAGAAAGGCAAACTCTATAGTTACAGAAAGCACATTATTTGCCTAAGACTGGGAGTTGTGGGTCAGGGAGCCTGAACTGAAAACAGGTACAAGGGAACATCTTAAGGTGATGAAAATTTGTGGTTTCTTGACTGTGGTTGTAGAATGGTTGTTATTTACTTGTTAAAACTCATTAAACCATAACTTAAATTGGGTGTATTTTATGGAAATTATACCTCATTAAAATTTATCTCCTTAAAAAAGTTACAGATAGTGGTTTAAGGGCACACACACTGAACCTATCAGCTTGGGTTGGAAACCAGCTCCCACTTTTACTAGTTGTGTGACCTTGGACAAATTACTTAAACTCCCTTTGTCTCAGTTTTATCACCTGTGGCAATAGGATAATAACGGTACCTACTTGGCTTGTTATAAGGATTAAAAGAATTAACACACATAAAGCTCTTAGGTCAAATGGCAAGTATTAACATTATTACTGTAATTTTTATTGGTCACCTGGCCATTCACAGAAAGGCCCAAATATTTGAAAATGGCCCACTCTGTGTTGTTTACTCTTCATCACATCTTATTCATTGTTCATCTCCAGTATCAAGCACAGGATGATAGACATAATGGGTATTTGATAAATATATTTTTTTAGTGGATGAACTGTTTAATGAATAAACACTTATTGTACATGTTGCATAAAATATATAGTGATAGAGAGTTTCTGTTTGGGGTGACAGAAAAGTTTTGATGATGGCTGTACAACATTGTGAGTGTAGTTAATGCCACTGAAATATATGGTTAAAATGGCATATTTTATATTATGTCTATTTTACTACAATAAAAGAAAAAAATGTGTATATACCTAATGAAAAAGAACCTACAGCTTTGCATTTCAGCTCTGCAGAGGCAATATATAACCTCAGAAGAGTCATTATAATTCTTTTGTCTATGGCTTAAATGTGGAGGAAGATGTTCATTTGTAGTGTCCTTTAAGATCTTAAGATAGGGATATTGTGAACATCTTGACGGAAAAAGTGAAAATTTGGATCTACCATGGGGTGCATTAATAATCAAAAAAGCTTGATCTATCAAGCATTTGTCTAGTAAGGTTAAAATTTCCACCAACTAAACTACAGCTTACTCCCCACACTAAAGCTATAAAAATATAAGAGATTCAGCACCTGTTCGTAAAATTATGAATTGAAATATCTTGAGTTCCGGTGTTATGTTGCTCAATAACTATATGATTAACATTCTTCTTATTTCAAACTTATGTAACATGATTTGCTTGCATATCTTGAATACTTCTATAAAAATACCAATTTTGTTGATATAGTCAGTATTTAGGAAATGTTCTCCAACTGACAGCTTGAAAAGCATCATTAGTTTATTTCAGACACTTCAAGCACTTGAACGAGTGTTCATTCTATGGTTATAATATATTTACCTGTTCCTCCTTCCCTTCATGGAAATTACTTAAGAACTAATGGTGTCTAATATGATTAGAAGTACATAAGAAGCACAGAGGAAAAAGACTTTTTAGTGGTTAAATTAGTTTTGACTAGAATGTAGTTATACTTCCTATCATAAAGCCAGAAAAAAAAAGATACTCAATAGTTCCACTCAAAAGGAAAGTTTTATTCATTTCTTTCCTCCTCACTTCTCGCTCTACTGCTGCATGGCAACCACTGGAGAAAAGAAGAGGCGTGTTAGATTCCACGGTGGCATCTGCACTGACGTAGAGCAGTGCTCTGCCTCCTGCTGTGTAGTTTGGCTCTGGTAGACTATCTAAACTTCCATTACCTTATTATCAAAATATCACCATGGTAAGAGTTCTCTCCCCCAAGGAATCTAATTCACTTTACAGTTACTAATCAGCAAAGAGCCACAGGGAGATTTTTTTTTTTTAAAGAAAAGAGCTAAATGAACCACGTGTATTATTTTCTTTACATAGGCTAAGGCTTTGAATAAAATAGGGGTGGGAGTTTGCAAGATATATTAAATATTTCAAAAAGCCCAGTAAAAATTCTATCAATACCAAGACAAAGCTACCTGGCCCAATTTTTGGCTTCTAATTTTCATAGCATGCTGATTAAATGCTCTAATTAGGGGTTATATATGTCTAATTAGGAATGGAAAAGTAAATTATTACAGGATAAATGTAGTTTGTTTACTGGACAGATGTTTTTTAAAATATGAGGTCCTTATAGGAAAAGGATAATAAAACAAATCCTTGGTGATGAAAATGATGGGAACCAGGAGCCTATACTAATTATTTGGTAAGTAGTCATCTTTCCATACTGCTGCTGCCTAAGTATTTATTATTTGTGATTTATACCCTACCATTTTCTGAAAACATTTAAATTGTCTCATGCTAGCTAAATATTCTTTCAATATTTTGGTTACTCTCTTACTTGCCCAGTGAGATGGTAGAATCCCTAAGGAAAAGGAGGACCAGTCTTAGATGTCTCTCTGAACTTCATTCTGTTTTTCTAACAGGCATTTTCTGCACAGAGTAGGTGATTTCACCTTGCCCTACTCACTGACGAATGGGTTGTTGGAGGAATTTTCTGGTCAGATCCATCCATTGCCCTATTTCAGCAAATACTGAGAGCCTACTGTGTATCAATCCCTGCACCTAATGTTAAGTGTAATTAGGTGAAGGTAATACACATTAAAGGAGTAGGCAGAGTGTTCAAGGCAAAGGAACAGTTTATGCAAAAGGCATGAGGCAAGAAAGAGCTGGGCTGGTCTAGGGAACTGAAAGGACAGCAGGTTTAAGTTCTGTGGGTGCAGGAGAGCACAGAATGAGATGAGCTTGGAGAGGCTAGTAAAGCCAAATCACGCATGGCCTTGTAGGTCATGAGTTTACTCTCTGATTGTCCTGGGTGAAGAGACTAAGGCTGGGGCAAGGGTGGTAAGAAGTGTGTCAGACAAATCAGTTTGGAAATCAGGTTTGGCTTAGACCAAAGTGGTAGAAGGAGAATGAAGAGAAGTACATTTGAGATTTATTGTGAAGGTAGGAACATAGGGTTTGCAGATGGATCAGATGTGGGAGATAAGGGAAAGGGAGAAGTTTCTGGGTTGGGCAATTGCATGAAATGGAGCACCATTTACTGAGTTGGAAGACTGGGAAAGAACAGGTTGAGCTGGGAGGCCTTGAAAGGGAATCAAGGGTTTGGTTGGGGCTATGTTATGTTTGAAATGCCTGAGAGACATTGAGTGAGAGGTCAAGTTAGTAGTTACATTTACAAGTCTGGAGCCTATTAGATATATTGTTGATCAACATATATTGATGGCATTTAGAGATATATTAGAGGAATTCCATATTTTAGAGATTGAAGAGGAAAATGTAAGGAGACAGAGAGGAACAGGGAAAGGAAGTAGAAAGGAAACCAGAATGTATAATGTACCAGAGGTCAGGAGAGGAGAATGGTCAGCTGAGAAGTATACAGCTGATGCTACTGAGAAGTGAGCAGGAGGAGGGTAAAGTGACTATTAGACTGGATGCCACCAGGGCCACTGGAGGCCTTAAGCAGGCAGTTTCAGGAATGTGAAGGATACTGAAGACAGACTGAAGAGCAGGTGAAATGGAACAAGTGAGTGTGAGACAGTACAAGCAAATAACTATTTTGGGGAGTTTAGGAGAGCATATAAAAAGGAAATTCAAGAGAGACAGATTTGGGGGAGGCAGATGGGGCTGAGACGAACTAAATTTTTAGGTATAGTGAGCTTCAGGTAGCTGCAGAGCATCCAAGTGAAAATGTCTTGGAGAAGGCAGGATTATGACTTGAGAGAGAGTTTTGGAACCATCCATGTGCAAAACTGGGACAAGAATCTCTGGCCCAGATGCCTTTTTAATGAACCTTGTCAATGTTCAAGGTCTGATAGAAAAAAATTTAGCACATAATCCCTCTTCCAGACATTCATCTTGGACTACTCAGCTCAGCTAGTAATTACTCTAAATTCTCTCTAGAATCTACAAGCCACCTTAGTCCTTTACTTGGCCCTTCAGGATTTTTCTGTAAACTAAATTTCTAAAGGTAGCATTTCTGGGCTCAAGGTATGTCTTGAACCAACATGTCAGAGGGCAGCTGTACCCTGTTAGGGACTATGGGAAGCTGTAGAAAGCTTAATGAGATATGCTGCCTCTCTTTGTTCCTGCTGTGAGTGGCACGTTCCTTCTGCTGATTTCTGCAGCCTTTGCTAGATAAATCAGGAACTTAGTCCCTCCTGGGGTCAGTTATTGTGATATCTGGGCCATTCTTTCAATATTGGGAAAAAGAGAAGAGCTATGAAAATCAGAGGAGAAGGAGGGCTTTTGGAAGTGGAACCCATTACATATGATTGCCGAGAAGTTTCTTCAGCACTTCGATGAAGACTTTTAAGATTCCTCATGGGAATGCTTTCTTGTGAGAGTAGCACACAGGTATATTTTATAGGCTTCTTTTCCTTTTTTCAAAATAACTTTAACATACACCTCCTCAAATAAGTTACCCTCTTATATGAACTGATTCATTTGTCAATAATAATTGCAGAAGCCAGTGAGTGGACTCACTACTCCAACAAGAACACAAAGTGTGTTGTGTTTCAGCTTAAGTATGTGGAGAAACAGTGAACTTATTCTTGTTCTAGTGACATACATTGACTCACATATGGTTTCTCTGTGTCCTGAGACTGTAAGTTCAATGGAAAGGGGACAGGGACACAACATGGGCAGAATATAAGAGATGATTTATAGTATACCAAAAAAGGAATATCTTGTTATATTAGTTTCCTAGGGCTGCCATAACAGAGTGTCATAAACAGGTGGCTTAAAACAACAGAAATGTATTATCTCTCAGTTCTGGAGGCCAAGAGCCCAAAATCAAGGTGTCACCATGGCCTTGCTTCTTCTAAAACTTGTAAGGGAGTCCTTCTTTGCCTCTTTCTAGCTCCTGGTGGTTGGCCAGAAACATTTGGCATTCCTTGGTTTACAGCTGTGTAACACCAATCGCTGTTTTCATCCTTACATGGCATTCTCTGTGTCTGCACATGGCCATCTTTTTTTTTTTTTAAGACACCAGTTATATTGGATTAGGGACCTACCCTACTCTAGTATGACTTTATCTTAACTAATTACATCTATTTCCAAATTTTTGTGACACTATTTCCAAATAAGTTTACATTCTAAGGTACTAGAGATTAGGACTGCAACATACCTTTTTTTGAGGAGACACAAGTCAACACTTAACACTCATAACTTTTCACAAGAGAGTCGGAGGGAAGGAAAGACGGAGAGAGGAAGGAAAAGTGGTAGTTATGGATAATGGGTTAGGCAGCTACTTGTCCCCATTACTGTTTCCAGACCACTACTTCCTTACTCTTTTATAACAAAAAATTGCATCCTAGGGGCCCCTGTTATTTGGTTACACTACCCTCTCTTCCTTTTTTTCTGGTAGATACTGTTATATACTGACCAATTACTTCTCTCCACTAAATATTGGGCAGTGGTTCTCAAACTTTGTTGTATGTTCCAGATCACCTGGGAACTTGGTAAAAATATATAGAAGCCCAGGCCCTATCCTACTTCAACAAGCCTGTGTCTGTATCTTTTAATGGCTCTCTAGGTGATTCTAATACACTTTGAAGTTTGAGAACCCCTGGCCTTGGGCACATGGCTTGTAGTCTTTCTACCCCAACATTTGCCATCCACAAAGTGACTCATCCAACACCAGGTCTCTCATTTCTTGAGCTATTCACCCTCAATGACCTTCTATTCCACTCCATCACAGCCTGCCACTCCCACAGCCACACTCTGGACCTTGTCAGCATTATCTCACTAATCTGGAGTAATCAGTATTATAGGGAATGAGCACAATTCTTGAGGGCGGAATTACAAGGTAAGTTCTTTTTTTGCTCCCAGTTGCCCTTTCAACTCCCTCTCTAAGCTAGTTCTTGTTTTGTTTTCTTTGTTATTAGAGCAGAACACTAACTTTTCTGGTTTTCAGGTCATAAAAATTCTCCTTGAACACTCAGTCACAAGAATAGTCTCAGTGCGATCATTAAAATGTTCAACAGAATTTGAGCCACATTCAAAGCTAAAGCTCCTCTCCTCCCTCATCTTGTTACTGCTGCTCGCTGGAAAGCCTGTGGAGGGAGAAAGGAGTACCTATGTTTGGTTCTCTTCCCTCTCCACCCTACTCTGGAGTTCAGCTGCCCCTGTATCCTCCAGGATTGGATCAAGAGGAGAGTGTCAAAGTTTCACTTGGTTGTCATGGACACAATCCACCATGGCAGCCTTTGGGATGGTAGAAGTCCATTGCTTACTCTTTCCTTCGATGGCCATTTTTGTGAGTTTTGAGGAGATATTTCCTACTTGGAACACTGCAGTAAGCTCCCATGATGGAGGCAATGTCTCTCACCTCCTACTGGCTTCCCACAATTTCTTCCTCAGCCCCTGGCCATCTGGTGCCCATTCCCTCAAGCTAGTCATGGAATCTGGGATAGCTCCAGACTGGTTCCTGCCATAGGCCTCCATGAGCCAGGAGAAATAGTCACCCACCCTTGTCTAGCTGCTGGTGGATATATAGCCTGTTCCCAATGCAGCCTTACATGTCCCCCACCCCATTCCCCTCACATATACCTAATTTGGTCAGAGCTTCTCTTACCAGCCCTCACACTCTTGAGACTCAAGGAGGCACATTTGAAGCTCTTCAGATGGTTTCCTTAAAGCATCTTTCTCATGTCATTTGAGAGAGGAACACCACTCCCTTCACCTAGGAGAGAGGGGAAGAAAAAGCCTAGGTACTCTAAAAATTCTCCAAAAAACACTTGTCTTTCAATTTTTCAATTCCAATGCTTGCACACACTCCAGGTGGGTGATGGATTAAGGGTCACAAGACTAGTTTGACCATCTCTTTGCAGGTCTCACATAGGTGATATAATGCCTCATTATAGCACCTTTTGTTTTCTTTTCAGTCTTTAGAGCCTTAGCCAAAACTAAAACAGAAAGAGCTCCAAATAAACATCCTGTTTACACAGAATACTGCTCCCTAATTTAGAAAATGGCCAGTTTGTTGTCAAACAATTCTCACTAGCACCATTACTTGACCTCAAGGGGACCCTTCTCTGATTCATGGTCCCCTTTACTTTCTCTCATCACTAGCCTTCTCCTACTTCCCTCACTGCCAAGTTAGATTTCATAGTCCATACTTTCAGTACTTCTCTTGCCACCATAATTTCCTGTGTCTCTTTATCGTTTCATAACATCAGTCTGGAAAAACTTAAATCTTGGATGAACTCAACAGCTCATAGCCTCCATGCCTGCATCCAGGCAACTGTGCACCACACCTGAGAAACACAAAAGGGCAAGTTGATATGACTATAATTTTCAGGTCACTAGCTCTGGGCCCTCAACTCAACACTGCCAACAGTTCTATTATATTTCTTTGGCCAACTGGCTCTCTTGGTCTCAGGAAGGGTCACTTCATGTGTTCCCCACAATTCTCAACCTCTAATCCCCTACCCTAGTGCTCACTCTCAGAAAATAACTTACCTTTTATATCCTGGAGAATACAGAAGTCATTATCTTAAAACACCTTCTCCCTAGCAAATTTACTACCCAACCTACACCTGTACCCATCCTATTCTCTTCCCCTCCTGTTAAAATAGAGATACTCTTTAGTACAAGAACAACTCTGTTCCTTTGGATCTTATCTCCTCCCACCTTTTTTGGAACTATACACCATTAATTATCCCTTCTTACAATTTCAACCTCCCTCTTTTGGATTCTTATCAATATCTAAACATATTGAAGTCTACCCCATCTTAACAAACCTGTTACAGCTTATACTATAAAGTAATTAACTATATACCACTATTGATCTAAGTATTTCATATAAGCAAATTATTTAATCATCACATTGTCCCATGACATAGGTAGTATTTTTATCTCCATTTTTTTTTAAGAGGAAACAGATTCAGAGAGATTACATAACTTGCCCAAGATCATACAGCTGATGGATAAAATGGGATTCAAACCCAGGCAGTTTGGTTCCACAGCCTTTTCTATTCACTGCATACCCTGTTGGTCTGTTTTTATTGTCTATTGTTTCTCTAGGTTTTTTATTGCATTGTCTTGTCTCCTCATGACCTATTTCCTTCCTCCCTCCAACTTTTATTATGGTAAGTTTAAAATTTACAGAAAAGGGGCACCTGGGTCAGATGGCTGGGTGTCTGCCTTCGGCTCAGGTCATGATTTCCAGGTCCTGAGATCAAGCCCCACATTGGGCTCCCAGCTGGCTCAGTGGGGAGTCTGCTTCTCCCTCTCCCTCTGCCTCTCCTCCTGCTTGTATGCTCTTTCTGTCTGTCTCTCTCTCAAATGAATAAATATAATCTTAAAAAAAAAGAAAATAAAATTTACAGAAAATCTGCAAGAATAGTATAATGAGCACCTCTATATCCTTTATGGAGACTCACACACATATCTATGTATACAAACACATACACAGGCAGTTACACATGGCATGATTCAAACTTCTGTTACCACAGTATACCAACTATAATTGCATTAAGTACAACTTCACTGCCAGAGCTTCAGTCTTCAAATCACCTTATAATTAACAGATGCCCATCATGATCAGTGACAGTGTCTAATCACAACACTTCTTTCAAAATTTGTCAATGATTGGTCACTGCACATCTGTTAGTCAGTTCAAGCACAGACAGCAAAACATGCAATTGTGTTGCCTCCTTTTCTCCCAGTGATAAATTCACATGACACTTCTTTAAAAAGATTTATTTATTTATTTTAGAGAGAGAGAAAGAGAGAGTGCAAGCGGGGCAGGGGGGGTGCGGTGTGTGCAGAGAGTGAGGGAGAGAATCTCAAGCGGACTCCGCACTGAGTGCAGAGCCCGATGCAGGGCTCGGTCTCATGACCGCAAGATCATGACCTGAGCTGAAATCAAGAGTCAGATGCTTAACTGACTGATCTCACATGACACTTTATAAAATAATATTTGAAAGAGAAAATTGGCCAAAAAAGAAAGTGCAAGAAAGAAAAGTGATAACACTGAAAGTGAAATTTGAATCAAGCACAAATGGAATTATAGAAGAGATAACATTGGGAATGTTGACACTGCTACCATTAGAAACACTCTAGATATGCAGCCAGAGGAACTTACTGAATGCAGAGTTATCAAGATTAAGGAGGAAAGTGATGACACAGGCTCCTACCTTTCTGCTCCAGAATCCCTAGCTTATGGATCCCATCTTTATATTTCCCACATCATGTTCACTTTTGTTTTCATCATGAGGCTCCATCTCCATTCTATGGTAGTATTCTAGGAGGAAGAAGAAGAAATGAAAGGTGTGTCTATATATGTTAAGGAAAAGAAATGCTTTTCTAGAAATCCTCATCATATGTCTAGAACTATATGCCATGGCCACTCATAAGTGTATGGGATCTTGGGAAATGAGTTTTTTGGCTAGGTACCCCACCCCCCACCCCAAAAGTATCAGGCTCTTTCTGAAAAGAAAGGGGCAGTAAGTAGTATCTGCTCCCCCTTCTCATATAAGGAATATTCATCCCCTCCCCAAGAGAAACGATCTCAAAGTCTTACATCCAGTTACTATAATGAGCTCAGAGTCCAGGATCCAGAAGTTCCAATGATATGGAGTACTCTCAATCAACCGTGCTCTAGCAACCAACTTTTAAAGAAAAGTTATTTGTCTCAATACTCCTAAAATAAGTAATGGTAGATAGACAAGGTACAGGATGTTGGTAAAAGTCCCATTCAGGAAAGGGGAAAATGGGAAACACACAGTGGTGACTGGTCCATAGAACATCTCCAATCCTATTGGATATCTATAGCAAGAAATCTATGCCCTTGGACAGTTAATCTGTCAGTTCCTGATTCTGTTCAGTAGGAGGACCTTCCAATTCCATTTCTTCCAGGGGTCATATTTGAGGTGGACCTTGTAGAAAATACCTTCTCTGGAGCAGTAAAATTTTAACAGTCTGAGCAGCCTAGATCCAAGAGTGGTGAGTCCAGAATCTGGTGCCATTTTTCTCTTTGGGGCAACTGACATTCTGAAAGTCATAGTGGAAAGGCTGAGAACTAGCTAGAGTTTTCAACTGCCTCAAGGGAAGTGGTTAGGGAATGGAAGGTGAAAGATTTGTGTTCAGGGCCTGAGGAAGAAAGACTTTAAATTGGAATTCCAAAAGGCTACACCCTGGAAGTAACTTTTAACTCGTAACTTTTAACTATTAATCCCTGGACTAAGGTGATCTGCCCTTAATCCAAGGGACCCCCAATGAACAACACCTTCTCATATTTGTATTCATGGTCTCTTGTGGGCCCCTCCCACATAGACGCTGAGCTTGGTCATGTGCCTTGTTTTGGTGAAAGACGCATTAATAAGCATGATGCAAGCAAAGGCTTGCATATAGAGGCTTGTCCTCTTGGACTGCTCCCTCTTGGAACCCTGAGATTATCATGCTGTGAGGAAGCCCAAATGAGTCCTGAGGAGAAGCCTTGTAGAATAAAACTAGGGAACCCAGCCAATAGCCAGAAGAGAGGCCCAAGACATATGGCCCTAGTTGAGCCAGGCCCAGCCGTTTGAGCCACCCCAGTTGAAGCCATAGGCATCACTAAGCAGAGATGAGCCACATGTACTATTCCCTGGCTGAATTCCTAAGCCAGAGAATCCAGAATCATGAGCAAATAAGAATTGATATTTTAAGTCACTAAGTTTTGGGATGGTTTGTACACAGCAATAAATAACTGAATCACTACTAAAAGAATAAAGAATGTAGTATTTTAATCGGTGGAAGAGAATAGAATTAAAAATATTTAATCCAAAAGAAGGCATGAGGGGCGCTTGGGTGGCTCAGTCGTTAAGCATCTGCCTTCGGCTCAGGTCATGATCCCAGGGTCCTAGGATTGAGCCCTGCATCCGGCTCCCTGCTCAGCAGGAAGCCTGCTTCTCCCTCTCCCGCTCCCCTGCTTGTGTTCCCTCTCTCGCTGTCTGTCAAATAAATAAAATCTGAAAAAAAAAAAAAAAAAAAAGAAGGCATGAAATGTAAGGACCATAGAACAGATGAGACAAAGAGCAAACAGTAAAATGTTAGATTTAAACTTAGATACTTGTTTCTAGGTAACTCCATGTAGGAGTAGGCACAGACCAAGATATTGTCTTAATACAGTTTTTAAGCCTGAAAATTCTGTTTTACCTATTAGTGTCTGAATTCTTTCCATATCATTCCTATCTTAGTTGAATGGCCATGACTTGATGCAACTTGAAATAAGCCTGCTGGGGAGGTACTACCCTTAATCTATTTTTTGCTGGTGTGTCACCCAGTCTGGTTTAGAAGAGTTTAAGAAAGCTTGAAACCATTATCTCTATTATTACTGCTGCTTAGCTATTTTTACAGGCTTTCATGTTTTGTAAGGTAATAGTTGGCTTTTTCAACCCAGAAAGTCTCCGAATTGTGGAATTCAGTTTAGATTTCAGACCACGGGCAGAGAGCATCTCTTTGCAAGCTGTGTTCCCTTCTCCCTTTCTGCCAGCTGTTGGGGATATAGCCATAATTAACTTTGAGCAAAAGGGTCTTTCTCCTCCGATATATAGTGATTATATGAATTTAACGAGGTGGTTCTTCCTCCACCACTGAAAGGCTATTCAGTATAGGAAGGGCTTACCATCCAAGACATTTTACAATCCAGAAACTATAGCAAATTCACGTGCGGTGTATATTTTAAAGATGAGTACAAGGTGCTCTGCAAGTTCCATGAAGGCAGGCATGGCATCTGAGCTGATCGGGGCCGTAGCCTAAACCTAGCTGCATGCCTGGCACACAACAGACACTCAAATATTTGTTAAATGAATAAATTAGTCACTACGGTACTTAAGAGCTTTCCAGGACATACTCGCGCTTTTACTGTCAAAGCGCCAAAGCCAGGTTTCCCTCTGTTAGGCTACGTTTCCAGTCAAACAGGCGCACCTGTGACCGCGTCGGGTCGGCTGCAGACCCGGGTGCGCTGCTGGGCCGACCCGTCAGGCATGGGGCGGGCGACCCCGTCTGGCCGCAGCGGCGGTAGCAGTCGTTTGCCTCCTCTCGGCGTTCCGCGGCGTCAAGGGCAGGAGGCGTCTTGCGAGGAGGCAAATAAAGCCAACCGCACAGAAACGGCTCGTTCCGTTTCACATCCTCTCTCGGGTGCCTGGGTGTCCTCGGAACACAGTGACCCTCCATGTGTCCGCAGGCAGGTAGAGCCTGCCCCACGCGTCACACACTTCCCCTCCTCACAGCCGCGCGCTCCCCAACGCGCGTACACCTGGACCCGCCGGTACCCAGCCGGCGCGCGGAAGGACACGCCCCCCTCGCGGGAGCACGCGGCCGCCGCTCGCACACTTCGCGCACCGCCCTGAGAGCGAGCGCGCACGCGCACGTGGGGCGGGCCTCCTTCCCGGCACCCACTGAGCGCCCGGCCCTCTCACCCCACCCCTCTCCCCCGCTGCCCAGGCTCCGCCTCCGCGACGGGGCAGCCGAGAGGAGGCGACCGGAAGCCACTTTAAAGCAGAGCTCGGGGTGACAGGCGAGCGAGCTGGATCGGGAGTGCGGTCGCGACTTTCTGCACTCCGACGGCGGAATGGCCCGTGCGCTGCTTGTCGCGTCTCCGGCCTGCGACCCTTAGACGCCCAAGCCCGCTCTCCGCGCCAATCCTCCCGCGCGGACGCTGCCAGCGAGCCGGCGGTGCGGCGACTCGGCTCCTGCGGTCCGTTCTCTCAGGCTGCGCGATCAGGTAAAGGGCTCCGAGTGGGCTCTGAGGGGCGGACAAGAGACCCTAGCTGGGATGGCGGGCGCGGACGGGGGCGCCGGCCTCGCAGCCTCTCAGGGATCTAGGGTGATTGATATTTAGACTGTGCTTTTTTTTCTACCGAATTTACTCGGATCCCGTCAGTACCGGGATGGGATTGGTTTACGCTTCTTAATCACTTACGGCCTCGGGCAGGTGTATAAATTGGAGGAAGACACCGAAGGGTTTAGTTGGGGTCGCCGGCGTCTCCGCGATCCCACTTGGCCTGGGTGGGCGCGGGGGGCGCGTCTCTGCGGCCTCCCCCGCCGGGCGGACCCCGAGCGCTCTGAGGCGGAGGAGCACTTCGTAGATTGAGGGGCCGGGCACAGGCATCTGAGGGCAGCCTTCCGGCAGACCCGCGTTCTGGCTGCAGCCCAGAAGTTTGCAGGCTGTTTTCAGATCAACTTTGAAGGCGCAGAAGACTTCGCCTTCCTCGCCGCACCCCGAGAGGCGCGGACCGCGTTTCCCCCTGCGCTTCTCGGCTTATTTCTGTGAGCCTCCGAGACTCGCAGGACGATCCTCTCAGAAAGGTCGGCTGAGGAGGCGAGGAAGAAATTAACCGTGGAAGGCGCCGTGAGGGGTTTCTGGGATGGAGGGCAGCGTGGGCGGGGGTCGCTTGTTGGGACGAGGCTGCAGCGAGGGTTCGGGGGCGCTCTGGTGCCTTCCGAGGGGGAAGGAGGAGGTGGGATGCTTCGGAACGCCGGGAATTGGCCGAGCCGGGCGGCGCCTCGGCTGCGCTGCGCGGAGTTGGCGCGGCCTGGGGGGCGGAGCTGCGAAAACCGCCGCGGCCGGCAGGAGGCGTCTCTCGGACCCGGGCTGGGCGTCCGGGAGTCGCGCCGCGGCTGGTGGGCGAGAGTCCTGAGTTTGCAGCGGTGCCAGGGACCGGGAGTGCCGCAGGACGGGGGATATATCACGAGGCGAAGGGTGGAGCGGTAGGTCGCCTGCAGCGGGGGACCGGAGGAAGTGTCCGTCCAATCTTTATTTTTCTGTTATGCAAACTAATTGAGGAACTAGGTTCTAGTGACTTCCCCACTCCAGCCACTCCTCAGTTCTCTGCCTCTTCCTCAGTTTTATTTCCGAGCCTGACGGAGCGCAATAACAGGAAAAGTTACTGTGTGTGTGTGTGTGTGTGTGTGTACACACCCCTAGAAATAAAATTGGTTCAGTGTCTGTTTTCCCTTGATTGGATGTGGTCGGAGTGGTGTGTGTGTGTGTGTGTGTGCGTGTGTGCGCGCTCACACACGCGCGCGCGCGCGACGGAAGGCACAAGCGGGTTTAGTGTGGTGGAGAGGGAATACCACAATCTCTGCCAATTGTGCCTTGAGGCGAGAGCACCGAATGATGAATAATAACGCCTGGCTTGGCTGCTTTCCAGTTGATTTATGTCTTATGTCAAGTCCCTCCTTGTGAAGCTTTCCCTAACAATGCCAGCTCACACTGAACTCTTTTTCTGCCTTTTTCTTTTGTACTTACCGTGTGCACTAACACCTGGTTATATACAGTTGAGCATTGAAAAAAGGGGTTTGAACTTTGCAGCGTCGCCTAAACGCGGATTTTGTACAGTACTATAAACATATTGTCTCACTAACGTTTTCTTTTCTTTAGCTTTGTTGTAAGAATACAGTATATAATACATATAACACGAAACATGTGTTAATCAACTGTTAATTCTGGTCAACAGTAGGCTATTAGTAATTAAGTTTTGCAAGAGTCAAAAAGTTACAAACGGATTTTTCCAGGGGTGGGTTCCCTGAACCATCCCCACTCTGGCCTTGTTCAAGGGTTAGCTGTATTGTTTTGTTTATTTCTGAGTTTGATCATTATGAACTTTTTATATGTAGATTCATGAATCTCTCCAATGAGATCTTTAATATTCATTTTTCTGGGGAGTCAGTTTTATCATTTTGTTGTTGACCTGTAAAGGCTAACAGAACTAGTCATGTAACAGGTGCTTTTTCTTCAGTGATTCAGTTAAAAAATAGTATAGAGCACCCACCGTGTGCATTGTGCTAGGCATGGTACTGATCACCTGGGAGGAGTATTTGATGAAGTCATGGGCCCTTGCATCAATGATCTCTTTTTCTTTTAGTCAGTTGTCCAAAAGAGAAGATTAACTGCTCTTTACCAGCTCTTCCACCTCGTACAATGCTTAGTAAATATTTTCAGAATTGGTTAATGAATGTTAGCTTGTGGAGGAGACACCATTTGTCAT
Organism: Mirounga leonina; assembly: GCF_011800145.1. Lineage (NCBI taxonomy): Eukaryota > Metazoa > Chordata > Mammalia > Carnivora > Phocidae > Mirounga > Mirounga leonina. Next base: position 50,135,018 of record NW_023270268.1, read on the forward strand.
TTTACAAAGTTTCCTTTGCTTTTTACTTTAAGTTTTAGTTTTTTTCAAGGGGTCTGATTCTTTGAAGAGAGCACTTTTTTTTTGGTCTCAGTAGTTCATTAGGAATCTGACATTTAGTGTGTGTTTTATATTCTTGTATTTTTCTATAATATGCTTTCATTTGTTTTAATAGATAAAATCATATATGTAACTTTTCTGAAGACAAGGATAACAAGGCCCTTTCTGAATCATGAAGTTGTGTTTGGTTTCTAAGACAGCATATAGTGTTTGCTGCTGTTAGGTAGCTTCTGTTGCTAAACAAGCAACTGGTATACTTCCTCCAATAGTAGTAATGTTTTGGGGATTGTAAAAGTAGACCCTTAACATCCTCAGGGAATATATTAGAATTTAGAAATGCTTCAACATGCTCCTGGCTTTCTCTCATATAACATTTCAATTGAGAGCACCTGTTTCTTGAATATATCTTTATACTTTAAATTCACTCACTATTTAACTTGGAATTTTATCCTTCATTTGGTGAACTTTTTTTTTTTTTTTTAACAAACAGGTTTTATCACCTCGTGGGAGAGGTGATAAACAACTCTGAAGAGAACACAAAGCAGAGATGTGGTTTCCGTGTTGTCATCTATTAGCCACACTTATTTCTACCCCTCACCCCCCAACACACCCTAGACTTACAGTAAAAATTCATACCCCAGCAGAATTACCAATTGTATATTGTCCACAAATAAATATCAAGAGCCTACTGGAAGGTACTGTCTCTTTACCTTTACCTGCTGTGGGCTTTTGAATAGCCTTGGCTGCTTTGGAGCCTTAATTTCTCAATAAAATTTAAAATTGACCCATAAAGATGAAATATGGTATAAGAGGAGTGACTTCAGGGACTTAGACTAAAACAAAACATTTTGATGAAGGAATGGGAACCAGTTGTTGTCAGCTTGTAAGTGATCATCTTCTTTCCTTTCCTGGTAGGATTTTTAGACTCTGAGGAGCAATTGGAGCTAATCCACACCATGGAAATGGAAACCACCGAACCTGAGCCAGACTGTGTAGTGCAGCCTCCCTCTCCTCCTGATGACTTTTCATGCCAAATGAGACTGTCTGAGAAGATCACTCCATTGAAGACTTGTTTTAAGAAAAAGGAGCAGAAGAGATTGGGAACCGGAACCCTGAGGTCTTTGAGGCCAATTTTAAATACTTTGCTAGAATCTGGCTCACTTGATGGTGTTTTCAGATCTAGAAACCAGAGTGCAGATGAGAGCAGCTTACATGAACCTATAGTGAAAAAACCCCTAGAAATCAGTCCGTCATGTCCACCAGCAGAAAATAGTATGTCTGTCCTGATTCCTGATGGGACAAGTGTTGGGGGCCAAATACCAGAAGCCCATCCTTCCACTGATGCTCCAGAACAAGTGGTTCCAATCCAGGATCACAGCTTTCCACCCGAAACTCTCAGTGGGACAGTGGCAGATTCTGCAGCAGGGCACTTCCAGACTGACCTTTTGCATTCAGTTTCAGGTGATGTTCCTGCTAGTCCTGACTGCATAGACAAAGTCATGGATTACATTCCAGGGGTTTTCCAAGACAACAGTTTTACAATTCAGTACATTTTGGACACCAGTGATAAGTTGAGTACTGAGCTCTTTCAGGACAAAAGTGAAGAGGCTTCCCTTGACCTTGTGTTTGAGCTGGTGAACCAGCTACAGTACCATACTCACCAAGAGAACGGAATTGAAATTTGCATGGACTTTTTGCAAGGCACTTGTATTTATGGCAGGGATTGTTTGAAGCACCACACGGTCTTGCCATATCATTGGCAGATCAAGAGGACAACTACTCAGAAGTGGCAGAGTGTATCCACTGATTCCCAGGAGCACTTGGAAAGATTTTACTGTAATCCAGAGAATGATAGAATGAGAATGAAGTATGGGTATGTATTTATAACTACTTTAAAGCTGTTGTTAAATCCTGTAGAGAAGGTCAAGAGGCTAAATGCTTAGTAGGGTGGTTTCTTTCAGTAGTAACCTAACAGGTTTTATTCTTTTGGCTGTATGCTATCCTGATTTTTCATGTTGGTTGAATGCAGACTGTTTACCTAACCAGACAATGAAGGTTTTATGATTTGAACAATTCAGATGTCACTCTATGCACTGTATGTGTGCCTGAGAAGTTGCATATACATTGAATGCTGTGAATCAGATACTGTTTTAATCACAGAAGAGATCTTGCTTTTGAAAGAAAATCCAAGGTTAATCTTATAATAGCATAAATAATGAATACCAAATTTATCTATTTTGAAGTTTTGCATATTGAGTAGCTGCTGTTTTTTAAAGGGAAATGGTATTGTTTGGAGATTTTTGTGGCCCTCTTTCCATTTTGAATGGTACGGTTTTTCTGTGTACTTCTTCCCAAACTTCTGAATCATGCCCAAACATGTTAAATTTCTTTTGGTTTCCTTAAAGCTTTTTACCATTAAGTTTATTATTCTATTTATCTTACAGATAAGATTGTTCTACAATTCAGGCTGTTTTCTTAGACCTGAATAATAAGTTGGAGGGAAAATTTATGTTAATAGATATGTTTATCATTTACATAAAAAAATTATCCTCAAGTTTTTGTATGCAAGGCATGTACATAAATAATTCAGTTCTTTTAAGTGTGTATGCCCAAGCAATAGTCACTCATAGGGAATTGAAACTTCCACATCTGAATTCCTATTTAATTAACATAAAAATGAAGAGGAAAATGATAGTTGCCACTTGTGAAGTCGCTAGTGTAATAATGGTGGTATAGTAAGCATTAATCTTTATGTTTCTAGTTGTTTCTCCTATAGTATAGGAGTTAAAATATGTGATATTAATAGCTATTTGTCTATGACCAAGAGAAAGGATTAAAATTATATGAGGGGAGAAGAATACATCTGTCCATGCTACCTGACTTGGGAGACAATGAGGGCAACCTGACAGCTTCACAGATGATGAATGGTCTGATGTAGTATGGAAAGGTATGACCCTTAGGAAGGAAAAATTTGCTGAGTATCCTAACCCACAAGTCCAAGAGAAACCCTTTTTTTTTTCCTTTTAGATTTATCTATTTTAGAGCGAGCATGCGCACATGCACAGGTGTGGGGAGTCTGGGAGGGACAGAGGGAGACAGAGTTTTAAGCAGACTCCGTGCTGAGCTGGTGGGGGTTTGGATCTCATGACCCCAAGATCACAACCTGAGCCTAAACCAAGAGTAGAGCACTTAACCAACTGTGCCATCCAGATGCCCCCAAAAGAAACACTTTCTTAAGAGTCATCTTTGTTCATTGTTCACAGATAACTTGGGTTACACTAATCCAAGTGTCTGGAGAGTCAGCAATCAAATGGTGTCAGTAAACCATTTCTAAGTTTTCTAATTTTGTTCGTCTTGATGTTAACCTGTGTTCAACGTAGTGCCAGGGCATTGTTGACATCGTAGAAACCAGGTTTTTGTTTTGTTTAAACTTGCTCCCTTCTAATATTAGGTAAGTGTTTTTCTCTTAATAGTGCATTATTTCAGTTGTATAGTACACAGATTGGTGTGTCTTTTTGGCAACTTAATTATCATGAAACTAGAACTTTGCATCTTGTGTTTCAAAAGGGATGCATGGAACAAGATAAGAAACACTATAAGACTAAACTTAAGGCATTATTATATAGGAGCCCCTTGGGATAAAAGTAAGATAATAGCAAGAATGTAGCTTAAATCATGGATGGCTCAGTCGGCTAAGCATCCAACTCTTGGTTTTGGCTCAGGTCATGCTCTCACAGTTGTGGGATTGAGCCCCTCATTGGGCTCTGCGCTCAGTGCAGAGTCTGCTTCAGATTCTCTGTCCCCCTCTCTCTCCCTCTCTCTTCCTCTCTCTCAAATAAATAAAATATTTTTAAAAAAAGAATGTAGCTTTCTAATCATTAATGTATTATCTTGATAATATTAGGTATTCAAGATTCTGTCTTGCTTGGGTAGCAAAATTCTTAGATCCTGTAATAAAGCTAAGTACTTTTTTTTTTTTAAAGCAAGCATTGGAGGAAAGAAAAATGTTTTCCATTTTATCTCAAAAATCTTTTAATAAGGTATTGTCCAAAATCTGTATTGCCCATGAGCTAGCAATTCTAATTGGTATGTCAAGGTAATTAATTTTATATACTCTCAAAGCCACTGTAATCCTTCCATCTCCAGATTGCAAAACTGCAGAATAGTGGCCTCCCACTTCACTCTTATGAAGCACATTTCCAGTCTGCTGAGTACTTCAGCATCTTGGTACATTAAGTTTCTATCTGTTTGAATTGGTCAGGAAGAAACTAGCAGGATTATTGTCCAACACATTACATTCTGTTACCATGAACAAGGCAAGACAGGTATTTTGATCTCAAAAAATCCAAGAACTCTTAGGTCAGCGGCATATTGGGTATTACATTCTTTGGTAAAATTATTTGGCTAAAAAATTAGACCTAGATATAGACCCATAAGTATACGTTGTTGGATTAGTTATAAAGTAGTTGGAGTGAGTGCTTGATTTCCAAATTTGTTTTAAGGAAACTAACATTCATTTGACACTTGAGAGGAAAAGTATGAGTGAATTATTGTAATTACTAATGCTGCTGCTACATTGTTAATGATAGTAAGTGGTCCTGCTCTGATAAAAATAGCAAAAAGTATTAACAGTTAATTACTAGTAAAGTGACGTTCTCCATAGACACCAGTAAGAAATAAGATTGTAGATAGCTAAGTGTCAAAAATTAGGCTTTTGGGAAGCTGACCTGTGGTCATTGCAACCTGGTTTTCCTTGTATTCCAAAACGATGTTGTGTTTCCTGGCAACAAGATGCAGATAACGGCATGTTGAGCCTTGCTGAGAGATTCACAAACAAGCTGGAGCAGCCCAGGTTCACATGGTTACCACATTATTTGGCTAAAGCTATTAATCTCTGTGGTCAGGCCTGTAAAGCTGGTCTATCTGTACAGATTGCACATAACCAGGAAGTGTGTGTTCAGCTGTGTATATGCCCAAGTCTGGCCCAGCAGTCTTTGGATTCAGAAATAATGAATGGCAATTGTTTATCCCACTTGTTTCCAGCAGTTTATATGACTTGGAAAATCATTATTATATACCATATCCCTGTTACTTCACTGTATGGAACTTGGGGAGAGTTCATAGTTCTGGGTCTCTAGTAGAGGCCAAAGTTCATAATTTCAAACTGTAGAGATAAAATTCTTTGTTTTGCAAATGTATTGGATTTAAGATCTAAATTAATCCAAATTAGATGTGCAGTGTTCATTTTATTCTCAAGAAGGAAATTGGAAAGGAAGTTTAGCTAGATAAGGTCACAGGTCCCTTCCAGGTCTTTAGTCAAGATCCCTAGGTACTAATAACATTTTTTTAAAAAAAAAAGAGGATTTCAATAGTTAAGCTTATTTGGTTCATTATAATGAAATTATTTTAATTATTCTTTTCCAATTTTGTCTTTATCCCAAAGTATGATACAATCCCACTTTGCTTTCTCACTCTGCCCTTATATATCTCCAGATATTTATTGCTGACATCAACTGGTAACTAGTTGTATGTATGAACTCCCCATATTTAGATGCCAAGGCTTCTTTTGCACACGGGATGGGCTTAGGAGAATTTCCAAATTCCAAATACACAGTTAAGAAAACAACATTGAATGTTGTGTTTTCGATTAAGAAAACACGGTCTCTGACAATTTAAGCACTCATCCTTAGTAGAAAATGATACTAAATGGCAGGACTAAGCAGTTTTGAAAGAGCTTTACTAACTGTATAGAATACTGTTGTGGATAATTGAAATTGTGAAGGATGTGCAAATTTCTCTTTAGCAACTGAGATCACCACTGTTTTTCATATTATATTCATGTTAAAGTGTGCCAGAATACAGAATAGTCTTCTAGTTACTACCACCCGTGAAGGAAAGGCACTCTGCAAACTTTATTTGTAGGTAATCTGTAGGTGAAAATAAGTCCCAAGTTAAGTGATTATTTCTAATCCTGAATTCCTGAAAGAGGAGGAGGGTGAAGAAGAAAGTTGCAGAAGACTAGACTCCATGGTTAATTTTTCTCAGAGGCCAGTGTTCTTTTTCTCCTCTTTTGGAATTAAAGCTTATTGATATGAGAGGGAGTTTTATTAGTTTATGGTTTAAGCCTAGAGTGGTGTTACAGTCTTACTTTTGACTGATTTTGATTGTTAATTGCTCTTAGAAGGTTGTTTTTGTTGTTGTTTTTTTTTTTCTTTAAGGGACAATACCATTAGATGACTTCACAGAACTCCATGAAAGAAGACAGGGAGAAGTGCTATTAATGATAATATAGGGCATATGCTGCTATTTTCTATTTGACTTGCAGAGTGGATTATCTAAAGTAGAGCAAGCTCCTGACTGAACTATACTGGAATAGTTAAATTAGCCAAGTTAGCTCTGGCCTGCACAGCTGTGATGATATAGGAACTAACTCATTATGTGTTATTGATAACACTGGAGAGAGTAGAACAGCTGAAACTTACTATGCCTTGTGACTTTTTGGTATTTCTTGAATATACACAGCTGGATGAGTTTGAATTTATTTTAAAAATTCCTGCCTAAGAGAAAGAGAGAGCTCCATAAGCAAGAACTGTGTTTGAAGTGACTTTCAAAATGTGTGCCTTCTGCTTTAGGATAAAGCAATCCAATGAATTATTTTCTGTACCTCTTTATGCTCTATTTACATATGAAATAAAACTAATTGGCTTCTTTCTATACTAATCCAGAGAAGTTACTGGGTCTCTGTAGAGCTATCATGGGAATCAATAGCAATCATCCATTTATTCCCTTTCTGGGTTTTTGTTAATAAGCAGATTAGACTTTTTGAAGCAGCTGTCACCTGGCTTCAGGTTAGGGTCAGTCTGTTCCTGAAGTATTTACAGTAATGAAAATGAACCTTGCAAAAGCCATAGATATATAACTTTTAAGTCAGAGTTGAAGGAAATGGCTTATAAGGTTATCTGGCAGTCCCTAAAAATAATTGCATGATACAGTATGCATTTTCTTGAGTTGACTCTAGAGCTTTTATGTTTTATTGTAAATAAATGGGAAAAAATAAGAATGCTCCATTCATCATTTGAGATTTCATTCTGTACATGTGGACATGCAAAAACTGCAATTTGACTGATTAACTCTACTGTGTTCCTGTAAATCTATTTCCTACTGTTACACTAGAATTTCTGGATTCTGGATTTGCATTCTACCATAAAGCAAGTAAATTTATAAATTCTATCTGTGCATCTCCGATCTTAGTTGGTGATCCTTAGTTTTATATTGGGCGTGGGGGCTCTTTCTAAAGGGTGAAACAGTATGTAGCTCATACAAACCTGGGCTACTCAAGAAATGCTACTAAAATCCAGCCATTTGAGATTGACTAGTTTCCTCTGACCTCTTTTATTTCTTATCCTCTGACTTGAGACCACCAGATTTTGCATCCTTTGTCTGATTATAATAATTTTGATTAGGACCTGAGGTCTTCTTAATGTAGATCAGCAACCTTTAATAACTATTAGTGTCCTGTTTGAGAGTTGCATTTGTCTTTTTGTGGAAGGAAAACTTAAGTATTTGTGTGTATCATTTTTGCAAAGGAAAAAACATGTTTTGAACTATAAGATGATTCTTGATTATTCTAGCACAACTTTATAAGCCTGGTTCTGATAATTAGATACCGGTAAGTTTTGCAAGAAATTCTCTTCATAAAAGCAGCAGAATTTCTCTTTTAAAATAAAACTGGGAGTCTTAAACTGAAGTTAAGTGAATATGAGTGATTTTGTATCTTTTTGGAAGATACCAGAGTGCAGAGGGTTGAGCTATGTTCTGTTTCATTCTGGGTGTGAAATTTTTGAGTATTAGCTTAAGATCTTGGGTTGAACTGTACTTTGCAACACCATAAGCACAAACTATACAAAAGAATAAAATACTTCTAAAGTTCACCATTTCTAGAAGCAAACAAGTTACATTTTAGATATGAAGAACTTCTTTAACAAAACCAAATGTATTATTCTTATATTTATAGATTATTTATGATAGTGCTTTCTAGGGACCAGGAATTATACTGCACAGACTTGCCTCTATTTAAAATCCCTGTGTTAAACCTAATCCAGCCCAGTCCCTGACACATGAATTAAAAGCCTTGAAATTCTAATACAGATTAATTCCTTGTTAATAAGGAAATTTGAAATTGCAAGGGGTAAGTTCTGAAATATATTTTGAAATCGGTGGGGAAAAAAAGGATTTTATGTATAATAAATTCCATTTATTCAACTTGGTAGTTTATAAGGTTTATATTTGATTTGTGCAAAATTAAGGTATTGCAGTCTTGTGCTAACTATAACCAATTCTGTGATCAGTAACTTAAATTTTAGAAGTTGATGATATTAATAAACTTCTAATTGTGAAACTTACAATTTTCCTTGCTGAACTAACCTGTTCTGTTGCTAAGACAAGCATAGAAGGGAGTTAACTAAGCATTCCTATTTGCTGTGTCCACACAACAAAATGTGTCTGTCTCCTTGATCTTTCTCTGCTATGTGCTGTTTACTTACTGGTAACACCTACTTGGCCAGTAAAGAACCTTTGCCTGGTCATCACAGTGAAAGGGTAAGCTCTTAGTGAGAATGTCAGTGACTATTCCCTTTTACATTTTACAGAAACCAGTGATTTGCAAGTATGTGTGCCACAAAATGTGTCAGGAGTGTATTAGAATCTCCCATGACTAAGTTATTTGAGAAGGAGTTCAGGAAATTTGTATTCTTTCTGCAAATGGATGTCCTTTATTTTGGCTCTTGCTTCTGAGCATAAGGAAGGATTTGTGAATACTCTTTATGTGAAACATAGCACTTCTCATATGACTGGAAAATATGTTTAGGCCATACTTATAGGAATTTCTCTTTGTTACAATTTTTTTTCTTTTTGAGAGTGCCTGGGTGGCTCAGTCGGTTAAGTGTGCCTTAGGCTCAGGTCATGATCTCAGGGTCCTGGGATCAAGCCGCACATCCGGCTCCCTGCTCAGCGGGAGCATGCTCCTCCCTCGCCCTCTGCTGCTCCCCCTGCTTGTTCTCTCTGTCTCTGTGTCAATAAATTAAAATTAAAAATTTTTCTTTTTCTTTTTGGATTGAGTTTTTTAACTATCCCTTCTCATTTGACATATAGCCATAGAGTTTGGGTGACCTTCTTTACTTGAAATTTTTACCAGCACTGAATAGTCAGGGAAGAATGGCAGGGATAGAGGCCCAAGGGTGATTTTGCTTGCGGTAGTGTGTATGCTTTCAGAATCTTGCCTGCACCTTGTGATCTTCACAGCCCCTGCAGCTGATCAGGGCGTAGAGAGGGCAAATGGCACAAAATACTGTAAATAATTTCCTGCTGCGGTTGGTCTTTGGTTTCTGACTGTCACCTGGCTTTGCTCTTTCATTTCCAGGCATTGAGAGAATAAAAATAAGCACAGGAGAAATAGTAGATTTGCCTTCTGAGGTAATAAAAGAAAGACATCCTTGAATGGGGGTAGAATATATGAAACAGAAGGCACTTTGCTTGCTTACTTTCTGACGTTTCAATTGTCCAAATGCTGCCACACAGTCAGAAGCATTGTATAAAGTGTTCTACAATTAGTTACCGAAAAATAATTTAGGCTATTTTAACTATTGATAAAATTGAATCTGTCAGAGAAACTTGGTTTTATAGAATCCTCTCCCCTAGAAAAAGTTACTGATTTAAAGCCCTATTGAAAGGTTTTGTGGTCATAGTTTATGAAATGTAGGTAATAAAAAAAGTATCTCCTAATATGTTTTCTGTAGGAAGTCTTTTTTTTCTTTGAGAAATTTGCTTTAAAAAACTCAGGAAATGATGAATTCTCTGTATGGTTAGTTTGCACACATTCAAATCTCTAGTCTTGAGAGCTTCTTAGTCATCTCTGGGTTCTCACAATAAGCCATCAAACTGTTTATTTTTAATTTGCTCATTTGTCAGTTTATCTGTACTAAGTGGGGAAAAAAGACAAGGCTAAGTTGAGAAGATTCTGAATAAAACCCTTTTTTAAGGCGTTTGTAATTTTAAAAGATGATCTATAAATTAAGCTAATTGTATTTTTTACTGGTGGTTATTAGAGGATATATTTTATGATAATTATAATTAGTATTTCATTTACGTGTAAATGAGTTCTGAGGTATTTGAGGTTATTTGAAAGCAATTATTTTTTTTTAAAGGTTTTATTTATTTATTCATAAGAGACCGAGAGAGAGGCAGAGGGAGAAGCAGGCTCCCCGCTGAGCAGGGAGCCCGATGCGGGACTCGATCCCAGGACCCTGGGATCATGACCTGAGCCGAAGGCAGAAGCTTAACCATCTGAGCCACCCAGGCACCTGAAAGCAATTATTTTAAAGTAATTTTAGCATTTACATAAAATTGATTTTATAATCAAGTAGAAAAATTGTATAAACAAATATGTTTTAGCCCTCTTCCAATGCTGTCAAATTCTATATTCACAAAATTGAATTAATCCGTATGGTGCCCTGAGTACATGGCAAACAATTTTTACTGTCTATTTTGAGGTAAGATGAAAACTTCACGGTTTTAAAAATATTTCATTTTACAAACAGGATATTTACTCATCTTCATAAAAAGCAGTAACTGCATAATTTAAGGCAGTATAAGGTATAACACATATCCCAGCTGTTCTTATAGAAATTAAGTTTCACTTCCTCTTCAGGCCATGGTTGAGAGGTATGTCTCACTTAAGTTGCCTTCTAGGAGCCTCAGGACATGTGACTGAACTTGGCTCAAAGTTAAGGCTGTATGACATTTCTGATATCTTCAGAGTGCAAAATTTAATCCCATGCCTTTCTAAATAGATAGCAGTGAGATCTTCTGATTTCATAGGTGTAATTTTTATTTATTAAAGATTTTAGGCTTATCCACATCTTTCTAGTAAGTAATTCTTTTGTGTTTTTTCCTTTGATCTGATAGTTTTGTAATAACAAACAAAAAGCCCAACATAACAAAATTTAGCAGGTTCTTTTCCTCAAGTGGATATTATAATTTCCTTTTAGTGGGACAGAGGGTACTTCAGTGTATGGTATTTTTTAGGGTTTAGGAAGCACTTAGGTGTACTCAAATGTGTCTTAGTACAAGGTTTTTGAGAATAAACTATGTTAGTATTTGTTTAGTTCCCTACATGCTTTTGGAGAATATAGAATTATAAAAGCTTAAAGAATGAAATGGTATTCTTTCATTCTTTCAAAAAAATTTGCCTTTTTTCTCCTCTTGTTTATCCTGTCATTTTTTATTTCAGTGTTCATTTCTATAGTGACTTTAAGACCACAGTTAGATTCGCACAATTTGTAAATCAGACATGGTGTTTAACACACAACACAAATCAGTGTGATTCTAGACAGCATCCACTCACTTTCTGCCTTCTCATTCACCTGTTTCCAAGATGTCTCAGGAGGCACCAGAGAGCAGCGCATGCAGTCAGAATTTTGCCTTAAAATGATCCCCATTTTAAGAATTGATTCCTAGAAACTCATTGTATCTTAAAGTGAAGAATATTTTTACCTACCCAAAATCATTTGAGTATTTAGAACCATAAGCTAAATCCGTGATCCAAGTTTGATGTTAATTGTTTTACAGAGTGAGCTAAGCCTCACCAATCCTGTCTTGATTTAGTCAGTCTCCTTAGAGGTGGACAGATTTAATTGTCAACATTTGATTCTTAGCCCACCCATAACTACTGAGGGCCATATGCGTAATAATGTAAGCTTCTAATTTTGATTTGTAGGCATGTCTGTGTCTATAGCTACTTCTGGATACAAAGGGGGAAAATCCAGTTGGTACTAAGACCCATGTCATAGTGTAGAAGTTAAATATAGAATTTTAACCTCTGCTAAATATTGAATGATGTTGCCTTGTATGTAAGCATTTATAGAAAAATTTTTATTGCCCCAATAACTCTGTGCTGTTTGAGTCAGTATTAGCAAAAATCTTAATTAGTAACAGAATAAATGACAGTTTACTATGCTTCTGAACCATAAAGTTAGAATACGTAGTCCTCTGAAGTTTAATAACTACACTGCTCTCACAAAATACGTTGGTATTGTATATGCCATGGCTTTGATTCTCATCACCTTGTAACATATTTGAAGGGATATATAAGCTGCTAGATATTCCAGCATTGCTAAATGAGTTCTGGAAACATCAAAGCCAGGTATCAAAAGCCAGCTATATTTTGTGTGCCTGTGAAATTTCTTTAGCAGCAGCAAACATGTCCCATCTGTCATGCCTGTCTCAAGTCCATAGCAGAAGAGCTTAAATAGTCTCTATACTTCATTTGATCTTTATCATTCTATTGTTATGACCCTCAGTTTTGGGAGAAATTTTCACTCTACATCACAGTAATAAGAGGACCTATTAATTGTGTCTAGTTAGTCGGCTGATTAGGGCAAATATTAATTATTTTGAGATCACAGGTTTATCTCTTAGAGGATGGAAGACAAATTTCTGAAATCTAGCCTCTCTGGTTAAAACTGTTCAGAGTAGGGTCCATAAAATTTATATTGTTGCTAAAGTCTGAGTTCTGTATTTTAGTTGCATCATCTTCCCACTTAAACGTGTTCCACCTCCTACAATTCCTGTCTCATGTAATGGCACCTTATCCAGTCATCCAGATCAGAAACATGAGACACATCCTAGACTCTACATTCCCTTCAGCCTCACATGTAATCCTATCTTACGCAGTTAGATTTTGACTCTTAAATACCTTTCAAAGCCTCCCTACTGTTGCCTCCTTAGGTCTCTATCATCTTTTGTCTCGTGCAGTTCTAATAGTTACAGATGGCTAAGCATAAGAATGATTATTAATAATAAACATGCTAATAAATATTTAGCAAATAAGTGCCTGTCTCCACCCTTGCCCCCCCATTCCCCCCCCTCTCCTACTAAAGATAAAGAAATCAGTCCTCCATACCACCACTACTGGAGTAGTTTTTTAAAAGGCAAGTCTGAACTTTGTTGAAAATACACCAGTGATTCTTACTGCCCACAGAATCAAGTCCTGACCTCTTAACCCAGCATACAAAGCTTTTCATTATCTGGCCCCAGCCCAACCTATCCAGTCCAGTCTTATCTCTTATCATCCCCCTCACACACACATATATCCTGACCTCCCACATGAACTGTATGTACTGCACGCTCTTGGATCTCTCGTGCCTTGTTTGGTTGGCTTCTTCACATGTCAGTCACTCTGCATGTGATGTCCTGCCTCCCATTGTCTGCTTGGTGGCCAGCCAGACTTGGCTCTCATTCATCTACTCTAGGATACCTCCAATGAATACCTTTCCTGACCCCTTTTCCAGCAGAGGTAGGCCCTCTGCCTCTGAATTGTTCCCAGAGCACCTTTGTGCCACATTTCACACCATACCACTGGGTTTGCTTGTATCTCTTTCTCTCCTTACTGACTCTGGCCCTTTTCATCTTATCCCCAGCACATAGCCCAGTGCTTAATCAATGTGTCTACCTAAGATTTTTTTGTTTTTCACATTTCTTTCTTGGTTTCAACTTATAAATACAGAGAAATTGTCTAAAATGGTTACATTCTTTACTGAGCTCCCAAATGCATAATTCCAAGAACTATTTATCTAACAGAGAGATCATGTTCTTACTAATTTCTGTTTCATTCAACTTTCTTTTTTTTTTTTTTTTTTTTTTTTATTTATTTGACAGAGACACAGCGAGAGAGGGAACACAAGCAGGGGCAGTGGGAGAGGGAGAAGCAGGTTTCCCACTGAGCAGGGAGCCCGATGCGGGGCTCTATTCGAGGATCCTGGGATCATGACCTGAGCTGAAGGCAGACGCTTAACAACTGAGCCACCCAGGCACCCCAACTTTTTTTTAAATAGTTTTGGTTTTCACTATAGCTCTGTTTATTATTTACATCATGGGCCTTGTTTACTTCCTTTTGTATTTGAAATATACATAGAAGAAATGATGGTTGTGGGGCATTCTTTCTGACTTAATGTGGGTGTTGGTGCTCTATGCATAGATAATAAATACTGGGAAATGTCTTACTCGGTATGTCAAGATATTTGTTGAGTAGGAGGAGAATCATTGTTATAAAGCATCTAAATTATGAGAATGGGTGTTCTTTTCAGAATTTTAAATTCGTTTTGTATCTGGATTCTTATATTGGTATGTGTGGTGGTCTGTTGGTGAAACATGTGGAAACAGAATTGTTCATATTTTAGCAATTTTAGTTCATTCTTTTGTAGCAAAAATCATCAATCTGTTTACAAGATTTTTTTCGCTGATTCATCATGATAGGGTTATATCTTGAGTAAGTCAGTACTGATTGATTTAGCCACATGATATATTTAGTCAAATCTAAATCCTGTACAGTGGCTATCTCCCATACTCCTTCTTTTCTGGCCATCCCTTGTGGGTACGTCCTTAGTCCAGATTGGGTTCTCATCTACCAGGATTATTGCACCCTGCTTTTATAGCGGCTCCCTCTACCTCAATCTCTAGCATTGTCTGTCTTGCTCAGTCTTCACACATCCTGTATTTATTGCTTCAACCCTTTATCACCATCTGCTCAATACTCTAAATTCATACTCTTAAATTTGAAGCTCTGAGACCCTGGGCTTACTTCCTCAGTTCATGGCCTGACATCTCTCATGTTGCCTATTTTATCCTGGTTCACATTTCCTAATCTGTTTTGTACCCCTATTTAAAAGATTGCCTTTTCCAGCTATTTGCACTGCTCCTGTCCCTCCCTGTCCCTACCCTTCTTCCAAGAAGCGAAACTCTTGAAGAATTATTTTTTTTCTTGTTCTTCTACACGACCCTGGTATTATTTTTCTTTCTTTACTGGCATTATTTCCTATTATTTAAACTGTTCATAAAATTCTTTCTCTTAGAGAAAGCTATCTTGGATTGATACAGTAAAGCCTCTTAACTTTTCCTGACCTTTATCCATTCCTGGATACCTATAACCACCTCCTGTCCCATAATGCTGCTTGCCTACTCTTTATCCTCTCATTCCCAGGAGGTACTTGCCACTGATGAGTTTAGATAGGCAGATGTATGACCTCTGGTTTTATGTTTTGTTAGTTATTTCTCTCTTGAAGCCCCTGGAAGCCAGGAACTACATCTGTTTAATTCTTTGTGTATTCCCTAATACAGCCCACCATCACCATTACCACACATACATGACTTATAACTGCCTTCTCATAATAGGAAACAATGGTTTGATAAAGAAGAGTGGATATGTTGAACATTTGGCATCTGTATCGCATGCATTTTTTACTGATGCAGATGGAGGAGAAAAGAAACTCTTGGCTTTGGATTTTTTAAGCATTCCCTGTTTAAGGGAGAGCAGGTGGTAAAATTAATCTTATAAAAAGATAATTTAATGTTTTTCAAATTTGTTGTTTTGTCTCTGCAAAGTCTAGAAAAGCATATTGAAAATCAAATAGAGCTAAAACAGTACTTTGATACATCAATCCAAAGAACAGTTGATTGTAGTAAATTAGGATTTGTCATAGAAATTTCATAATGCCCAATGGACTGAAATGCACAGAGGATGTGGCAAAAGCTGCAGTTTTAGATGTCTTTCTCATGCAAATCATTATCTATGAAGTCTTAATAATACAGGCTTAAACAGAAATTGCTAGAGTGATGTCCAGAATAAAATCTGGTACTTTAACAGCAAAAAGCATTGGTTGTTTATAATGCATATTAACATAATAACTGCTGGTCTAAGAATTCCTTAAAGAAAATACTGAGGATTTAACTCATAATTGGGAACAGTTGCTGGAAAATGAACTTAAAGCAAGAAAATCTATGTAGAACTGGAAATTAAGAGGGAGAAACAGGTTAGAATCTCTCGGCTCAATATCAGATTCTCCTAAAATTAAGTGCAAATTGTTGAAGCAACTTGATGTGAAGTTTAGGTATAGGAGTTGTAGTTTTCAGCGTTTTTTTCTTCTTTTTTTAAAGAATTTTCCAGAAACACTTTTTTCCTTTTGAATTAAATAAAAATTTTAAACAAGTGTCCAAATGTGACTTGAAACTACATTTTATTGTCTTATTTCCATTTCACACTTAATTAAAAGTATATGTTCCTTTAAAGATCATGTCCTACTAGTCAGTACTCTTGTTCTTTTTTCTTTTTTTTGGTCAGTCTCTTTCTGAGCCAGAAATTAGGGTTTGGGGGAGCTCCTTAGGAATTTTTAAAGGAACATCCTGCTTTTTATAAGTTACGTGCTTCATGGCACCATTAGTTGGATATATGACTTGAGTTTTGTTTTTTGGTTTTTTTTTTCCAAATAGAATCTGTTTCAGAAATTATGAACATTAGGATAGAGGGTGGGAAATAGATTTTCATTCCCTGACATTTGCCAAGGGTGTTTATTGAGAGATGTTAATAGGTATTCATGGAAAAAAAGGAAGAGAGCATTGTCACAATTTTGGAAGGATATTTTATAGCCCTCATCATGGTACTTCAATATTTACCTTAGAATATTAAAGGGACTGAGGAGTGGCGTAGTAAGTAAATTGTTTAACTTTGTGTAACCAAGTTTTTTTCAAACATTTGACCACAGAATGCTTTTTACACAGAATACCTATTAACAGTCCTTGAAACAAGTGTTCCAAGAGCAGAATTTGGAAAGTGTTGTACTAACCAACAAAACCCATAGGTCAAAATTAATACCCTTTTCAAAATTCTAATTTACAGCAAGGAAATAAGTTAATTATTGGGAAAATTTGTTCAGACACCTGGATTTCACGTGAACCAGTCATTGTGAGTGCCACTAGATCTGGAGTATCCTGTGTATTATAGACATCCATTTAGAAATTCATTGTGGAAAGGGTAGAAAGATGAAGGAATGTGTTTGGAAACTTAGTCACTCTGCTGATACCTATGATGTTACTTCATGATGTATTTTCTTTTTCTTTTTTTTTTTTTTTAAAGATTATTTATTTATTTATTTATTTGAGAGAGAGAGAGCATGAGAGGGGGGAGGGTCAGAGGGAGAAGCAAACTCCCTGCCGAGCAGGGAACCTGATGTGGGACTTGATCCCGGGACTCCAGGATCCTGACCTGAGCTGAAGGCAGTCGCTTAACCAACTGAGCCACCCAGGTGCCCATGTATTTTATTTTTCATATGTTCTTAGGGACATTTTGAAACATACACAAAAAGAACAGTACAATGTACATTTTTCCAGTTACTTAAAATAATGGTTCAGATGTTTCGAACACTAGATGAAGATCCATTAAAAAAGAAAGAGGTTTTAATTGGACCACCCATTATAATTTCTTAAAAGATACTAATTCATATAGTGGGATTTGTCCCCCAGTAGTATTGAGATATTTATGAAGTGCTGATTCAGCAGCAGCAGGCCAGATAACAAAATGACAAAAATATTCTCATAGCTGAGCTTCATAATAATCCAAACTATTTTTCTCTCCATGTCTTGCCAACTTCTCCCCCTCCAGCCCCTGGGATAAAAGATAGTATTGATATTGGGTAAAATAGCAATACTGGTCTCATCTGGGTGTTTTTTTTTTTTTTTTTTTTTTCTTTTTTTCCCCCCTTTCATCAGGCAATATTGTGTATTCTGTATTGACTTAGGTAAACTGATACCTCTGAAAAAAAGGGCAAGCTTCAAGAGAAGTTTCTTTTGTTTCTCTGCTTCCTATGTCAGCTTCATCTTAAAACTGACTCCCTGATTGACTGAAACACCAGGGTTTGGGGGAGGGTTGGATTATGTTGATTGGTTTAAGTCTGTGATACTGTGGGATAGCGTCACGTCAGTCCTACCATGACTCCGTGGCCTGGAACCCTTTGGTCTTGTTAAGAAAAGGCATGTAGGAAATGGAAAACAACCTGTAATGTCCTTTTATTCCAAATAAGTCTTGAAAATTCTACAGCACGCTATACTACATATTTTTAATGTCTGATGAGATGTTTAGATACTTCTATTTTGCAAATGTATTAACAGTTCTTTTTGGGGGGTTCTTTTTAGAGGACAAGAATTTTGGGCAGATTTGAATGCCATGAATGTGTATGAAACAACTGAATTTGACCAACTACGAAGGCTGTCCACACCACCCTCTAGCAATGTAAACTCTATTTATCACACAGTCTGGAAGTTCTTCTGTAGGGACCACTTTGGATGGAGAGAGTATCCTGAGGTATTTACAGGTTCTTTTTCCAAAAAGTGCATTTAAATTTTTTTTGTCTTTCACTGTCCTTTCCTTCTAATCCTTCACAACAGTGACTAGACAGAACAACAAATCAAAGAGCTTACTGATGTAAAATTGAGTCTTGTTGATATTATTAACATTATTCTCAATTTTTCTGAGGATGTATTTCTTTCCATTAGTCTGGAATCCATAAATACCACTGTTATCAGAGAGGTAAAATGCTTTCCCCAGTAGAGACCAAGTATTCAGACCCAGTGCCCCTTTGGAATAATTTTAATGAGATGAGCACTGGTGTAATTCTGGCTGTTTCTGGCTCCTGGGCTCATGTTCATTGGATCATGTGTTACACTTAGCATTTCGGAAGTCTTATGGGAAACAAGCACTCTTAAGTCCCTGGAAGAAATACTTGAAAATGTTTATTGAGCTGTGGTCAGGCAAATCAGTCATTTAAAATTCTGTCATATATGTACATGTATCCTTAGTCTGAGATGGTAAGAATAGCTCATAAATCACAAAGTAAGGTTTTAAAATGATGATGGGTTTACTTTGCCTCTGAATGAGAATTCTGAGTCAAGTTTAAAAACAATGAAATGGACTTTAGAGATTGATTTCACATTCCCAAAGATCTGACTTCTTTGATTTGATTAAATTCATTTTTAGCATTACAAAAAGGGAGAACTGACTTATTTACCCTTAGGTTTTCTTTTAAGGTAATAGCAAAAGAAAACTACCTAGTATGTTAATTGCTTAATAATACACAATGAAATTAAGATTTCTGAGACTCTTTTAAGTAATCACTAGTATCTAATACCTTCCAAGGAGAATAAGAGGCTGTTTAAAATGTATTCTCAGAATACATGTCCCTGTGTTTTTCCTCTGAAAGACTTCTTGGATTTGGAACTTAACTAGTTTATTTGGATTATATACGCTACCATCTTTAATCCTCTTCTGAAAATTTCCTTAAGAAATATAAACAAAAAAATCTCCAGGACATTGTTAAGGCCTCAAAATAGAGTAGTTCCCTGGCCCTCACATGTTTCATAAGGCAGAAATCCATGCTCTTCTGAAGAAGGAACATCTTTCTATTCTGTTTCTTTGCCCCCATACCTCCCTCCCCAAAAATCCTGTGTAAAGAGAATTAATTTGACTCTCTGTAATTTACTGAAACTTTTCTGATGTTAACAGCAAGGTTAACTGTTTTTGTCTTTAGTTATAGTAACATTTTTTCATATTTCATAGTGATTGCTTTTTTCTAACTTCTTTTACTTTACCTTCTATTTTCTACTCCAGTCTGTTATTCGATTGATTGAAGAAGCCAACTCTCGAGGTCTGAAAGAGGTCCGATTTATGATGTGGAACAACCACTACATCCTCCACAACTCATTCTTCAGGAGAGAAATAAAAAGGAGACCCCTCTTCCGCTCCTGTTTTACACTGCTTCCGTATTTACAGTAAGTGTCAGTGGAAAGCCTTATCTTTACTCTCATAAAATGAGAGTACATTTTATGTAAATGTACAACTGAATGCCAAAGAGTAAAAGATTTTAAATTAAGAGACTAACTTGGTTATTACTTCTAGAATGTGAATTTTTGAGTTATTCTATAGGTTTAATTCTTCAAAGAGTGGAGTTCAGGTAAGCTACAATTAACCTAACTAAAAGAGTGATTATCCAGTTGGTTTTTTTGAATGGAAAGCAAGGAGAAGTAACATTTTTGTACAACAAAAAGTAATTATATCTGGAATGAGGCAGTTTGCATTTGCTTCCTATGTGGAAGATTGAGTTTCCTGATGATAACTGTCCATGTAATGGGACTACTTCCCAGTACAGGTAAACTTCCAGGGCAAGTAGAGAGAGTCCTTCAAGGTGGCATTCTCCAGTTCTTCTTCCTTGAGTGAATTTTCATGGGAAAGATTCTTTTCAAAGAATTTGCATTCTCATTTCCTAAGTAAGGCCCACCTTCCTGTAATACTCACTAAAATTATCTGTCATACTTCTAGATTGAGACTGAATTCAACCTTCTGAATTGTAGGTGGGCTCTTCTTCCATTTTCCCAAGTGCCATTTCTTCTTCCTCACCCCCAGATAGCCATAGATGCCAAAAAGGTGGAGCATGTTAACAATAGCATGGCCATCTTTGAAATTTAGTAACTCTAGGGAAATTGTTATGTACTCTCATCAGATATACCATATTTAGAGCCTGATTTTTAAAATAATGCTAGGTTTACTTGGTTTTATGGTCTAGAGTAATATTGGGGGAGGTCTAGAGTAATACTGGTTTTTCTCTTCTACTTATCTTAGAGATGCTGTTTTTATATTCTTACTAGGTTTTTTTTTTTAATTTCAGTCTCAAACTGTGTTTTTCCCATATCATAATGACAGAATTTTAATGATTCTAATTATGAGATTGCAAAGGGAACATTAAAAACAAAATATAAATGAATAAAAATCCCTGAAATGCTCAGTATCCAAAAGCAATTTTTAGTAAGGCTGATTTTAGAAATATATGTTGGCTTTGAGTAAAAGTGTGCTTTCTTCCTAGTCCAAGTGTGAAAGATTTTACCTTGTAGGTTTTTTTTTTTATTAGAAGCTAATAAAAATGCCATTTCCGTGATTTCACTAGCACAGCTGGAGACAGTGTCAGCGTCCAGTAGTTAGGAACATATTGTCCTCCTAGTGAGACGGTAGAACTCATTAGTGAGACCAGCAGCTTGGCATGCTGAGCCAATCAAGCAAGATGTAGCTTCTGAGTGAGAGTAAGAATGCTCATTCAAGTGCTGCATTGTTGGGGGAGTTTTACAGAATGGTGAACATTGATTGTTTCAATCCTAAGACAAATAATTATGGAATAACCCCTCCTCCTCTTTTTAAATTTAGGCTTATTTTGTAAAAGTATGAACTCTGAAAATAATATAAGCAGTAGTAGAATTAATGCCACAAATTTGGCACCTTACTATTTGTAACATAGTCTTAAGAGAACAAAGAAAGTCACCCTATTATCTCTTTCTTTTTCTTTCTAAAATCTTCTATTTTAGTCTTCTTGTCTGGAACAGTGTTAATCAGGTATAAAGTAAGAGCTTAGCAAATCAAAGAGATTATGCAGACATTTCAATGAGAAAAGAGCAAAGAAGCAAACAGCAAGTTCACCAAGGTGGAATGGGTAAATGCAGCCCTTCAGTTCCTATCTGCCCTAGAGTCTGGGGCTATGAGGCACTCAGACTGGCCTAGTCGGAGAAGGTTGAGAGGGATTAGTTTCAAAAAGCAGACTGCAAAAACAGAGTCTAAAAAGACCATGATTTTAATCTTAGCCAGGAAGAAAGTTTTGTTTTTAAGTGTTAGTAAATGCATAGGGTCAGATTAAAACATAAGTGTCAAAAAGGCCACAGTTATCAGGAAATCAGAGATGCCTAGGAATTGGGAATGCCAGAACAGGGGAGGTGAGGAGAGTGGGCTGGCGACTTAATCTATGGATTTCCTGCAAATTTGACTCCTCATAAATGAGAGTTTCCCTGGTGCTTTTAATTCCTTCCAGTTTCATTGAGCTATAACTCACATACAACTGTGCCAGTTTAAGTTTAAGGTATACAGCATAATGATTTGACATACGTATATATTGCAAAATGATGACCACAGTAGAATTTAGTTAACATCCATCACTCATAGTTACAAAGAAAATAGTTTTTCCTTGTGCTTGCTGCTTTTTAATGAGGCTGATAAAAAGGAGCTTATTCTTTAATAATCTTGGAATACTTGAGCTGAGGCTGCATAAGCAAACAAATCTCAGATTTAGAGGTTTAGGAGTTCATTTTAGCTGAAAGGACATCTGTCCTGTACAGTCACCCTATGGTCATGGGAAAGCCTGACAGAGTTTGACTCCTCCCCCAAAAGGATAAAATGAATTAGTTTTTACTTCATCATTGAAAGTGAGTTAGGAAACATCTTTTGAAATGGCAAGGGGAGGGAAGGAAACTGTAAAAGATGACCTTGAATTTTGAAAACCCGTTCTTCAGAGGTCCTTGAGTAGAAGTTCCATACCCTTCAACTTTGCCTCTTTGAAGAAGGCTGGTACAGCACTGTGAAGCACATGATATGTCATTGGAATACTCTTGAGCTGAATACAAACTCAACATCCTCAGAAAATAAAGCCACATTTGTAACTGTGCTTGGAATATGTATTTCTAACTCATGGCAACTGGAGTGTAGAAGTCCATCAGACAGCTGTCTATGTGCATTTTTATGTTTTAGCCCAATTAGGATGTTGGCTTACTAAAAGTAAGCGTCTGTAGATAGGAATGGATGATAATTATGAATATAAAATCTAATTTAATGTTTTAGGATGGATAGGATTTACTTAAACAGGCTCATCTTCAAGTATGTGTGAGTCGTCTTTGGTCAGTGCCAGGATTTCAGTATGGCTGTGACAGCAACCTAAAACCTATTTTGGGCAGAGTGGTTGGGAGAATCTTACCTTCCTCCCTCAATTCAGAAACCTCTTGTTGGGGAATGCCTGGGTAGCTCAGTTGGTTAAGCGTCTGCCTTGGGCTCAGGTCACGATCCCGGGGTCTTGGGATTGAGCCCCGCATGGGGCTCCCTGCTCAGCAGGGAGCCTGCTTCTCCCTCTGCCTGCCGCTCTCCCTGCTTGTGTTCTCTCTCTCTCGCTCGCTCTCTGACAAATAAATCAATAAAATCTTTAAAAAAAAACCTCTTTTGGTAACTTCAATCCCTAATAATACTGGAAAATCTGGTAGGCTGGAACTTACTCATTTTGGAGAGCAGGAATAGAGGGAACAGCTAAAAATAGCTTATATTCTGTGTTTCCTGCCATTTCTCCAGAATAGTGATGGCTTTTGAAGGAGTTACCTTTCAGAATCTTATTAAAGCAGTGGGGCCTCTCTTCAGAAAAATGTGCCAGTGAATGAAGGCTCTGGAGGAATCTGTCAGGGCTTTATGAAAACTCCCCAGAGGACAAGAACTGTTATGCCTCTGTCAGGAAGGTTAGAGAAGCCAGTGCCCCTTTAAATTGACCCCTGAACTTAAAAGTACATGGGGGATTCTGTAAGCCTTGGCTCCTCCCAGAACTCTATCTGTGTCTCCCAAGGGACCTTGAGGCATGCTAAATCATCGGCACAACCACTTGAAGGGGGCAGGTGTTAGAGAAGGCAGTTGTGCTTCTATAGCTTTTTAGCTTCTTATCAAGTCATCTCTTAAAAGACTGTGTGAGATGGCGGTGGTGGTAGTGAGAGTCAGGCAAACCTGCGTTGCAACCCTGATATACATCCATCACTTTCAAGCCTTGAGGAGAAGAAAAAGACTACATATATGTATATTTCTCCTATATTTATATATAAATATATATATATATGAATTGTGAAGTGTATAGCAGTGGAAAGAATATGCATCTAGAAACTATGTAGATAGGCCTGGGTTCAAATCCTGTCTCTGTTCTTTGCTACTATGCTAGCAGTTTCTTTATTTGAAAAGTACAGATAACCAAGCCATCTTGCAGGGTTGTTACGACAATTAGTGATAAATGTAAAATGCCTGTCCATAGTATGTGCTTACTATAAGGTGGCTATGATTATGAGGAGGGTGATGATAGGAATCATCTTGGAGATTAGATGCATGTTCACTCACGGTTGTAACCTCTGTGTCACAAAGCTCTTTTGAAAATTTTAGTTTCCTAATCCATTTGGCAGACTTACTGCTTCCTTGTGACCACTGTATGCTAAAGAGTGTTCTAGTACCCTGGCCCTGCATCTGGGTCTCAGGGCCAAGATTTCCTCTCTGATTCTTCCTTTTTGTTCTGTTTTGAAAATGGCCAAGAAATACAATTTAAATTTAAGCATTTAATTGGGCAGGAATAACTATTCAGCTACTACTTAATAGAAACTCACCTGTCAAAGTGTAACAGACCTGAATTTAAAGGTTCAAGGATATACATTCTGGTGTCTAAAGCTTAAAGTAATTAGCTCCATCTTAAGCACACCTAAAGCTATAAAATTTGAATACAATTGATGACTTTGTTGTTACATGTGATATTGAAAAATGAAACTAATACCAAGTGTCAGCTTTCAATGCCTACTCCAATGTTTTTTGTGTTTATACAAGAAGTATAAGCTTTTTAATTTTTTAAAAAAGATTTATTTATTTTAAAGAGAAAGAGAGTCACATGTGTACGTGCAGGGGTAGGGGGCAGAGGGCAGAGGGAGAGAATCTTCAAGCAGACTCAGACTCCCCCTGAGCATGGAGCCTGATGTAGGGCTCGATTCCACAACCCATGAGATCACGACCTGAGCTTAAACCAAGAGGTGGACACTTAACTGCCTGAGCCACCCAGGCGTCCCTAAGCTTATTTTTAATATTTTGTGTCATCTTCCTAAAAGCTCCCTCTTCCCTGCCTACCTTACTTTGTCTCCCCATCAGTCTGTTCCCCCCACCTACATAGTGTTTAGTAATGGTAAATTTTCTGCTTAGTACAGCAAAGTTTTTTAAAGATTTTTTTTTTTTTTTTTTTATTTGACAGAGAGAGTCACAGCGAGAGGGAACACAAGCAGGGGGAGTGGGAGAGGGAGAAACAGGCTTCCCGCCGGGTAGGGAGCCCGATGTGGGGCTTGATCCCAGGACCCTGGGATCCTGACCTGAGCCGAAGGCAGATACTTAACGACTGAGCCACCCAGATGCCCCAGTACAGCAAAGTTTGAAGAATACATATAAATTATCATTGCTCTCTAGAAACAGAGTTTCCTTAACTATATAGGCAAAAGAGAAATCAAGGGTTCAAAGTAAAGATATTTATAAATTGGCTCTTGCTTGCCTGCTTGCCTTGTAGCAGTACATTCCAGAGTTTTCTCCATAAGGAGGAGGCTAGGAAGAAGCTAATAATAGGTTATCTGTGTACAGGCAGTGTTACTTTAAGATTTTTTAAAATTTATTTTTATTTATTCATTTTTTTTAAAAGATTTTATTTGACAGAGAGAGACACAGCGAGAGAGGGAACACAAGCAAGGGGAGTGGGAGAGGGAGAAGCAGGCTTCCCGCCGAGCAGGGAGCCCGATGCGGGGCTCCATCCCAGGACCCCGGGATCATGACCCAAGCCGAAGGCAGAGGCTTAACAACTGAGCCACCCAGGACCCCCTAAGATTTTTTTTTTAATACATAGCATTTTCTATATAGTTTTTTAAACAAGCACTTAAGCTATGCAAATTATAGTTTTAGATACTGCTGTAGAGCACTATAATGTGAGATGTACTTAAATGTTTTACATTGACATTCCTTCCTCTCCCTTCTAGGACACTTGGTGGTGTTCCCACACAGGCTCCTCCACCTCTTGAAGCAACCTCATCATCACAAATCATCTGCCCTGATGGGGTCACCTCAGCAAACTTTTACCCTGAAACTTGGGTTTATATGCATCCATCTCAGGACTTCATCCAAGTGCCTGTTTCTGTAGAGGACAAAAGTTATCGAATCATTTATAACCTTTTTCATAAGACTGTGCCTGAGTTTAAATATAGAATTTTGCAAATACTGAGAGTCCAAAACCAGTTTCTTTGGGAGAAATATAAAAGGTGAGTCAGCAGTATGTAAAGTTTAAGAGTTTTTCTTAACGTAGCTAATGACAAATGCAGAACATAATAGTAAAGACTTTGACAAAGCCTAGTATTTGTATTTTTTCATATGTTAACTCACATATACTCTTAAACATACCATGTAAGTTCAGTAACTTGCCACCGGTCATACAGCTAAGATACATGCTGGAGTTTGAACCCTGGCAGTCTAGCACCAGAGGCTTTGCTCTTAATCACTTTCCTATGCTGCCTCTCAAGTCAACAAAAAAACAAATGCAGTACAAAAAGAATACATGCAGGTTTGAGTAATCTCAGAATTAAGAGACACTCAGGTAGGTGGAATTAGACAAAGAAGTTATCCTGAGAAAGTAAGTTTGTGAACTAGATTTGAAATGGAAGAGAGAGCAAGTGAACAGGTGTTGGGGGGGGGGGCGGGGGGAAGGGCTTTTCTTGTCTGCAGTGGAAAAGATAAGTTTAAACTTTTAATATGATCTTTGATGGCATTTTGCCCTTGAAAGCTACTTTAACATTTCCTCTTCATTGAAACCGTAAAGAGAAGTCTGTGACTACATCTTGCCTATTAAATTGATCTGTACCTTCCTTCTTCTGAATTCCCTGTCCGCTCTTTGCATTAGGAAAAAGGAATATATGAACAGGAAAATGTTTGGCCGTGACAGGATAATCAATGAGAGACATTTATTTCATGGAACATCCCAGGATGTGGTAGATGGAATCTGCAAGCACAACTTTGACCCTCGAGTCTGTGGAAAGCATGCTACAATGTTTGGACAAGGCAGTTATTTTGCAAAGAAGGCAAGCTACTCTCATAACTTTTCTAAGAAGTCCTCCAAAGGAGTCCATTTCATGTTTCTGGCCAAAGTGCTAACTGGAAGATACACGATGGGCAGTCATGGCATGAGAAGGCCCCCTCCTGTCAATCCGGGCAGTGTCACCAGCGACCTGTATGACTCTTGTGTGGATAATTTCTTTGAGCCTCAGATTTTTGTCATTTTTAATGATGATCAGAGTTACCCTTATTTTGTTATCCAATATGAAGAAGTCAGTAACACTGTTTCCATTTGAAAAATCTTGGTACTGCTGAATTATTTGATATGAACTCAATCCAGCATTTGTAGCAGGTTTTGGATGGGTGGGACAGAGGAGGAACAGCATTGGACATTAATAGGGCACTTTTAAGACCCATTTTTTAAGTGCTAGAAATTTTTTAAAAGAAAAACACAAGTTTTAAAATGACCACTTATTCTTTAATTATTTACTAACTGTTGTCAGTGTGGAAAAGACTACAGGTTGCATACTCTTTTTATTCACACTTGTACATGTAGGCAGCAATGGTATTGGAAGCATTTTTAAAAAGAAACTGAACAGCCTAACTAACTAAATGTGACCTAAGCCTGGTGAAGTTTGGCCAAATGAAATGGAGGCTGTGAGCAAAGTGAGGGTTCTATTTATTTATAATGATAAAACTGACTGGAGCTAGTACTACCATACTTATTCCCTGTCCAAAGTATCACTTATGGTGTAGGATAAGTTCATGAAATTCTGGTGGGTGGAAAGAAATTTTTATTTCTATTGGCAGAACTGAAATGTATCACCCAAACTGAAATGTATCACCCAATCAGAGAGCATCAGTGACTTTAAGTGTTCTGCAGAATTTGCCTGAGGATTCAGAGGAAGTAAAAAAAAAAGAAAGAAAAAAAGAACCATTTGAAAAATTTTTGTCACCAGCAAAATTTTTCACTAACTGGTTATATGAAACTGATTCTTGTGTTGTTAAACTTCAGCCTTAGAAAACTCAGTCTCTTCCATTATCGTCTACCCCAATCTGAAGGAGTTGGGCAGCTAATTCAGTTAAAGCCAGTCTTGAGGGTTAGTAGTATTACTTTTAGAGTTCCAGACCTAGGCCTTGACTGAAGGTTTTAGAGAAAGGAAGTACATCTATAACTGAATTGATAAGATTTATTACCGTGCTTTGCACAAAGTAGACTCTCAAAAGTATTTGTTGGCTTGGAAATATTGTTAAAGGTGGTTATCCCACCCCTATGCCTGCTTTGCCAGATGCAGCTGGGTTCCCTGGCTGACTCTCTATTTTACACTACTTAACAGAAACACAAACTTGGAAATTGTGCCACTGGCCCAGCTGGAGCAATGTCCGGTGTATATGCTAATGCCTCAGTTCAGAGAGGTAGCAGCTAGGTATACTTTGCTTTAAGCAAAGCGAATACCTGAATTTACAAAAGTGGAAGTGGTTGTTCACAAAAGAATTTTCACTGTGGAATTCTTTCGGATACTGAACTCTCCTAGTATGTTTGTGGCTATTTCATTTACACAGAACTTTTCAGGAACTCCTGTGTTGTTTAAAGCAAGATATATCTATCCTGATGTCTCAGTGACTCAGTCTGTTTAAGCACTTATCAGGGCTTCCACACAGTTATTTATTTTGCCCTAGTTGATCTTGTTGTTTGCTGCCATTGGCATGAAACAGCCAACTGTGGCTGTTACAGTTGTTCTTTCATTCAATTATAACTTGTAAACCAGTGATTCCCAATCTTTTTCAAGTTAAGACACCCTACCATTGCTTATTTGATTTTATGAAACTTGTTCCTTTTTTTCTCCTTAAAGGAAAATAAAGCTTTATGACATATTTATTTTTTTAATAAAACTAAGCAAAAATAAAAGTTCCGGTAATTCTTTAAAGCTTTTGTTGTTTTAGTTCCATTTAAGATAACTGAATTCAGCACATAGTGGATGATCTATCTGTAAATGCTGGTTGATTGGTTGAATGAATGTGTGATTGAGTGACAATGAACAGACCCAGTCAGAGCCTGCTGCTTAAACTTTTGTGCTTCAGGAATCAGCAGAAACTCTTTTAGTTATCAGTCAACTGTAAGTCACAAAACAAGACTGAATATTTTATTTAGCAGGTAAATATTTGAGGAAAAGGGACAAGTTGTATATCAGCAAACAGCTATAGTGAAAAATATGAGCAGGTTGTCCCCATCAACAGGTGCTGAAGGAAATATGAAAAGGAATTGTAGAAATCTTGTCAGCTGTCAAGCACCTTAGCTTTCAGCCAACTTAAAGTAATATGATTGGTAAATGTGAGCATCTCTGACAGTACTTTCCCCCCAGTGCAATAATTTTTAAATTCCTGTATAGTATTGCATGTTGTTTTAACTAAGCAAGAGCTGTGGAGTCAGTCTAATTTTGTAATGGTTCCATGGCTTTAAAACATAGTGAAAAGCATTCAGTAAATCTTTCTCCCTACTGACACAACTATAATTTACACCATTTCAGAAAGCTGGAACTTACTCTTAATTTAAACTATGGTTAAGATTGCCGGGGAGAGGCTGCAAACTCGAGATATTCCAGTGTCATACAGTCCTATAGACAGGAAGCCTTTTTTAATATGTGCAAAGTTTATAAATATTGGACCTTTGTAATTATAAATTCTAAAACCCAGCTCTGTGCTTTTTGCAACAAACCTGTTTATTTTCGTAAATTATTATTTAGATATTAAAGAGAATCATGAGGGCCTGAAATACTGATCATTAAAGAGGAATTTTTATTATACTAGGTCTGAAAATGACTGAAAAAGAATGTATTCAACATCCAAACAGTGCTATACAGTCAATTTAAATCAGAAAGGGGATTTTCTTCATTTAAGGACGGTAATACGACCACAAAATGTTCCTAGTTTTCCTTACTTGGGATCAAATAATCAAAATGTATTTAGAAAATTCTGTATAACACTTCTAAAATCTAATCCATATTGCTTATGTTGTTGCTATTTGTGTGTGTGTGTGTGTTTAAATAACTTAAGCTCTTCCATTATACTATAATTTTGGAAAAATCTCTTAACCTTTCATATGGTTAGTTTTCTCATATTTGAAAATAGGTTTTTTTTTGTTTTGTGGAGTTTTGGTGTTTTTGTTTTTTGAGAGACTACAAATAAGAATGATCCAACTTTGAGATCCTATAATGCAAAAATGTTTTGTAAAGTCCTGTACAAACTGATAGTGTTTATCTACAAATTAAAAGCCAGATACAGAGGTCCCTGGGTGGCTCAGTCAGTTAAGCGTCTGCCTTTGGCTCAGGTCATGATCCTGGGGTCCTGGGACTGTGCCCTGCTTCAGGCTCCCTGCTCGCGGAGGGGGAGTCTGCTTCTCCCTTTCCTTCTGCCCCTCCCCACTCCCGTCCCAGCTTGTGCTCTCTCTCAAATAAAATCTTTAAAAAAAAAGAAAATGTATTTGGCTTTTTTAAAAAAAAAGCTTTTATTAGAGGGAGAGTGGACAGGGGGAGGAGCAGAGGGAGAGGGAGAAGCAGACTCCCCACTGAGCAGGGATCCCAAAGTAGGACTCCACGTGGGGCTCAATCCCAGGATCCTGGGATCATGACCTGAGCTAAAGGCAGATGCTTAACTGACTGAGCCACCCAGGTGCCCCAGATATATTTTCTTTAGAGAAGACAGGGTTGGGTTTTAAAATCTGACCTATCCAGTTTATTGATTTAGGGACTCTTACTGAAGGCAAGTTAAAGAAATGAACAGTACTTTTTACCTTTTGCTAACTTTTCTCATAAGCTATCATGATAGAAAAATTTGCTATTGAAAGGTTTCATCAGCATTATTAGTTGGTCTTATTTGATATGTTATTGTTTAATTCACTGAGCCTATCTTCTGGAAGCCTGTCAGATGGAGCTCTTTTAAAGCTTAAATCTTACATGAATGGAAGTGTTTGTGTGTTAGAAGTGTTCCATGGACACTTTGCTAAACTTTCCAAGCTAGAGCAGAAGTGTCCAACCACTCTTAAGAATTTCAGAATTTCATGGACTTAATTGCTCTTAAGCACATGATGATTAATAAAAGGAAAAATGATCAAAAGCTTCTATGAATTCAGTGGTCTTTTAATGAAAATTTGTGTTACTTATCACAGCCATATCTGTGTTTGATATGTAGGATATAGTCTACAGACAGCATTTGGTGCTCAAATGGATTAATGGGATACTTACAATAACTCCCATATGCTGCTAGAGTTTATAGCCAACAGGCTAGAAGCCACTGGGCTAAACTATTTCTATATTCAATTTTTATAACTGTATATATCTCCTTAATTGTATCCAATCTTTTTTTTTTTTAAAGATTTTATTTATTTATTTGACAGAGAGAAAGCACAAGTAGGCAGAGAGGCAGGCAGAGAGAGAGGGAGAAGCAGACTCCCCACTGAGCAGGGAGCCCGATGCGGGGCTCGATCCCAGGACCCCCAGGGATCATGACCTGAGCCGAAGGCAGACGCTTAACGACTGAGCCACCCAGGCGCCCCAATTGTATCCAATCTTTAAAGAGCCTTAAGTCAGACCACTAAGGGGCTCAAACTAGTGTTCAAGAGCCTCTAACCCTTCTAATACCTGGCAAGTTTTAGGTGCCAAATTATCGTTTGGCAGGCCTTCTGTTTAGATGCATCAGCTGCCCTTCATAGTGTTTCACAGTACAGTAAAGACTGCATCTAATATATGTGAGTGGCAAACATACACTAAACAGATGCTTCTCGTGATAATAAGGGACTCTTCAGTGCTCATCAGTTTCTAAATCGGTTTTTGAGCAGCAGTGATGGATTTGGGGCATTAACCCACCCTTTTCTAATGAAGACCCTACTTAAAGGTCTGTATTTCATAGTACCTTCATCGAGAATTTAAGTCATAATTTCTAAGCTGAGTGCAATGAAATGTCCCACTTAGGAGTAGCAACCATAAATCTAATTAGCATTGGTCTTAAGGATCTAAGCTAAATGAACCCAGTAACTACAGCTTTAGTTCCAACCACTCATAAATGTAACTTCTTTCTTTCTTTTCAAGGTTTTATTTGAGAGAGCGAGCACAAGCAGGGAGAGCAGCAGGCAGAGGGAGAGGGAGAGGCAGGCTCCCCACTGAGCAGGGAGCCTGCCACAGAGCTCGATCTCAGGACCCTGGGATCATGACCTGAGAATTGTCTAAGAGTGGGTTTTACAGACTCAAGCCCCCTTTGGGTGATCTTTTGTTCTTATATAGGAAAGAGTACACAGCTATTTAGAAAACATTTGTTGACTAGCTTCTAGAACCCTGGGAATTCCTCCTTGAAAGGGGACTGTGCTCCATGATCTAGAGTAGCTTCCTTTGCCTTAGCAAAGTACAGGGGTTTTTTTCAGCCTCTTTTTGTTAAGGAATATCAGAAACCCTTGTCTTTGTAAAGATTTCGTTGAAGTCTCAAATCTTATTAAGAATAACTCCACTCCTAAGTGTCTTGTTTTCTTGTATTCAGGAACTTCTTACAAAAAGACCACATTGAGCTTTGGCTTTGAAGAAAGGGACATCCACCTAGCTTTTCTTTTCTCTGTTGTACTTTCTTCCGAAGAGTCTTGTGGAAAGGGTCAGGGTAATCAGATTGTTTTGGTAAAAATGCATAATGATGTTTTAAATCATAATGAATATAATGAATTCTTTATCATAACAAATCCAGAACAGGTTATTTCAACACTGATTAATTCAAAAGTGCAATATTTCCAAGGATTCTGTGTAATTCCCTTGGTTCTCCCCTCACTGTTATTGCTCTAGCCTCAAACACTATATTTCATTTGCAACATCCAAAAATAGGAAGGGATGAGCTTTATCTAGGGCCTTTTTTTTTTTTCAATGTCAAAAGTTGGAAAAACCTTACAAAAGCACCCCAGTGGTCTGCCATTTTTGTATTATTGTCCCAGGTTTTATCATGTGTCCATGCCTAAACCAATCCCTAGCAAGTAAGACAGAATCACTATGAATAATTAGAACTAACCAACATTCACACCGTAGGGCAAGTGAGTGATCCATTAAGCAAGCTGTCACCCAGACCTGAACAAGATTGGGATTTTGTTAGGAAGAAGGAAGGTGGCTGTTGGGGAGAAAAAAACAGTAATTATCTGTCACACATACTGATTTTCAAGGTTAAGTTGAGGGATTGCATTAAAGGGTACTCCTTAGGAAGTTTTCCAATCTATTTCACAAAGACCCTAGGTATCCATTTCCTTAAAGACCAAATGGTTATGGAAGGAAAACCATTGTTCCAGAAAGCTTACAAACTGACATAAAGCTGGATTTACTACGTCTGGTCTTTGAAACTTCCAGATTCTAAATGGAGCTATTTTTAATGTGAAACTTTGGTCTTCCTAATGGACTGACAAGAAGGCCTATGCAGCATGGGGGGCAGGAACAAAAACCATTATGTTACTTAGCTTGGAATCCTAGCATCATTATCTCCATGTGGGGTAACTTGAGCAGGTTAGCATCTCTTAAGATTCCATTTCCTTATAATAAATAACCTCATGGTCTATATAAGGATTAAAGGAGAATTCATGTAGAATACATACCACGATAATAATACTGACTTCTTTTTACTTGAGTCAAGGACTCAAATGAGGCCAAATTGAAGATCTATATTTGGGAGTAGGGATAAACCCTACAAAGTTAAAGCATACATTTTCTTCGGTTTTAGACTCATAAACTCCTACTTCTTAGTAAAAAAAATTTTATTTTAATATATATTTTATTTGACATATATGTAATAAATATAAAAAATTAAGATAATTTACATTCTTTTTTTCAAAATTAGTCTTCAAAATCTGATGTATATTTTACTTTTTAATTTTTTTTTCTTCTTTTTATTTTTTCTTTTTTCATGTGTGGCCTTTTTTCCAAGGTTATCTCACATTACTCTCAATTTTCTTTCTTCTTTTTTTTAAAGTAAACTCTGCTTCCAATGTGGGGCTTGAACTCACAACATGAGATCAAGTGTCGTATGCTCTACTGACGTGGCCAGGCACCTGCCCCTCTCTCTTAATTTTCTTAATTCTCTACATTTTATTTATTTATTTATAATTCAATTAGTTAATATATAATGTATTATTTGTTTCAGGGGTACCAGTCTGTGATTTATGAGTCTTATATAATACCCAGTGTTCATTACAACCCTAGTAAAAAATTTTAAAAGTGTAAACTACAAAGATAAAATACAGGTAAGCAGAATATAATGAAAACAATAAATTAACTCTCCACCTTACCTTTCAGCGTCAAAGCCAACCCTCTAGCTTTATGGGACTGCTATGAAAGTCGGGTTCTCACTCAGAATTTGGGAGGGGAAGTGGGATTGGCAATGGGCAGCATCAGAAAAGGACTCATCCTTCAGTTTTGCTGGGATATTACAGGCGTGAGCTTGTGATTGATGTTGAGATAAGCCTACTCAGAGAGGAGAAATTTAAATCATTAGCAGCAAGCACACTCAACTAACTTTCTCCATTAATGCAGGCAAACATCTGGTGGAATTAAGGCCTTACCAGGCAGTATTCTGATAGAAACCCAGGAAAACCCAATTCTGGGTGTGCCCGGTTCTGCTTTGGATCAGTCACTTCAACTTCTCACAAAATCTTTGAGGAGGTATTTGTCCAAAGGAAGCAAAGCAAATAAACTATTATTAGTTGGGGTCTTGTCTCCAATCTCTAATATGGTAAACTAGACTGAAGGTTGGAAGGCTACTTTGTCTATTATCAGAACTAAATGTCCTCAGATCCAGCAGGCTATGTAGGAACCTTGCCTCCACTCCACCCTACTTCTGATGCCCTAACTGGGGTATCAGGCTTTACTTCTATGACACAAAGAAAAACCAGTTCCTGCCAGCTCCTGGAAAATAAAATTATTCGTTACTTAAAGCAAGGGTTGATGAACTTTTTGTATAAAGAGGTTGACAGTAAGTATTATAGACTTGGTGGGTCATACAAAATCTCATAGCTACTCAACTCTGCCCCTATAGCACAAAAGCAGCCATAGACTCTGTGTAAGTGAATGGCCTAGTTGTCCAGTAGAACCTTCCTTCTAGCCTGCGGCCACTTACACTATATACCATTTTCATTCCATCTAAATAATTGAACCAAAGTTAGTTCATTTGATTTGTTACTTAGGATGTCCAGGTACTGTATCAAATATTTGCTTCTAGCCTCTACTGTAATTGTGCTCCTAATTACAGGGAAAGTCTATTATTACTTTCTAAAATCTGATTTCCTTTCCCTCCCTGTCCTATATGAGGCCATATTCAACTCAAAAAGAAAACTGAAAGCCTTTAGGAAGGCTATGCCTTTGTACTGATATTATTTGTGAAGGCAAGCTGCAATGCTTCTATTTTCTCTGAGGGCAGTGGTAGATCATGAGGCCATTATGCAAAGGGTTCCACCATTGCACTGATACACCCACCTGTTGAAAGGCTATCTTCTCCTTGCTGTTCTGGTTTAATAGAAGCCTCCCATCAGAGGGCAGAGTAGACAAGAGACCAACTGGTTCCAAGAGTAGCAGATAGTCAGCCTCTTATTGGGATGCCAAGTGGATGGAAAACTTTTCTGACTTTGGGGTTTTCTGTCATAGGATGACCAAGGGCATAAAGAAGCCCCTAAAGGCAAGGGGGTCACTTATAATTCCCATCCCTCTTTTTCAAGTTAGTGTTGTCAGGATCGTGGAACCCCTCCCCCGGCCCCCTCCCAGGGCCAGGAAATAGAGCAGGGAGTTTTTCTGGAGACACAGGGAGACAATAGGATGGTAAGGATAGAAACAGTATTACTGAACTGCAACCATGTGTTTGACAAGACTCAGGATCAGCCCCAAGTCTGAAGAGGCCAACATCAGAGCCTGTAGTTGGACTGTATGGGAGCAAGAAATCAGGACTGGGACATGAGTTTTGTTCTATCCTTCCCAGAAACAGGGGCATATTTGATAAGCAAAAAAAGTGGGAAAAGAGAGCTGGCAGACATGCCTATAGGCTTTCCAAAAAAAGGAACTCTAGAAAGCTGTGGCAACTTTTCACAGAATTACCATAGGGCCTCAGGAAAGCCAACGAGGAACTAGTGATGGCTACAGCGGTGGTGATCGTGATGACTGGGCTGATGATGGTGGTCCTTCATGTTGATGGTGATTGTGATGCTGGTGATGGTAGCAATGGCGACACAGGGCTGATACAGGTCCTCCTGTTATCAGGTTATGGTGGTAATGGTGATCGTGATGTTCGTGGTCAAGGTGCTCATGTAGGTCATGATGGTGGTGGTGGTGGTGATAGTGTTGTTGCTCTTTGTCCTGGTGGTGGTGGAAAGGGAGAGAAATCAAGACCTCTAGGACCTGAGCTAAAAAAGAAAGTGGGGGTAATACATTTTTATGGCCTTACTCCACTGTAAAAACTCTTAGAAGGGAAGTACACAAATTTTGACCTTGATCCCTGCCTCAGAATTCAGTCTGATTACTTTGGAGTTAGGAAAGAAAAGCAGCAAACTCACAAGATTCTATTGATTGTTTAGCAAAAGACAGAGACCTGCGGTGAATGGTTTCCTATTTCAGTGGGCTTCTTGATTTTGAAAATGAAGTGTTTTTTTTTAATCCACCTCCACTGCTGACGGAGAGCATCAGGGCTGCCTTACTCTACAACTCCAGGGAGCATCCACTCATCAGTGTGACCGGTACTCCTGGAGGACTTTAATGCCCAGAGTGCAGCCATGCTTAAGGCCTTGGCCTAACAGAGAGCCTGAGGAACTGGGGCTGGACCCTGAAGGAAGAGTTAAGAAGGCAGAAAGTTCTCAAAAAGAAAAAAATAGGGCCAACAACAGAGAGGTAGGCCAGGCCTTAGGCTGGACAGAATAAGTAGAACATTCCCAGCAGTGGGCAGCAGTCCATAAACTTAGGAAGGGTGTAGTGTGATACCTACATTTGGAGTTGTTTCCTGTTCTGAACTATATTTACCTTGTGTTCTCCCCAAGTCGTGAGTAAAGTCTTCCAACAGCCTTGAGTCTTAAGGAATGTTCAGAAGAAGCTGCTCTTGGAGTCATGTAAAGAAGGAATAGGACAGAAGCCTCCAGGTGATAGACACCTGAGCCTGGAGAGGGATATTGAGCAACCACTACTGGTTGTCACTACCAAAAAATTGTAAGTCCCCTCTGTAGAAATTCAGGGGCATATACTGGCCTTCCCATAAATAAGTGCAATGGGAGGAACTGAGTAATTTTTTGGGATATTAAAGAAGGCTGGAGAACTTGGAGATATTTAGGTACAGTAATATTTACTCATGTTTATTGAACACTTGATAATTATTGAACATTTGCTGTATGTTAGGCTCTGTATTTAAGTGCCTGCTGGGCCTTATCTCAATTTACAGTTGAGAAAATAAAGCCTATAACAAATTAGTTTGATCAAGAGAATGTAGCCAGTGAGTGGTGGAGCTTTATTTAAATCTGTATGCTAAATTCCAAATTTGCAGTCAGAATCAGTGGTCTCCAAACATTGTGATGATACATTCCTATCATTAAAAACTTGGGGGAGCATACCCTATTGTACATGTATTTATTTATTCATAAATTATATATATCTTCTTTTCCACTAATAGATTATATATATATTACAAGATAGACATGAAAATAGAAATAAAACAAGAAAAAGATGAAGTAAAAATGTAAAACAAAAGATAAAAAAATTTAAAAACAAGAAATGTAATGTTTTTATATTTATTATATATACACAAATGTTTTTGTTCTCACTAAAAAAGTACTACTAATAATAGCTGAGAAAAGTATATCACAAAGGTACCTATAGCCAATAGAAGTCCATCACTGACTATACTTCAGCTAGTAAATATTCCTATTTCCAGATGTCAATCAGTTAGTCTTGCAAACTAATATAAAAATACCACGTTTTAATTTATATTGTATATATTATATATACTATATTTTTATATTTTTACCATACAGCTTCAAATTCCATTGAAACTTCATTTAGATGGTGTTTAAACAAGAAAATTCTACTTCTGTTTCTGAGAATGCATAGGTGAACATTTTTATGTGATACCTTTACCCTTTTTCAAAGAAGCAGAATAACATAAAATGGAAACATATCAAAATATTCTTTTTCAAAATGCTCTCTCACAGGTTTCTTGTGAAATGCATAAATATTTCTCTCTCTTTTAAAAGTGAAATTTTCACTTGAAAATATAGTTGAAATGTGTGGAGGTTTTTGGTTTGTGTGTGTGTGTTTTTTTTCCAAAATATCTTCTAGGTCACTAGAATCAGCTACTTGTCATCAGAAAACAAGGTCAGCAACTTTGAAACATTAGAGGTTTCATAAAATAAAAATGCATAACTGATCTTTAATTTCACCTTTCATTGAAGAACTTTGTCACGAGATAACCAGTGAATCTAGGTGTGATATAAAGATTTTTGTGGCCACAACCCATCTTACAAATTTTAACAAAAATTGAACTATTTGAGACAGGTTTTGGCAAATATTTTCTGTAAAGGGCTTGCTTGCAAATATTTTAGGTTTTTCAGGCCATGCAGTCTCTGTTGCAACTATTCAACTCTGCTCTCGTTGTCTGAAAGCAGCCATAGACAATATGTAAACCAATGAGCGTGACTGTATAAGTAACATTTTATTTACAAAAAGAGGCATCAGACTGGATTTGGCTGTGGCCATAGTTTGCCAACCCTAGACTTAGGATGTTATCATCTTTAAACCCACTCTACCAAGCACAAATCTGGGATAGGTTGCGGTACTCTGAAAGGGACAAGAGTGCAGCTGCCTCCCTCTGCTCAGGGAACCCCTCGCTCTTTCCTGAGCGCACTCAGGTGACTGCACGTGACAGGTGCCCATCCAACGGACAGGCCTCTTAGGGTGCCAGTGTCAGAAAAGTGAAAAGTTGGAGACCCTTAAGATTTTTCTTTAAAATTTTTTAGACAAAAATGGATGTAAATAGTTGTTTCAATATTTTTGTCCCTCATCTTCATTGATCATTGTTCATACCCCACTTTTGAGATGACTTCAAGCTTCTGCACATCTACCCACAAAAGTAGGTCACTGGGATAAGCACGGGAGGTGAAATGAAGGAGAGGGTGTGTGGGACCTTTACTGTCTCTAACGCTAGCCCCCTCTCAGAGGGGGGAGGCATCAATATGATGGCATGGTTGCCTTCGAGGATGAAGGTCTAGAAGTACAGAGACGAACTAAGGGAAGAAGAAACAAACAGGGCCTGTGGCCTTTGGAGAGACTTTCTAATGGCCATCCAGACCACGTCTGTCACACCTTTACCACACTACACTTTGGGGTAGATGAAGCTGGGAGCTCTTTGAGTGTATCTTTGTATCTTTAGTACCTTCTTTAGAAACCAGGTGTTGTGAGCACTCAGTAATAATGTTCGGTGAGTGAGCGGGTGCAGATGCGCAGAAGAGCCACAGGA
The DNA here is from genome assembly GCF_011800145.1 of Mirounga leonina. Classification (NCBI taxonomy): domain Eukaryota; kingdom Metazoa; phylum Chordata; class Mammalia; order Carnivora; family Phocidae; genus Mirounga; species Mirounga leonina. The sequence continues at coordinate 50,174,118 of NW_023270268.1, forward strand.
TTTTGGGTCCCATTCTTAAGGCATAAGATTAATTTAAAATTAGCTAAGATAGACACATAAACATATAAGGCAGGATATGTCCCCAAAGTGTCGCTGGGCATTGCAGCCCCACCCCAAGTGAGGGAAGGAGGAAATCACTGTGACTCAGTAGAATGGGACATGTCCCCATCACCAGGAGATGAGTTACATGAGGATATGTAAGGTGAGGCACCAGGTTTTTTTATTTTTAAAGATTTTATTTTACTTGAGAGAGAGAGAGAACATGAGTGGGAGGAGAGCGGCAGAGGGAGACGAAGAGGGAGAAGCAGGTTTCCCGCTGAGCAGGGACCCTGATGCGGGGCTCGATCCCAGGACCCTAAGATCACAACCTGAGCTGAAGGCAGACACTTCACCGACAGCCTCCCAGGCGCCCCGAGGCACCAGGTTTTTAAATTGTCTTTTCCCAGATAGCCAGACTGGTAATAATTTCGTTGATTTGATCAATACAGACTGAGAGGCTGGAAAATTCTGGCAAAACACAATCTACTTAATGCCAAATTATGTGGTTTGTTCAGACCTACTAAACTGGTAAATGCCAAATTCCTTCTCCCTTGGTGCCACATGAATGTTCCCTGCAATGATTAAGTGCAGAATCTCAAATCATGTCAAGACATCGCCAGCTGATGGTTTTCGGCAGGCATGGCTTCCCCTGAAGACATGGGTTAATCTTATCATCTGTATGTCACATATGTGAGCTGCTGTCAGTTTAGGACTAAAGTGTTGTTAAATCTGGACATTATTTGTCAATTAAGATTACCTTTGGTCACATTAAGCTTGGTGGGCCCTTATATAGGTTTGCTCTCTCTCTCTCTCCCTCTCCCTCTCTCTCTCTCTCTCTCGCTCTCCTCACTCCCCCTCTCTCAGCTCAGCTTTCTGAAATTTTCTGCTGAATCAACATAATCACTTCTCTTTGGGGCAGGGAAATGGACCACACAGTTTGAAAGAGAGCGAATAGAGGTATGAGTAGAATGTGTAAGCAGAAAATTACTTTTTAAATAGCAAAGGACTCTGCTCATAGAAAGAAAACATAAATTCTATCCCCAGCTTTCCAGAGAGCTTTATCCAAGTTACTTAACGTTTCCAGGCCTCAGTTTCCTCATCTGTAAAGTGAGTGAGTTAGATCTCTACTGCACCTTCCAACTCTATGATCCTAAGACAAATTAACAAATAATAAATCTATAGCTTCAATCATTAGTACTAAGACCATGACCTTAGAGACATATATACATTTCGTGAGGAAAGTCATCTGATTCCGAGCGGAGTGACTCCCTAGAAGGATCTCACAAATGGAAGGTGGAAAATCCAAGTTGAAATCCAAGATTATTCCCACGTGTGACTCTGATCTCCACAGATATATTTGCTGCCTGTAATAGAGGAGCCCCTCCCTAGGACAGAGCCACTTTCAGTCTCCATTTCTATTTTTTTTACTTTTATTTTTTTATTTTTGTTTTTTTTACTTTTATTTTTTTTATTATGTTAATCCCCATACATTACATCATTAGTTTTAGATGTAGTGTTCATGATTCATTGTTTGTGCATAACACCCAGTGCTCCATGCAGAAAGTGCCCTCCTCAATACCCACCACCAGGCTAACCCATCCTCCCACCCCCCTCCCCTCTAGAACCCTCAGTTTGTTTTTCAGAGTCCATCATCTCTCATGGTTCGTCTACCCCTCCAATTTCCCCCCCTTCATCCTTCCCTTCCTGCTATCTTCTTCTTTTCTTTTTTCTTAACATATATTGCATTATTTGTTTCAGAGGTACAGATCTGAGATTCAACAGTCTTGTACAATTCACAGCGCTTACCAGAGCACATACCCTCCCCAGTGTCTATGACCCAGTCACCCCATCCCTCCCACCCCACCCCCCACTCCAGCAACTCTCAGTTTGTTTCCTGAGATTAAGAATTCCTCATATCAGTGAGGTCATATGATACATGTCTTTCTCTGTTTGACTTATTTCGCTCAGCATAATACCCTCCAGTTCCATCCATGTCGTTGCAAATGGCAAGATCTCATTCCTTTTGATGGCTGCATAATATTCCATTGTATATATATACCACATCTTCTTTTTTTTAATTAATTAATTAATTAATTTTTTAAAAGATTTTATTTATTTGAGCCAGAGAGAATGAGAGAGAGAGCACATGAGAGAGGGGAGGGTCAGAGGGAGAAGCAGGCTCCCTGCCGAGCAGGGAGCCCGATGCGGGACTCAATCCTGGGACTCCAGGATCATGACCTGAGCTGAAGGCAGTCGCTTAACCAACTGAGCCACCCAGGCGCCCCAACACATCTTTATCCATTCATCTGTCGATGGACATCTTGGCTCTTTCCACAGTTTGGCTATTGTGGACATTGCTGCTATAAACATCGGGGTGCATGTACCCTTTTGGATCCCTACTTTTGTATCTTTGGGGTAAATACCCAGTAGTGCAATTGCTGGATCATAGGGTAGCTCTATTTTCAACTTTTTGAGGAACCTCCATACTGTTTTCCAGAGTGGCTGCACCAGCTTGCATTCCCACCAACAATGTAGGAGGGTTCCCCTTTCTCCGCATCCCCGCCAACATCTGTCGTTTCCTGACTTGTTAATTTTAGCCATTCTGACTGGTGTGAGGTGGTATCTCATTGAGGTTTTGATTTAGATTTCCCTGATGCTGAGCGATGTTGAGCTCTTTTTCATGTGTCTGTTGGCCATTTGGATGTCTTCTTTGGAAAAATGTCTGTTCATGTGTTCTGCCCATTGTTTGATTGGATTCTTTGTTCTTTGGGTGTTGAGTTTGATAAGTTCTTTATAGATTTTGGATACTAGCCCTTTATCTGATATGTCATTTGCAAATATCTTCTCCCATTCTGTCGGTTGTCTTTTGGTTTTGTTGACTGTTTCCTTTGCTTTGCAAAAGCTTTTTATCTTGATGAAGTCCCAATAGTTCATTTTTGCCCTTGCTTCCCTTGCCTTTGGCGATGTTTCTAGGAAGAAGTTGCTGCGGCTGAGGTCAAAGAGGTTGCTGCCTGTGTTCTCCTTTAGGATTTTGATGGACTCCTGTCTCACATTGAGGTCTTTCAACCATTTGGAGTCTATTTTTGTGTGTGGTGTAGGGAAATGGTCCAGTTTCATTCTTCTGCATGTGGCTATCCAATTTTCCCAACACCATTTGTTGAAGAGACTGTCTTTTTTCCATTGGACATTCTTTCCTGCTTTGTCAAAGATTAGTTGACCATAGAGTTGAGGGTCCATTTCTGGGCTCTCTATTCTGTTCCATTGATCTATGGGTCTGTTTTTGTGCCAGTACCATACTGTCTTGATGATTATAGCTTTGTAATAGAGCTGGAAGTCCGGAATTGTGATGCCGCCAGCTTTGCTTCTCTTTTTCAACATTCCTCTGGCTATTCGGGGTCTTTTCTGGTTCCATACAAATTTTAGGATTATTTGTTCCATTTCTTTGAAAAAAGTGGATGGTATTTTGATGGGGATTGCATCGAATGTGTAGATTGCTCTAGGTAGCATTGACATCTTCACAATATTTGTTCTTCCAATCCATGAGCATGGAACATTTTTCCATTCTTTGTGTCTTCCTCAATTTCTTTCATGAGTATTTTATAGTTTTCTGAGTACAGATCCTTTGCCTCTTTGGTTAGATTTATGCCTAGGTATCTTATGGTTTTGGGTGCAATTGTAAATGGGATCGACTCCTTAATTTCTCTTTCTTCTGTCTTGTTGTTGGTGTATAGGAATGCTACTGACTTCTGTGCATTGATTTTATATCCTGCCACTTTACTGAATTCCTGTATGAGTTCTAGCAGTTTTGGGGTGGAGTCTTTGGGGGTTTCCACATAAAGTATCATATCATCTGCAAAGAGTGAGAGTTTGACTTCTTCTTTGCCGATTTGGATGCCTTTTATTTCTTTTTGTTGTCTGATTGCTGTGGCTAGGACTTCCAATACTATGTTGAATAGCAGTGGTGATAGTGGACATCCCTGCCGCGTTCCTGACCTTAGGGGGAAAGCTCTCAGTTTTTCCCCATTGAGAATGATATTCGCTGTAGGTTTTTCATAGATGGCTTTTATGATATTGAGGTATGTACCCTCTCTGCCTATACTCTGAAGAGTTTTGATCAAGAAAGGATGCTGTATTTGTCAAATGTTTTTTCTGCATCTATTGAGAGGATCACATGATTCTTGTTCTTTCTTTTGTTAATGCATTGTATCACATTGATTGATTTGCGGATGTTGAACCAACCTTGCAGCTGAGGGATAAATCCCACTTGGTCGTGGTGAATCAGTCTCCATTTCTAGAGTCCTGTCTGAATCATTCTCTCTTTTTCTCTCTCTCCATCTCCACTTGCCAGTGCCCACACCACAACGCTTTCCCTCCCTCCTCCAAGAATACCAGAGAGTGTGTCCTCAAGAGCCACAGAAGCCTCCCCTGAAACCCGATCCCGAGGGCGAGGGACCCTGATCCTTAGTTAGGCTACCCTCTGCAGTGACCCACTTTTTAATAACTTCCTCGCCAGTGATCAGGTTGTGCCCGCACTGATGACAGGGCTGCCGCCGGGAGAGGCCTCCTACAATGTTGACTCTGCCTTTCTCTCCCGGAGCTCCTGCCGCTGTCAAGACCAACGGCCTGCAAGCCAGCGTTCAGAAACACCTTTCATCCACACCCGGCTCCGCAGAGGGGTAGGCTCTGCCAAGAACTGGTGACATTCACGGCTTGAATGGAGCTTTCAAAGCTGCTGTCCACGTGTTTCTGGTGAGCTGTTTCTGTCCTGTTTGCCCCTCCTCGGTCAGGTTGTGCTCTGACTCAGCTTCACATGCAACTGTCCTTTGGGGTGTTACCAGGGCTTTTTCTAATGAGCCATTTCTCCTTTTTGCAGCCCCACTGAGACTCAAACCACAGGCCACTCTACCAAGTCCCCAGGCTCTGCCCCTGCATGCATTCTCACATCCACCTTGCAGCTGATGGAAATTTTGCCTACAAGCTAGTTAGCTCCCCGTGATTCGACTAGATACATATTTAATGCATTTTTAAAATAGATACTGAATGTCATTTCCATGGCTATTTCAGATTATTGATGGCACATTTTCTTTTAAATAAAACTTTTATATGTATAAATGATTTATTTAACATGGGGCAGATTTTATTCCCAGGAGAGTAGAGGTTCTAAGTCTTACTTGCTGTTCTTCCCCGGCACAGCATTGTAGGAAACCGCAGAGACGGTGCTTGGAATACAGACATCTGAAAAACATTTGATTTTCATCATATTTCTTAAAATTTTACTAGTAGCTGACGACTCTTATCAGCCCATAATCACAAATGGACCAGAACATGAAATAGCTGTGAGAGCTAAGAAAAACATTCTTGTTGGAACAAGTTCATTCTTAGAAAACAAGGTCTGTTCTAACTTAGAAGGAGGGAAATGAAAGTATCGTATAAGCACTGGGAAGTATTTTTTTTTTCTGTTCTTTTTTTAAGTTTTTATTTTAATTCCAGTTAGTTAACATAGAGTATCATATTAGTTTCAGGTGTACTGGGAAGTATTTTTAAAGACAAATCGTATTTTTTTCGGTTCTCTCTCTGAACACCGGTCAGGTCAATTGTTCAGATATTTGAATGGATTAGAAATGAGTGCACAGTCTTCCCAAAAGGATGTTTGTCGTAAAAGAAAATGCCTTCTCTGGAACATTTCATAAACTTACTCTCCCAGAACCCCAACCAAACCCAGGCTGTGAAGTGTCCTGATGTTGAGCCAGTCAGCAAGTTGACAACACAACTAACTTTAGGAGCTTTGGCACTTTGAACATTTAAAACTCGTTCTGGCTGGATCGGGACACATGAAGAGAATTTTGTATGAATATTACATACTTGCTTATACTGTGAAGCTTGGATGGTCGAAACATGTTTATTAACTAGCTAAGACATGCAATACAAAAAAAATGCAAGTGTCACAAAAGAATATAGAGAGCCTCCCCTTGCTAAGGCAAAAACTGCTATCAGTTTCTTGTATCCCCCTCCAAAGATAATATGTATGTGTGTATAGATATTTTATTTTATTTATTTATTTATTTATTTATTTATTTATTTATTTATTTATTTATTTATTTTTAAGATTTTATTTATTTATTTGAGACAGAGAGAATGAGAGAGAGAGAGAGCACATGAGAGGGGGGAGGGTCAGAGGGAGAAGCAGGCTCCCTGCCGAGCAGGGAGCCCGATGTGGGACTCGATCCCGGGACTCCAGGATCATGACCTGAGCCGAAGGCAGTCGCTTAACCAACTGAGCCACCCAGGCGCCCCTTTTTATTTTATTTTAAAGATTTTATTTATTTGACAGAGAGAGACACAGCGAGAGAGGGAACACAAGCAGGGGGAGTGGGAGAGGGAGAAACAGGCTCCCCTCCCCCCCCTCCCCCCCAGCAGGGAGCCAGATGCGGGGCTCGATCCCAGGACCCTGGGGTCATGACCTGAGCCAAAGGCAGACGCTTAACGCCACCCAGGCGCCCCTGTGTATAGATATTTTAAAAGGTGATAGTATATTGAACACATGGTTCCTGCACATTGCTTTTCTTCACTTAGTTCATCTTGGAGCTCAACCTCTTTCTTTTTAATGATTGCAAAGCATTCTTTGCTATGGATGTTCTAAAATTTACTGATGAACTTTTGCGTTGTTTGCAGTCTTTTGCTACTACAAGCTGTGCTGTGGTGAATATCTATCTATCTATGTATCATCTATCTATCTATACACACACACACACACACAAACATACATATGTGTGCATTCATGCATATGTGCCATTATTTCTATAGACGAAAGTCCTAGAAGTGGGGTTTTTGGGCCAAAGGACAGTGAATTAAAAAAAATTTTTTTTTAAAGATTTTTATTTATTTATTTGACAGAGAGAGACACAGCGAGAGAGGGAACACAAGCAGGGGGAGTGGGAGAGGGAGAAGCAGGCTTCCCGCCGAGCAGGGAGCCCGACGCGGGGCTCGATCCCAGGACACTGAGATCATGACCTGAGCCCCAGGATGGTGCATTTTAAATTTTGGTAGATACTGCAATGTTGACCTCCTTAGAGACAATCAATTTACCATTATTCTCCACATATCTCCTCCCACTCAAAAACCAAAATGTATGACAGGACAATACTTTCCTAATCACTCTCTGCTCTATTTGAGTATTTGTCTTTGTGGAGTTGCTTTAAAAATAGAGAGGTATAGGGCGCCTGGGTGGCTCAGTTGGTTAAGTGACTGCCTTCGGCTCAGGTCATGATCCTGGAGTGCCAGGATCGAGTCCCACGTCGGGCTCCCCGCTCGGTGGGGAGTCTGCTTCTCCCTCTGACCCTCTCCCCTCTCATGCTCTCTCTCTCCAATAAATAAAATCTTTAAAAAAAATAAATAAAAATAAAAATAAAAATAGAGAGGTATAGGGGTGCCTGGGTGGCTCAGTCAGTTGGGTGTGTGATTCTTGATTTCGGCTCAGGTCATGATCTTGGGGTTGTGGGATTGAGCCCCACGTAGGGCAACTGGCTTGGTGGAGAGTCTGCTTGAGATTCTCTCCCTCTGCCCCTCCTCCTGCTTGCACACGAGCGTGCATGTGCACGCTCTCTCTGTCTCTAAATAAATAAAATCTTAAAAAAAATAGAGAAGTATATCTGACAGAACATGACACAGTTAACATAATATTATCATTCAGGTCTCAACTAAACTGCTATTCCCTAAGCAAATCTTCCCTGACCATCCAACACACACATCCCCAGTCACTCTCCATTATCCTTTGTGTTGTCTTCCTACCACTTGTCACTACCAGAAATTACTTCTTTGTTTATTTGTTTATTTTTCCCCCTACCCTGCCACCCCGCACTAGAAGATGAACCTGAGGAGAGCAGGGACATGACCATTTATGCTGTTACCCAGTACTTTGAACAGTACCTGGCGTGGAATCAGCACGCCATACATGTGTGTCGAAAGAAACTCTCGGTCCAAAGGTACCCTTAGTACCCACGAATGTGAGTTTGCTCTGGAATAACTTTACAGAGCCCTCCAAGGAAGGCGGGGGGGTGGGGGGGTAGTGCTGCTCAGAGGAGTTTCTAACCCATTCTGGAAATGTTATAGGCTTTGGAGAAAAAATAATTCTCACACCATTCAGGGAAAACAAATGCGGCTGGTGGGGACTAACTCATCCTTTGACATGGAACTGAAGAAAATTAATTGCACTGTCCTTGGTTCTGGGCAAAATATGAGTCAAAGTGGAATAAAAATTAATATTTGTAAAGCGTTTGAAGAGTATCGAGCACTATTGCTATGACTATTAGAGAACAGAAAGATATCCCTTGATGAAAAATAAAGTAGAGGACTTTGACTTTTAGTTTACAAAGCACTCTGTTTTGAGGAAGTTCTGGAAGGCGGTATCTGCTGTCGAGGTGATTCACTGAATACAGGTAGTAATAAATGAGTGTTTGTCAAAGGGGTGTTTCTAAATCCTCTAAGGTTCTTCGGCTGGGTCCTGGGTGGGGCTGGCAGGTTTGGCGAGGCCTAATTAATTAGATTCAGCTGTGAGGAAAACTTTGGCAATGACTGTTGGTATAAACATTTCTTGCCGCCCCTTCGCTGGCGTGGCACCGGGAAGACATGAAAACGTCACTGGAGCTTTCTAGACGTTATATATTCTGGGAGATACAGGGGATGCGTGTGAATTTTCCCACTGGAAAATCTTTCTCAGTCTTGATTAATTAAATACGTGAAGTAGGTTCGTGTTCACTGCTGAAGAATGGGCATTTCTCAGAATTCTTGGAGAAGTCTGCCACTCGGTTTCTCATATACAATTGCATCTTGTCTTTCATACATCAGTGCCATGCCAGGCAGGTGGCTTTTGGGGTTTAGACCCCCATACTCCCCATTACTGTCACTTCCCCAATGCCTTCAATGAACAGTTAATGTTTTCTCAAGCTGAAAGTGCTATGAAATAAGTGCTCTTTCAAGGACAAGTCTTCTAGCTGGCCCCCACTTCCGGCGGGATGGCTGTGTGTGAGCAGTTTTCCAGGCACCCCGGGCATGGTCCTTCACATCTCCAGATACTCCAGGAAGCAGCCACTGCGGAGCGGTTGTCCGAAGACGTCTCTGGTGGCCGCTCTCTCCTTCCTCGGCAGACATACCACCTCCAGGGAATTCATTCTTGGTGGCCTTTCATGGAGTTCCCTGCTCTGCTCTCGGGGCAAGCCCAGGGACCTAGTGAACTTCTGACTCTGTGGAAGAATGTGGCAGGACGGGGTTATCCCGTGTGGGACAGAACCAGCAGCACCAGCTTCAGGAGAATGTTCCCGAGTCTGCCAAGTGGTTTCTTTTCAGGCCCAGGCTCTAGGGGTGCCAACTTCCAAATCCTGTAACACTTAACAAAATGGCCTGCTAGTCACACAGGGCCCTCTGAGGGCTAGCAGAACCCCTGCTAGCCTGGGCATTGAACCAGTGCCCTCTCCAAAGCTGGAGGAAAGTGTGATGCCCAACTGGACGTGACTAGAGACAATCAGAGTTTCTTTGATACTTATGATTTCTAAGATGTAAGGACCAAAATTGATCAGAAGGGTTTAAGATGCTCCTCCTTTTCACATTTCTGCATTTTCCAGACCGTCTGTGAAATACCCTTCAAAGAAAAATGAACTGCATATTTGTGTGTAAAAAAAGTCCAAGATTTTTTAAAAGGTAATTTAAGATTCTCCACTGTATTTCTTTACAGGTTATCACACATCCATCTGCCTACTTTAGATTTTTTGCCCAGGAAATAGGAGTTTTCCCACAAATAACTTCAGTTGCCTAGAGAGAAACACAATTTCTAGCAAGTGGAATGAGGAGTGATGATATGATTCCCATTCATAGGATCCACTGAGATTGCTTCTGAAACAAAATGCCCCTCTAATTAGGAGAGCTGCCCCACACAAAGGCTCATTTTGCCAGGCCTGACTTAGAGTTTTAACAATGTCTTCCCTTAAAATGCATACCTAACAAGAACCTGTGTGTCAGCTCAGTTTTTCAGAGCTAAGGGCACAATCGTGAGGACATGGCTTTCTCTGTAAACCCTCTATGTAACTGTTCTGCCCGAGACCTGTGGACAGGACGACCAGCGTACCTATGGCCGAGACACAGCTCTAGTAGGAAAGCCAGCGCGGGGTATTAGTTAGCTTGGACTGTCGTAACAAAATAGCATAGACCAGGTGGCTCAAACAACAGAAATGTATTTTCTCACTGTTCTGGAGACTGGAAGTCTGAGATTGGGCCAGATTCTGGCCAAAATGACCAGATTCTGGGGAGGACCCTCTCTCTGGTTTGCAGATGGCCATCTTGTCACTGTATCAGGAAGAGAAATTGAGAGAGAGAGGAGAGAACGAGAGGGCCCGACCCAAGGGCCCCACTCCAAATACCCTCACATTGGGGGTGAGAGGCTTCAACGTATGAATTTGAGTGGGACACAAATCAGTTTAGAGCAGGAATGAAAACAGAGGGAGTTTGAACAAACCACTCTACTCCTATATACTTGTATAGAATAGACTAATAAGACAATCTGTAGCATAGAGGCCATTCTGGATGTGGTCTTCTGTGATTTCTTCAGGGACGTTCAACGGAAAGCCCATTTAAATGGCCTTTATCCCTGAGGTGGGTAGGAGTGCCGGGTTCACAAAGGCCAAGGGCAAACAGGGCCCAGCTGTTAGCGCCGAAGGCTAGCAGAACGCTGTCGAGATTCAGTCACCGTTTAGCTCAGATTTATTGAGCCCCTGCTCTGAGCCAGGCACAGGTCTAGGCCCTGGGGATACTGCAACCAAGAAAACATCAAAATTCCCTGCCCTCAGGAAGCATCCATTTACATATCGCACCAAAGGGCTGGCCCTCAATAATCTGGATACAGGTTTCAGAAAGCTAAGGTGTGAGCACTCAACCAGTGCCGCGGTTTGCAAATGCCCGCTGTTCAGTGTTGTTTCCCTTTGTCAAGCTTCGAGATACCCCAAGAGTATACGTTGTTCAGAGGAGCTGGAGGTGCCCAGGGTGGGAGCGGAGGAACACTGCCCCACCGTCCTCTTTGGCTCTGGGGCTGACATGCTCGCTGTGCGGCCTCGGGCTAGGAGCTTCTCCCTTGTGCCCATTTCTTCACTGACAACAAGGAGATGATGCTATTTGCCTGTATCCTGGGGATGTGTGTGCATCACCCTCCAGTTGGTGTTTGGAAAGACTACTTTTCAGACTAAGGATAAGTCAATGAAGTGAGCTCTGCAACTCACCTCTGTGCAGCTAACTTGCTCCCTGCCTCTCTGGAGATCCGTGTGTAAACACAAGACTGTGTAATTAACCTGATGTCAACACCAGCTGTACAAAGGCACCAGAGGGGGGCCAGGTGGCCCAGGAGAAACATAGCCAGGCTGACTTTGGGGGGAGAAGGAGCCCTTTTCTCTGGCTCCTCATTCCATTTCTTCAAGGGAGGAATGACCTACCAAATGTGGGCAGGCAGTTTCCAGGACCTGGTGGGTTTCATTCACACGGAAGAGAACAAAAGGTGACCCTTGGGGGGCCTTTATTTTCCAAGAAGCCCTGGCTAGCCAGTGGCTTCAGGCGTTTGTCCAGATACTTCAGGTGGAAGCTGCCATTGCCTACATTACCTCCAAGGAATTCTTTGATATGGTGATGACCATTGTGCTGAGTGGGGCCTGGAAGATGCTCTATGTTTGGTCCTGTGGCTGCTGACAGAGTTGGGGAAGGGGTGGAAGTGAATTAAGTGAATGTTTAAGTTTGTATCCCCCATTTTGTCCAGGGTTTTCTTCACTTGGGGTAAGAATATGATGATGAGATGATTTATAATGAGGAAAGCAACGTTAAAATGGAAGGCATGAGAGAAAGTCACGTTGTCATTACAGTAACAAAAAATGCAAAGGTGAACTCAATACGAAGTTAAGACGTAAAGAGCTTCAAAGATTGTCAGAACAAGATGTGGCTTTGCTAAGGGATTCTCTCTCCGAGGCTTTTCCACAATTTAAAGGAAAACTCTTTTTTTTTTTTAGCCAACTTGTTATTCCTCCTCACCTCAGACTGAACGAAAAGCTTATCCCAAGGAAGTAAGCCGTCCTAGCAAATGAGGAAATGATTTAGGTTTAAACTAATATAAAATAGGAGCCGGACTTCTTGATAATTTGTAACTTGTGGCCAACTGCCCACCCTTCCTTCCTTCCCTCCTCCTTTCCTTTCTTTCCCCTTCCTTTCCCCCCCTCCCTGCTCTTAGCCATGATTAACAGGTTTTAGTCCTTTAAGTAAACCATGACACCTTTCTGACCTCTCTTGTCCTCTGAGGTGTTCCAAGTGCGTCACATGCCCAGTGTGACTGAAAAGTAACAAGACAGAGTTCCAGATCTGGCTCTGGAGATAAGTCTCATCACTTTGTAGTCACAGGGCATTGTTTGGGGAGTTGGTGGGGGGAGGTTATCAACATCCAGGGAGGGAGCTGGGCGGGCAGGCAAGTGACCTGGCAGGAATGTGAGTATGTGACAGACAGTGCTCTGGGTTAAGTTCACAATAAGCCACACTCCCACTGTGGAAAAGCCATCCTTCTAGAATGCTATGGAGGCATAGGTGATGAGCCGTGGGATCAGGAGCTTTGCAGCCTTCTTCGGATGTCTGACTGCATGTGTGAAATTTCCTTGGAGGTTTCCTGGAGAATTCCTGAGGTGAGCAGTGTCCAAACAAGATAACCAAACATGGCTTCCATACTTTTGATATGGTTTGAAGTGGTTGGGTTCAGAGCCCAAGGCCAAGAAAAAAATTCTTGAGATATCTTTGGTGCAAAAAGGTGGTTTTATTAAAAGCACGGGGACAGGACCCATGGGCAGAAGTAGCTGCACTGAGGTCGTGAGGAGTGACAGATTATATAAGATTTTCTATCCTGTGGAGGGGACGGTGATGTTAGGGCTCCAGGAAACTGAGTCTACAGGTTTCTGGAGATTGCTTTTTTCTTGTAAATCATTAAGACAGTTGCAAACTGATGGAGACTCATGTCCTGCATGACTGTGATCTCTATCAGTTAACCATTGGTTTTTCCCTTTCCTTTGTTCTTGGGCAGCTAGGAGTGCCTGAGGAATGTCACACAGATCCCACAGTGGGGGGGGGGGGTTGCGGGGTGGCAGCTTGTTCTTTGCCCTCAGCTTCTGCTCCCTCATTGCTTTGAGTGTCTGTGTCTTCTTTTCATGGGCCCCAGACTTACCCTGACTTCAGTGGGTGCCTCGGGGCTGTTACACCCTTCCCTGCAGCCCGAGCCCCAAGGAGCCATCTTGTGCCCTGGATTCACAGAAGAAGCGCTGGGTGGTGCTGAATTCTGATTCTACTCTGAAGTTAGCAGAGCTGAGTTCTGAGCTACACTGCTGGTTTGTTTCTTCCTTCCTATTTATATTTTGTTTGGGCTCAGAGTCCGGTTTATTAGGCTGATCTGCTTCCCATTCAATGGTTAACTTTGGAATAAATAAACATTAGGAGCTGTGAGTTCTCACTGGGGGCGTTAGTACATCACACTGATTCAAGAACGATGAGCCTTAGAAACAAATGACAAGGACCACATGTCCCTTTGCAAATGTGAGGACTGCCACAGGTTGTCAGGAAGAAAGAAGTCATGAATGTCCTTCACACTCTCGAATAGCAGACCTTTCACCCAGCACACCAGGCCCAGGATTCCAGCCTCCTCAGCGCTTTTGTTCTTCACCCAGACAAAGAGCGGCTCTGACACAGTTTTTTGCATGCAACATGCCGTCTGGCTGGAGGGATGGGCTGGACATGAATCCCCTTTACGGTTTCTCCAGTTTGGAGACATACTTGTCTTAGCGGGAGTTAATTCTACAATACCACTGACTGTGTTCAATGTGGTCCAGGATGTGGCCTTCTTTGTAGACATACCTGTGGGCCCAGGGGCCTGAGTTGTGGTGATGAACTGTGTATGGTTAGAATGGTGTCTGAGGAGAGTCACCATCGTTTATCTGTCAATGGGATGCTGACCTATAGTGGGTTTTTCTAGCGTATGTTATCCTTCTTCCCCAAAACTGTAGCATCTGTTCTCAGAAGGTTTAAAATACCAAGCATAGGTTACCGTGGGGACCATTACTTTTCTTACCACTTAAAAAACTGAACAGAATTACAAGAAGGTAAGGCAATATGCCGATCCTTGTAAAGGCAAGGTAATAGGTACAGGAAGAGTTATTATACTATTTTATGTACTTTTATATATGTTTGAAAGCATTTCTTTCTTTCTTTTTCTTTCTTTCTTTCTTTCTTTCTTTCTTTCTTTCTTTCTTTCTTTCTTTCTTTCTTTCTTTCTCTTTCTTTCTTTCTCTTTCTTTCTTTCTTTTCTTTCTTCTTTTTAAAGATTTTTAATTTTTTTAAGTAATCTCTACACCCAGTGTGGGGCTCAAACCCACAACCCTGGGGTCAAGAGTTGCATGCTCTACCGACTGAGCCAGCCAGGTGCTCCTGTTTGAAAGCATTTAAGTAAATTTTTTAAAAAGATTCTGAACACCCATTTGAAATGATACAAAGACATTTGGCATGTGCAAATTCTTACTCAACACTAAGAAGAATTATTGTTAACTGAGCACATGGATCAGAGAACCTTGTGCCAGGCCTTTATGTGCATGATTTCCACGAGCACAACAACCCAGCAAAAGCAAGACAATTAATCTGATTTACAGGTGAGACTCAAGGAAGCTAAATGCTTAGCTCAAGCCACCTGTCAAGTGGCTTCTTCAAACACAGATCTCTTTCCCTAAGAAGCATAATTTTCTACAACTCCACGAGACCTTCAGCTTTGTGTGGGTGTAGAGTGCCATGATTCCCAAGCCCAGCTAGTCACAAAAATGACCCAGAACACTGACTTTTAGATTCTTTTCCTAGAGCCTTCAGGTCAGGAGTAAGGCGGGGGAAGGGCATGTTTTATGCACAGGCTCCCACCCCAGCGATTTTCATGGGGAGGAGAATTTAGGACATTCGACCTCGCCCCTAAAAAGAAACTTATTCCTACAAAGTGCCCCCCTCTTTAGAGGTTGTCTTTTAAAATGCATGGTTTCATGTCAGCATAAAACATTACAACACATTCCTAATTCTTTCCCTTTGAATTCACTTATTACATAGCCTTGTTTTTTCCCTGTTGGGAGAGAATGTCCTTACAGCAGGGACATCTGGGGCAGGGGAGTCGCTAAGAGGTGGTAAAAAGTTGCAAAAAAGGAAGATGGGGAAATTCAATGTCCTTTCCTTCATAATTTCATCTAGCGCCAGCCAACACCACACCCCTAGGGGTGTCTGTTCTTTATGCACTGTAAAATCTAAAAATAAAAGAACTATCTTTGAAAGAGAATATTGTGCCCAGATAAAGCAGAGGGTTCGAATTCAGTAACAGTTGTATTTTTCAAAGGACAATTTTGATATTTGGATCTTCTTCCTTGACGCCTCTTCCTTGTCCTGTGCAAGTGTTTCTAAATGCATATGCAAGGGTCAGGTCCAGGCCAGAAAGAACAATGGGCATATGAGAATTGCCAAGGCTCAGAAACTGAAGCATTTCACATAATAGGTCTGAGTTCCAGGAAACTGAAATTCCTGAGCTCTTTGGAGATACTGGCATTCAAAGAGGCATGGATCATTCCAGCTTCATTTTGGGCCTTGGGGGACTGCACTGGGTCGTGAAAATCTGCAAGAAGGAACACACACACCCTATCTGTGAAATCCACATAATCTCAGTGACTCCAACAGTCTTGGAAAAACGATTATCCTTCCCAATACCACATCCACCCCCACTAGGAAGGATCCAGAAGGGCCTCTTAATTCGCGCTGTGAGAGAAGAAAACACACAGTGGATTTCCCCCCGCTTGTTTGCTTGTCAAGGTTAAGAAAACATTGAAGCCAATGGCTTCTTCTCTCAACTGGCTAAACCAAGGGCAGGGGAGCAAATGAAAGCAGGAGCCTCAGTAATTCCTGCATCTGACCTCAAGTCCAAAGACGACGACCTTCTTCAAAGGAAGAATTCTTTGAATGTGTCCCGTGTAATCTTGAGACAGGGGATGAGGGCAGCTGAGGTCTGTGGGCACCTGGAGTAGGAGTGGATCTTGTGTCGTTCCAGCCAGGATGCCAAGTGGGCCAGAGAAATATAGCTGGAGGAATCGGACCCACCATGGAGATGCCGGGGGGCCGTTATTAGCAATCATCCTGAAAAGAGACTGCATTGTCCACCACTGTCCCAGACCTCCCCCTTCCGAGCCCTGACAGGGAACTCGGAAGGCAGTTCCAACAGACAACCCCCTCAGAACCATTTCTAAAGTTACAGAATCTCAGGCCCAGAAGGCACCCCAGAGCCGCCTTAGTTTGCCCGGCTGTGGGATAAGACAGATCTTGGAAGTAACATCTCCACTTACCCTTTTATGCCCTAAAAAGTCTCCGGTAAAAGCCACTTTTCTAAATGACGCTACCTACTAACCTGTTTTGTTAAGTAGGTGTCACCAAGCACAACGACCTTTTCTTTTTTTTTTTTTTTAAGATTTTATTTATTTATTTGAGAGAGAGAGAGACTGAGAGACAGAGAGCATGAGAGGGAGGAGGGTCAGAGGGAGAAGCAGACTCCCTGCCGAGCAGGGAGCCCGATGCGGGACTCGATCCCGGGACTCCAGGATCATGACCTGAGCCGAAGGCAGTCGCTTAACCAACTGAACCACCCAGGCGCCCCACAACGACCTTTTCTTAATACCTGACATCACCCTGAAGCTTCAGTTTTCGCATCTATGAAATGGGGCAAACAATAGCCCCGACCTTATGGGGTTGACAGGATTGAATGAGACGTGACATGGAAAGTGCTAAAGTGCTTCCTTAGCACCAGAAACAAAGAGCAGCGAGAACCAGGACGCCACTGCAGGCTGAGCTCCTCAAACCGTCAGGTACCTTCTTTGCCGGCAACGCGGTGACTCCCTGCCACACCCCAATCAGTCTTTTGTTTCTTATCTGCCACTGACTGGGGAGCTAGAAGAATCAACCACGTCCCAAACCACATGTTTATATGCTCAGTTAGAATCAATAAGCCTTCGAATGAGTGGTTAAATGTACAGCTGTGTGAGTGCTTTATCTGATCTGCAGAAATGTTTCCCCACCCAGGAACACAGTCTGTATTGCAAAGGGTTGAATACATTACCAATCAGCCATCTAGGGCCTGGACGAGTGAGCTGCTACTGTATTTATTATACCCTACTTATACAAGGTCATATTTCTCTTTAATAAAGTAATTTTAATCACGCATCTTTAAGGGCCTGCTGGGAAGTTACTCTCTTTCCACCTGCTGCCAAGAGACACACTACAGGACACTGGAAGTGAGGCATTGTGATCAGTATAAACCAAAGCGTGGCCCCTGAAGCACCATCCAGATTTAGAGATACCAGAGAAATCGCTAGCCTTGGCTGTGCAAAATAAGTCTCCCAGAGGGATGTCTCTGTCTGCTTCTGTAGGAAGGGTAATGGAAAACCGTGATGTGTTTCTGGGTTGGAAGTTTGGCACTGTCAGTCTTCCTAAGGGGGTGAGTGTAATGTGATAGAATTTTCTGTTATGAAAGCAGACAGACAGGGATGTGTTTTTGTACTGAACGGTGGTTGATTTTGCCAGCCCAGCACCATTCATGCTTTGTTGTTGTTGTGACAGCCACCTAGTCCGGGGATGAGCAGGGGACTTAAGCCTGGCCATCAGTACCATATTCGAAAGAGACCACAGTGACTGGTTGAGAAATAAATATTCTAGCCCATGGAAGCCACCTGGGATTTTTGTTGGTGCTAACAGGAAAGAGGCAGTCTCTTTCTCTTAAACTGGAAATGCAAGCCTGGAGCTACTGGTGGCCATCTCACCACCACAGGAGGACAGCAGATCTGAGAATGAGACAAAACCCTGGGGATGTCTTTGAAGTACCTCCCTCCAGTGACACCAAGACTTTTCGGTTATATGTGCTAGTAGACGCATCCTCTTTTATTTGATTTTTCTTGAGACAAACCTTAGAGAGATTTTGGTCACTTGCAACTGACAGATTTCCCATCATACATTCTGATAATACGTAGCACGTGGCTCTATGTGACCACGTGGTAGCCAGCCTCCAAGATGGCCCCCAGTAAACTCTGCCTCCTAGTATTTCCTGGTATTCATGGAGTAGAACTCCCTCCCACACCAAATTAGGCCTGGTCAGTGTGACTACAGAATATAGCAGAAGTACAAGTTTGTGTGACTTCAAAGGCTTGAATCTCTCATTCTGGGGCAAGCCAGCTACCACGTTGTGAGAACACTGAGGAAGCCCATGGGAAGAAGTCCACATGCAGAGCCCTCAGGCCTCCTACGAATAGCCAGCACCAATTAGCCAGGTATGTGAGTGAGCTACCTTGGCAGTGGGCCTCCAGCCCCAGTCACGCCTTCAAATGACCGCCACCCGGCTAGCATCTGGACTGCAACCCCATGAGAGACCCTAAGCTAGAGACACCCTACCAATTTGGTCCCGAGTTCCTGACCCACTGTGGGAAACGGTGAGGGATAATAAATAATGATTGTTGTCTTAAGCCAGTAAGTTTTGGAGGAATTAGTTACACAACATTAGGTAAGTACCAGGCCACTCCTGCTACTTTTCATCTCCCAGGGAATAAAAAAAATACTGTAAGGCATCCGTCCCAGGCCCTTGTCCTTCAGATCTCACGTCATTTTTGAGAGTTCCCAGGAGGGAATTGCCATAGTGGGATCGCTGCCACCAGGCGCTCCCACCACTCCTGAGTCCCACCATCACCTCCCTGGGGACCAGTCTCTGCCAAGTGACCGGGCTGTCCCCTCCCTCAAATTCCTAAAGCAGAACTTAGGCATCAGGGCTCACCGTGTCCTCTGCAGTCCTGGGGCTGCTTCTTGTCCTCTCTCTGTGACGTCACTTTACCTTTTGACTTGTCCATGAAGTTTGGAATTTGTCATTTTGACCATACCAGATGATAGCTCAGAAGTCCAGCTTGGCCATTTTCTCTGCCATCATTGGAACAAACAGCTTTTTCTCGGAAACAGAGCAGCCTAATAGAATTTTTTGCCACGATGGAAATGTTCTATATCTTGACTATTCAACACAGTAACCACTGGCTGCATGGGATTACTTAGCGCTTGAAATGTGACTAGTATGATATAAGAGGTGAAGTTTTAATTATATTTAAATCGTCACAGATGGCTAGTGGCTTCTGATTTGGACGGCACAGCTTTGGATGCAATGGTTGCCAAGCAAAAAACTTCTCACCTTGAGCACAGAGTTTGCACAGAGGTAAAGGCGACTGCAGAGCAATGCTTTAGCTCCAATATCGTACCCAATTTGAATGGAAGTTTGACTTGCAGCGCCTCCTCCCCACTTCCCCTCAGGACCCAGACAGGAGCCCAGGATTGACTAACCCCACTATGTTCCAGACATGCCCATACAAACCTGAATCCCGGCAATGGGTGTGGCCCTCTTTCAGATGGATACCCTGCTACAGTGAGATCTGACATCTGGTGGGGGGGCGGGGGGAGGATCTGGAAGCTTCTCTAGCCCAAGCTTCCATGGGTCCCTCACTGCTTATGATTCCATAACTGTTCACTGAGCAGGCTCAACTCAGTGGGGTAAAACATGAAACGGTTTTCATTTTTCTAATCACTACCCTCAAATTGGATTTGTTCCTAGCCAAACAAAACAAACTAACAAATGAAAAATGAAAAGCTTCTCCCTTAGCACATCTTGGGCAGATTCCATTACTTTCTTGTCACTTGCAGTCCAATTAAAAACCTCATTCACGTGCTGAATTCAGAATTCCCTGTCAGGCTCCTTCTCTTGCTCAGTTTTAAGATCCTCCAGGCTGCTGGGGTAGGAAGGGGCAGGGACAAAGGAACACACTGTTGCCTGATGTGGGCCAGCTAGCTTGGTGAGGCCTCTTCTGCTCTCGCCCAGTTCTTGCTGCTGGGTTCCTTTGCCAGGCAGCAGCCCTCTGGGTAAATCCTGGAAGACAGCTCAAGACCTTACAGAGCCCCTGTCACCATCTTCCGCTCAGGTAGGCGAGGGGGAGATCCGCAAGAGTGAGCCTAGCAGATGTCCACCTGGCCAGTGAGATGCCACCTTCCCTGCAGCCTGTCCCCTCCCACTTCTTCACCTTGGGGCAGGGGTGGCCGGTGGGGCACAGGGAGGGATCCACTTCTCACTGTGAACCCTGCCCAAGGTGGTTGACCTACATGACTCCTCCTGCTTACCCACCCCCGCCAGCCCCCCACCCCCATAAAGGGAACAGCGAGGTGATGGTGGTGGCTGTTGACTGGGGACTGTGGAACCTAAGATGTTGCCCCGTAGGAAACCCAGGGAGGTGAGGGCAGGGGAAGAAGCAGATCTGGCTTTGGGTTTCTAATAACTCTCTTGGATGTGAGGCATTTAGCACCTCTTCTTTTCAGCTGGGACTCTAAGTGCCAGTTCCAGAGTAAAAGGAAAACTCTATTCCACGCTCCCCCCCCCCCCCCCCCCCCCCCCCCGCTTTGGTCTGCCTTGGGCTGTCTGGATCAGGCTGCGTGGAGCTGCTTGCTGGTCCCAGGTGAGCTGCTGACAGAAGGGCTATAGGCAGCGCTGGGCCTGCAGGGCTGGGCTGACTCTCAGAAGCTGGACAGAGAGCCCAGCACTGCGGGCAGTAGCTTCCTGGCTTTTCAGGCAATGTACCCCTGTTCCAGTGTCCTCGTGGTGCGCAGCGAGTGGCTGCTGAGCCCTGGCAAGACCGGGCAGAGGGCTCCCAGCACCCTGGCCCCGGCTGGAGCGCTAAGCTCTTTGCTAGTCTCCGTGGACTCACAGATGGGCAGTGGGGGATGTTTCAGCCTTGAGTGATCTAATCCTTTGGGATGGGAATGCCACTTCCAGGCACAGGGTGGCTGAGGAAGCAGTGCTGGTTGACTCTCCCTGGTGAAGCCATCCCTAAAGGGCGGCGGGTCTGGGGGCAGAGCCTGGAGCAGGGCATTCTGCTAGGACCACGGCTGTGGACGCCAGCCAGAGCTGGTGAGTTCACAGTGGTTTGTGGGTGTGGGTGATCGGCTGTATCACAGTCACTCTGCCAGTGGCCTGCACACGTTATCAGGCCGAACACTAAGCCATGGCCGTTCCTCCTGACCTGCACACTCAGTTCTTGTAGTCAGACACCTGCAGAGGCCAAGAGTCCGGGAGTGATGGTTCAGGACCGGGCCAATAGCATTCTGCCTCCCGTCGACCCCAACCACCGTCCTGTCCCAGATAGCGAACCCTGTCCCCACCCTGCCCAGGAGGAAACAGCTCCTCTGCTGTTTTTTTCCATCTCTTTCTCTCTCCATCCTCCCCTTCCTTTTTAAACCCCCAATAGTAGGCACAACCAACTCACTCCATACCTACCATTCTCAGGGAGGCTCACTGCATTGACTCCAAGGTGGTTTTCTGAGCTAGCCTATATTTTGAAATATCTGGCACTTGTCTCCTAAAGAACAGAAGAGGAGAAAAAAAGATACAAATTAAATCTCCAGGACATGGCTCTCACAGAGAACCTGCTCGCTATGCACACATGAGTAAGGGAAAGGAAAAAAACACTGCTGCTCTTAAAGCATTACCCTCAAGCTGACTGTTGGCAGTCTTTTCGCAGCCTGAATATGTCCCGGTTCTCAATACCATCTGTTCTCACACACCTGCGACCTTTAAATAGGCCAAACGTTCCTGTGAATAGGTAATAGGAACGATTTCTATAAGCAACAGAACCCATCAGGGAAATGTGGTTTCTTTAGGCTACCTGGATTCTGGAACTTATTTATAATGTATACGGAAAACATTCCAAATGAATTCTTAGTAAAAGATATAAAACATGGTTGCCTTGTGTCTTTATTAGAAAGGGGATATAGAGCTGAAACCTGGGTCAGCCATTTTTTTCCCCTTTCAGCTGAATTATTTTTTTTCCTTGTTGTTTGGCTAACTTCAGGAAGACTTTCTTTTTTCCTAAGAAAAACCATTCTCTTGGTTCTTAAAGATGAGAAGGTTTCACTCACTGCACTCACGATTGCATTTTAATTAGAATTATGGTGGCATTTTAGATTATTTATTTTCTCACAACAGAGCCATGAAACAGCAATGTCCCATTTTATGTATGAGCACACTGAGGCATGGAGATTTTAGAAAATTTCTCCAAGGTTATATATAATTACTGAGTAACCTAAGATTTTCGGTCATCATGTTCTCCCAAATATTTAAGCAGTTATGCCACTGTTAACTTTCTGACTAGCTGAAATGTTATCCTTTGGTTCTTGGTGCCAACTCTTTGATCAATGTTATCATTTCATTTTAAGTTCTCTTGGGAAGGTGTAGATCAATAAGTAGAGTAACTGGAAGTATCTTGTTTTTTTTATAGTGACTTAAGGAGATATTTAAGTAAAATGTGGTCGGAATTTTGTCTCAACTTTTTATGTTTTGTTTCAGCATTTATCTTACTGGCAAATCATATTTCTAAATGCTTCTGTTTTACATGGGAGACCTTATTAGCCTCCTGGAGTAAACATTTTAAGTTACTTACCACACAGAATCCCCTTCTCAATGTTTATCTTCTATATGAATGGATTTTCTTTTATGTGTGTTTTCACGCATCTGATTCACACTTTGTGTGTTCTTGAATTCTTTTCCTGTTTGGTTGTCTTTGTTTTCCCTAAAGCCACCCAGATTTTCCCTCTTTTTCTACAGATGCCTAGCCCACTGGCACACTCGCTGTTTATTTTTTCGTACTTCTTTTCTTTTTCTTTAATCTGTAGTGTGTGCCCTACAATAGGAACAGGGGATTTAGGAAACTGCATTTTTGGCCTCGGTCACAGCAGCACCAAACAACACCTCCAGAGAGTAAATGTTTGTGCTCCCAACTGCTCCAAGTTCTCAAACATTCGGGCCAGCAGTGTAGGTGGGGCTTGTCATGCTTCCTACAGGAGTAGGAAGCTAAGTCGGTCCTGGAGCCTGGGGGCGGGGGGTGGGGGTGGGGGAGGCAGGCAGCCCTCCGAGGCCATCTGCTCCCTCAGAAACTGGTAGGAATCTTTTCTTTCCAGAAGCCTCTTTGTGTGGCTACTGGGACACAGCACCTGAGGCATGTGGGCGCCTCTCCTACCTGCTGTCCTTTGACCCAAGCTCAGAGCGCTTGCCACCCCCTGACTTCTCAGAGTCCCCAATTCACTCTTTTAAATAAAGGAGATACCTTAAAAAAATCACCAAACTGCCCTTCTCTTTTAGGCTGTGGAAGGTCCGGACTCCAGCCTGGAGTGACAGGGAGTGGTCTGAAACCGTGTGGACCACCTAGAAGGCACCGAAGCTTTGGCAAGTTAAGTACAAGCCAGTGGCGCACTGCACGGCATCTGGAGAGACAGGGAGAAGACAAATTGTAGGACTGAGAAGGATCTAGAACGCATCAAGTCCAGCAGCGGGCCTCAAAGCTGGCCCCCTCACGGGGAGACACTGCTGTCCTCCTAGCACCCATCGAAGGAAGTGCTGGAGGTAGGGGAGGGGACTTGCAAAAAATGTATTTCTGGTCTCCAGGTTTATGAACCACTTCGAATGTAGCCCTCTCCCAATCCCCTGTCAGGTGAAGCCCAGAACAGGGGTGTGACTTCTCCAACATCTAGGACTATTTAATGCACAACCAGAGTATACATTCCCCCAAATTATTCATCCATCATTCTTTCTAATACAGCACAGGAACAATATACCGCAACTGTGCTTGGGGGAGAGGGAGGGAAAGCACTCTGCCAACATAATAATAAGAGCTAAAGTACCAAGCAAAAGCTCAAGGTAAAAAGGAAAAGGGGCAGCGGGGGAAGGGGTTCCAAGGCAGATCACACGGAGCACTGTTCGTACGCAAACCTGAAAGCATACAGAGGCCAGGAATGGCACACAGACCAGACTAATTCAATCCAGATCTGGGCACTTATTGCCCTGAATGTAGTTCCTCCCTCCCTTGCAAGGCTTGGGCTGGTCCTGTTGTGTGAGGTTAGAGAAATTCAATGGGAAGGTTTAGAGACCCAGAGCCAAGGGCATCATTACAACTCTTGTGCTCCCAGTACAGAAGCGAGGGGAGGAATGTATGATGCAGTTGTGTTTTGTGTTTAAGAAGGAAAAAAAAAAAAAAAGCCTGTGTGGTCCTGAAGGAAAGAACATTTTAGGTCAAATATTAGGAAAAACTTGCTAACACTCAGAGCCATTCCTCTGAGGACCTGGGAACTTCCTTCCCTGCCATATTCCAATCGTGACTTTTTTTTTTCCACAGCAGTGCAGCAACAAGGCAGAAACTACCATTTGCAAGGCAAATTCAGGTCAATCTTTTGGGATGTCTATCTCGCTTCTGCGCTTTAAGAAATGTGTTCAGTCGGGCGCCTGGGTGGCTCAGTCGTTGGGCGTCTGCCTTCGGCTCAGGTCATGATCCCAGGGTCCTGGGATCGAGTCCCGCATCGGGCTCCCTGCTCGGCAGGAAGCCTGCTTCTCCCTCTCCCACTCCCCCTGCTTGTGTTCCTGCTCTTGCTGTCTCTCTGTCAAATAAATAAATAAAATCTTAAAAAAAAAAAAAAAAAAAGAAATGTGTTCAGTCACTCTAGCAGGCCAGCAGCATGACTGGCCTTTTCCCAGTTTTAGTTAGCCCAAGCATCACGGCTAATCAGGAACAGGAGCCTTTTTTAACCCTTCAGATGGTGCCAGGACAAATTCCTCAGTGTATTCATGAGTCGAGGAACAGCATCTCTGGCCTGAAGATGTCTGGCAGGCTGGAATTTCTGGATGGCTTTTCCCACTGTGGGAATTCAAGCAAACCATTGTCATTCTTCCCTCTCTAGCAGGAGAAAGAAAAATCCCAGCCCTTAGAGCATTCATTCTGGCTCAAGGACATGGGTTTCTTTCCTGGAAACAGGGACTGGCTCAGTGAGATGCCCCCAAGTTGTGCTTGGTGTTGCCAACATGCCCGTTCTGGCAAGCTACTGAGGAAAGGGGCCGCTAGAGAGAAAGAGTCCCGATACCCCCCAGAAGGACACAAAACCTTCATTATTTAATAGTTCTTCAGCATCCGAGAAATTTTATCCCAAGGAAAAGGCTTCGATAACTTCATTAACAGGAGTATTTTAAGAATTATGAGTAGAAATCAGATCATGTTAAATAGTGCATTTCTAAGCCAAGTACAAGTTAAATTGCCTAAACGGGCTCCATAGGGCAACAGAGTAGTTGTGGATCCGCACCGTTGTAACTGGCAGCACGGGGACTGAGTGAGCCAATTTCCCGTGTCCCCCGGCCCCAGGCCTCGCAAGCACCCCAGCCCCGGGACACTCTGAAGGCTCCTCTGTAAAGCCCCGCCATGTTAGCAATGCTTGAGGCAAAAGTCACATTGACTCAGAGGAGAGGCCAGACCGTGGTGTGACAGAGCTCAGTCTCTTCCAGGGCCTGGCAACAATCATTTCGTCTCCATGGTTTTTCCTAGCAGCTGTCATGGGCCTCGCGACCACCTAGAGTAGCAGTTCTCCAAGGGTGGGCTGCAGACCCTTGGGAAGCCCAACCCTACTGCAGCTGGCCCACGAGTCAAAGCCATTTTCATGATAATATTAAGATGCTCTTTGGCTCTTTTCACTGTACTGACATTTGCATTGATGACATAGAAGCGATGGCGGAGAAAATCACCATCAGTGCCTTAGCATGAATCAAGGCAGTGGCACCAAACCGTTCCAGTAGGCACTGCATTCTTCACTGCCTCACCCCTGCAGTCCAGAGACACCTCTGCTCGTTTCCTTAAAGAATGTCCTTGAGGAACCATAAAAAATACTCATTTTATTAAATCTCGACCTTTAGGTACCGGTCTTTTTAACGGTCTATGTCATGAAATGGGAAATATACATTGAAAAAAATCTGCTGTATTCCAAAGTACCATGTTTTCCCGAGGAAAAGCACTCGTGCCATTGTTCGAGTTACAAACTAAACTAGCTGCTTTTCGAGGAGCACTACTTCTACCTGGAAGAATGGCTGAGAGACAAATGACAGTTATTTTGACTTGGATATCTGGCAGATATTTTCTCAAAAGTTGGCAAGTGAGCCCGCCGCTTCAAAGAAAATAACTGACAGTATTTGTTGCCAGTGGTAGAAATGAAGACTTCAAGCAAAAATTAGAACTTTGGAAAACTTGTTTTAGCTACCATGAGCTTCACAGCTTTACCAGTATTTAGAGACTTTTACTGATGATATTGATGGTGATATTGACAAATGCAGTTTTTGATACTGTATGAGTAATGTCTCAACATTGGGAAGGTCTGCATAACTCAGTGAATCAACATTTTCCAAATGACCAGTGCCTGATGTAACAAAATTATGCACGGGTAAAGATCACTTCAAAGTATAAGGCAGACCAATGGATCCTAATGCAATCGAGATGAAACATTTATTCATTTGGTTTCAGGTTCCACACTGCAACTAACTTTTTTTTTCTTTAAGATTTTATTTATTTATTTGACAGAGAGAGACACAGCGAGAGAGGGAACACAAACGGGGAGGAGTGGGAGAGGGAGAAGCAGGCTCCCCGCTGAGCAGGGAGCCTGATGCGGGGCTCGATCCCAGGACCCTGGGATCATGACCTGAGCCAAAGGCAGACGCTTAACGACTGAGCCACCCAGGCGCCCCTGCAACTAACTTTTAAGAAACTACCACTTGTGCAGTTTTGGTATAGTATCAGAGAAAAAGCACAATTTTCTGAAAAGGCTTATAAAATACTCCCCTCTTTTCCAATGATATATCTGTGTGAAGTCAGATTTTCTTTGTATACTTCAACCAAAACAACACATCACAACAGATCGAATGCAGAAGCAGAGAGAATCCAGCTGTCTTCTATTAAGCCAGATGTTAAAGAGAGTTGCAAAAATGTAAAGCAATGTCACTCTTCTCACTATTTTGTTTTGTTTGGGAAAATATAGTTATTTTTCATGAAAATATATTACTTATGTTAGCATGAAATGGGCTAGTCAATGTTATTTTTAAATTAAACACCTTAAATTTCTCAGTTTTAATTTTTAATGTGTTAAATATCAATAGATATCACCTAAATACATAAAAACACTTTATGATCCTCAATCATTTTTAAGAACATAAAGGGTCCTGAGTCTAAAAAGTTGAGAACTGATGACGTACTGAAACTTCACGTAATAAAGCCACTCAACTAGAAACCATGGTAGCGTGGATAGAACATATGCTTTCGAGTCAGACCCAGGTTCAAATTCTGACTTTACCACTTACTAGCTATTTGACTTAACTGAGCAGTGGATTGCTCCAAGTTTCCGTTTCCTCATCTGTAAAATGGGATTAACGATACTTGACTTACAGATTTCTTGAGGGTTAGGATAGTACTTGTAATGTACTTAGCATAATGCCTCGCAGTAAGTACTAAAATATTGATTGAATGAAGATAGTAAGATGTTTGGTATATCAATGAGAACTTTCAGTTGCAAAGAACAGAAATCGCTTAAAGAGTAAAAAAAACAAAAAACTTACCTTCCATAACAAGAAGTCCAGAGACAGAAAAGCTCAACGATGTCTTAAGACCCAGGTCCTTCCCATCTCTGCTCTGATACCTCAGTGTTGGTTTTCTTCATTGGTCAGGTAGCAGACGGCAGCAATAGTTCCAAGACATGACATCGAGGCAGAACAGCCTCTTGAAGAGGAGAGACTTGCTTTTCTCCCTTGTGGCTTTCTCTTAGGAAAGAGAAAACTTTTTCTAGGTTGCCCCCCAAGGTATTTACCCTCGTATTTCATTAACCTGAATTTGGTCACATGTCCATTCCTGAACCAATCCCTGCTGGGGCAGAATGTGATGTCCCTTTGACCAATCAGGCCCAGTTCTGGGGCTGGAGGTGGGGTCAAGCTTCCTTGAGGGACAGGCTTGGTGGGTGAAGGGCTGATACCTGAACAAAATCAAGGCTTCGTTAGGTAGGGAAAAGGGGTAATAGAAGGAACCATTAGGCAATCACACAGGGTCTACTAGATGCAGTAAATGGAAGTCTAGAGCAGTGGGTCTCAATTGCTCCTCAGCAGACTGGTTACATGGGAATCACCCGGGAGCTTGTTTAAAATTACAGTTCAAACTGTACTATGCATACGAATTTCCTGGGATCTTGTTAAAATGCAAATTCTGCATTTGTAACAAGTTCTAAGATAATGTAGCCACTACTGGTGGATGAAACCCACATTGATAAACAAAGATGTAGATCTGCCACCCCCAAATTACTGACTCAGTCTCCCAGGTGACCCTGGTTTGAGAATTGGGTTCGATGTGGTAGAATATCAACTATGTACAAGACTGGCACGCATTCATCCACTCATTCATTAATTTACTCATTCGATAAGCATTCACAGAAACCTATGCCCTAACCGAGCCCTGTGCTTATTGCCGGAACTGCAGTCCATATTTTGTTGGCGAGGGAGAGTGGCAGACCTATAAACAGGTGTCTTTTTTTTTTTAAGATTGTATTTATTTATTTGACAGAGAGACACAGCCAGAGAGGGAACACAAGCAGGGGGAGTGGGAGAGGGAGAAGCAGGCTTCCCGCCGAGCAGGGAGCCCGATGCGGGGCTCGATCCCAGGACCCTGGGATCATGACCTGAGCTGAAGGCAGACGCTTAACGACTGAGCCACCCAGGCGCCCCTAAGCAGGTGTCTTTAATGTAATGTGAGAAATGCTCTAATAAAGGGAGGCACAAAGTGTCCTGTAACTGCAGGGCAAGGTGGTGAAGGTGGGGTGACAATTAGGGGGAAGTTGCACAGAGGACATTTGAGCTGGGCTTTCTCTGGTGCCCAGAGTGAGATAATATGTGTGCATGAAAGCATGGAAATATGCACAAGCCAAGTACTTTCAGGGCATAATGAAAAGGTCTCTGCGCCTCACGTACAGGCTGAGATGGGGGTGAAGGAAGGAAAGGTCAAAAGGTTTGGCTGGGACTCGGTTATGAGAGGCCTTGAATGCTGCATTAAATCCCTCGGCAGCTGTTCTCAAGTTTGCACATTAGAATCACTTGGAGAGCTGTAAAAAGTCCTGATGCCCAGGCCCCGCCCTAGGTCAGTTAATCATACTCTTTCGGTGGTGGGGGGTGGGAGGGGAGGAGGCAGGCATCAGTACATTTGAGAGCAGGTGTGCAATGTGCAGCCAAGTTGAGAACCGTAGCCTGCAAGAGCCAGCGCCTGCCCAACCTGTTTGCATAGAACACGCTTTTCCGTGTGGACGGAGCTTCTCCTTCCTAAATGCACTTTTCATTTCAATTTGATATTCAAAATCAGAATTATTAAAAGGCTTTTATGCCACAGAGGCCATGTGATGGGCATTGGAATGGAGGCCCCCCCCACTTGCACAGGGGCCTGTGGGGTGCGGGCGGATGAAGCCTGCCCTTTGTTCTCCGGCCTGCATCTGTGAAAGCTGATTTGTGAGAGCTGCCGCCAGGCCGAGGGCACCCATTCCACCCACAGCCTAGACCCGGGGGGGAATCTTTGACCAGATAAGTCTGCAGAGTGGGGGCCCGATGAGAACACATCCCCTGACCCCCTTTCACTAACCGAATACCTTTTGGGGAATTTGAACATATTTTTCCTTGATCAGATGAAAAGATGAAGTCTCCACGTTTCAAAGCTGACAGAAGAATGTTTTTGGAGGCGCTTCACAATATGAATTTGGAAGGCCTGCTCCTGGTTTTGATCTCCGTAGTCCGCTGCTAAAATGCCATGGTTAATAAAAGTCGTCCCTTCGCCCAGTTATCACCATTAAAGTCCCTGAAATAAAGTCTTTAAAGTGTCTAAATGTTGCTCTGAAACTTGTGTAGTTTTTCCCTCAAGTTGCAGAATTTCGGGAGTGTTCTGAATTAAAAAAAAAATATTTAAAACTATTCCATGTATAAAACATAAACACAGCAAAAAAAAAATAGCACTCCAAACTTGTTTACCAACCAGCTCAACCCCCCAGTTTGTAGTCAATAAACTATCGGGCCGCCTTCAGTGGACTGGAACGAGGCTTCCTGGGGGAGACCGCGGAGAGCGGCCGCTGAGGTCCGCCCAGGACGCCCCCCGCACGCTGCTGGGGGCGCCCGCCTAGCTTCGGCCCTCACGACTGTTTGGACTGCGTCCTGTTTCACAATTCTCCGCCCAACACACGGGAGGTGAAGTGCTGCTTTATTTTCAGAATTAAACTGCCTTCTAGGAAGCCTGGGGTCCCCTTGGCTTCTTCTCAAAGAGGCCCCCAGATGAGGAGGGGGCTGTTGGGGGGAGGGGGGCGAGCCGCCGCTTCTCCCCAGTGACTCACAGGCCTTCCCTGCAGAGTTTTCAAATCACCCAGCCTCTTCCTTTCCTGATAGCCGAGGCTTTTTCCCCACGACCAAATGATGTGTAATCACCTTGAAAAGAAACCTAAAACCAACAGTTATCTGCCGCTCTGACTCAAAGAACGGGCTTCTGTGGAAATTACAGGCTTTCTTTCGGGCCCGTGCAGATGTGACTCGGAATCCGGGCCGTAGCTAATGCAGAAAGGGAGCTGGCCTCCGGGCGCACAGTCGTGCCAGCGTGTGGGTGGCCCAGGGCAAAGCCGGCCCCTCCTGGCTAGGCCTCGCCTGGGGCTGCGTCCCGGAGCAGGAGGCCCTGCCCATGTCTGACCACTTACGCCCCAGAATATATAATTAGTAAACAAAACCTCAACCCCCCTCCCCCCGCACCGCGCCTGCATTCCCACAGCCGCAGTTGTGCAGCGGCCCCCCAGGCCTGTGGCTCAGGCCACTTCGCCCGAGTGACCGGCTCTCCCAAGGCCCTGCCTGGAGACAAACAAGCCGGCCTTTGATGACAGGAAGGGAGTGGAGTTTTAATCTTGGTTCTGGGGGACGTACCCTCCCTCTTTGGGGATGGGCAGTTGCTTTCAAAATACTAGGAATTTTTTTTTTTTTTAACCTTACAGGGTTATTGTGTGCCATAATTAATTTAGCCAAGGCTCTTAGGAAGCAGCAAATGCTGAGTGGCCTTATTAGTCCTCATTTTAAAAAGCACTTTAACATCCCCAGGCAGCAGGTCTGATGAGAAGTGCTACTTATCACCTGCTCATGCACCTTCCTTCTTCTTAACTGATTCTCACAGGGCTTTTTAGTCCCTCTGATGAATATGCACTGGGTCCAAATGAATCATAGAAAAATTA
This sequence comes from Mirounga leonina, assembly GCF_011800145.1. Lineage (NCBI taxonomy): Eukaryota > Metazoa > Chordata > Mammalia > Carnivora > Phocidae > Mirounga > Mirounga leonina. The sequence continues at coordinate 50,205,369 of NW_023270268.1, forward strand.
GGCAGGGAGCTGAATTTTTATCTTCAAAGTAGATCCATTCCAGTTTCTAATGAAGGAACAAGAAGACAATTTCCTGGGAACTAGGAGGGAGACACATAGCCTGCATTTTGGAGGGGGATAGGACAAGGGTTTGGGTTTAAAGTTTAATTAGAAAATGTCTGCCTAAAAGGAAAACCCAGTTCGAAGCTTGCTCACAGCCTGGGGCTCTTGTCTCAAGCGGTCCTCATCTGTTCTCTCTGCTTCCTCTTCCTCTTCCTCATTTCCTCCCCACCTCTCTCCCTGTCCGCGCCCCCCCCCCCCCCCACCAGTGCGGAATACAGCACAGGCCAAGGGATGAGTCTTTACAAGACACATTAGTACATCTTGGGTGGTGCAGAAAGGCAGAGATTACAGACAGGGGATGGGTTGGCAGTAGGATGTGCCTTGCCCCAGCCCAGTAGATTCCACATTCTTCCCTCAGGGGAGCAGCCCCGGTTGCTGCAAGCCCACACTGCCAGCAGCTGCAGGGGTCAGCAAGTGCCTTGGGAGACCAAGGGTTTTCTGGAAGCCTGACCAACTGTACCTTGGTCGCTGAGGATGTACAAGGATGTGCCAAACTCTTACCCTGTTTGACAGTTTTAAAATCGCTCTTTGCATGTGCTTTTAATTTTTATTTAACAAAGGAATAAATACTTTATAATTAAAGGCCAGTTGGTGATTAGTTTTACTGAAGGCTAGCAAACACAGGGAAGAGCTGATATAAATCTTTGTGAGTTCGGGGAGGCCCAGCTGCTTGCGGGCAGTCCCTCCTCTCCCGAGCGTGTTTTCTCTGAAGCAGTCTGTCTCTCACTTTCCCCCAACTTTGTTTTGGTCTAGTAATTCTATCCTGTTTACACAATTGCTCATCCTTTATCCTCCTGTTTTTGATTACCAACTGGTGTTTATTTTAAATGTAGTTACTGGCCAATTAAATAGAAATTAACATTTAGAGCCAGGGTTCCCGATTATTGGATTAGTGCTTCTTCCTTTGGCCAATGTTCATTCTTCTTCAGGTCGTTCTTAGAGCAGAAATCCCAAAGGCAAGGTCCAGCCCCCTTTGCCAGGGCTCCTTGGGGCAACTACCTGTGAGACCCAGAGTTACAGGAAGTAGGGATGGGACGCTCCGTTTGCGCGTTAGGACCTGGAGCAACCCTGGGTCCGTAACCAGAGCTGTTTCCTGTTGTGATTCGCTTAAACCATTTCTGATTCAAGACAGACTCTCCTACCAGAAGGTCAGGTTTATTTCACTGAAGAAAAGGAAAACTACCCCATCTTCTGCTTGTCTTTGTTTTTTAGGACAGCTGGAATGCATCTTCCTCTGCGCCCAATCGCTGAACACTGCTCGGTTGGGTGAAGGGGAGGTTGGCTCCCTTCCTGGGCTGGGCAGAGCACGTGGGCTACATCAGTGCGCTTCAGGGAACCGCGGAGCGAAGGCTTCCTACTCTCAAATCAGACCCCTTGTGCTGATCGCCTAGATAATCTGATATGGGTATCCTTTATTCTAAACTGAGAACGAGAAGCACATCTGTCACAGAAGTCATTAGTCCAAGCCTTTTTCAGTCTCAACATGTGCGTCTGTGGGTTGCCCAGACCGACGTAAATTCTATATGGGTGTGTCTCAAGTGATATTGCCGCCTCAGCAGGAAACATCTTCTCCTGTCTTTGCCTGACATAAAGCTACCCGTCCCTCAGGGTTCAGCTCAGGCGCATCTTCTCCTTTTTGAAGACTTGCCCTGAGATACTGAGTCAAGTCCTAGCTCTGTCATTTAATAGCCGTGTGGCTCTGGGTTAACAGGGGAAGTCTTCTAGTTCTCATTTCCCTAATATGGAAAATGGGGAATTATTGTTAAGATCAAAAGGTTTAATAAATGTGGAGGTATTGCTATTCTCTACACGGATGTGAGGTACCATTATTATTACATTATGACTCCTTATTATGACTGCACCCTAGAATGCTATTTGGGGCATTCATTATATCCTACCTTATGTCCTTTCTTAACTGTTCCTGATAAGCCTGTCTGTTCTCTTTAATTATGTTGTAAACTTTGAGAAAGTAAATAATCAAAGATAGATTTACCGGTAAGAATCATTCAACTTTGTTTATAACAGTAAAAAATGGAAAATTGACTAATAGCAAAATAATAAGGGATCGAGATTAGTTAAATAAGGTATATTACACATTCATTCAATGTAATACAGTTTGGCCATTAAAATGAAAGGGAAAGGCTTTGCTCTGTGATGTAGAGAGCTAGAGGAGAACCCCTCTCATCCTTAAAAGGAAAGTAACTGGATTAACATCAAATTTTGTACAGACTATCAGAGAGCTGAGGTGGCAGAACAAGCAACAGGTCCCAAACCTAAGAAGAGATAATTCTGCAGGGAGAAAGAGAATGCAAAGTACTCACTGGGGGTGGACACCACTGGACACCAATAAGAAGAGTTTGACTAAAATAGTTGATAAATGGTTTGAAGACTGAATATGGGATGACAGGCAAGTGTGAAATCCCTGGAGGCCACAGTGTTTGGGGAGTCTGCACTTCATTCAGGCATTTCCCACAACCCCAGCAAGTGTTCACAGAAAAGATTGGAAAGATCTCTTGGGTGGGCCCATCATGTTGCAGACCTAGGAGAGTGGTAGAGTGGTTTTGTGGGAAGAGCAAGAAACTCCAGTTGGATCCATTGCTCCTATCTCCAGTAGGGGGGAAAGCCTTAATCTGAGGAGGGAAGGCACACCAAGCACGACTGCCCTGGGGCACTGGTGAAAACTCACTGCACCTGGGTGAAAGCAACCAAAGGGAAACAAGTCAGGGAGGAACAGGATTATTATACACTGGGTCCGTAATACAGCTGGGATAGAGACAGAACTGAGACACATAACCCTTCCCTAATCCAGAGATAAGGTACATGCCTAAGACAGGCTTATTCAAAACATGGAGAATAAACTCCTACACTACCTCTCTCTCACTGTCAAGCCAACAAGCTTTGAATAACAAATAACAGAATACTACTGAGAGAGAAACGAGAGCACATGAAGAGACTCTCTGAGGTACAATGCAAGGAGAAGAGCTAAAATTCAGAATCAAACAGTGCTCTGGTAAATTCACTTCCATCCACCCAAAACCCAAGGTATCCCTGTAAGAATTTAACGCCTTGAGGATAAACATAGCAACCCAAACCTAGATTAATTCATGCCACTACATTAAAGGCCTAGCAGAAGGAAAGGTGCCTCTGTATTAAGGCTAAAAACTATTTACTCCAGTCTCTACTAGCCTATACAAGATGACTGGCTTTCAACAGAAAATTACAAGGCATATTAAAAGGCAAGAAGAAATAGATTCCAAAGAGACAGTAATCATCAGAACCAGATACAGATATGATACAGATGTTGGAACTATCTGACAGGAAATTTTAAATAAGTATGATTAATATGTTAATGGCCCTAATAAAAAAGGTGGACAACATGTAAAATCAGATGGTTAATTTCAACAGAGAGGCAACGCTATAAAAAATAATTAAATCAAAATGCTGGAAATGAAAGCCACAATAATAAAGAATGCCTTGGAGAATTTCATCAATAGACTCAGACAGATGAGGCAGAAACAGTGAACTTAAAGGTAAGTCAATATAAATGACCAAAACTGAAACACCAAGGAAAAAAAGAGTGAGAGCAAAAACAGAATAAAACACCCAAGAGTCTCAGGACATTATTAAACATTCTAACATATGCATAATTAAAATCTTAGAAGTAGAGGAGAAGGAGAGGGACACAAGAAATACGGGATGGAAGAAATAATGACCAAGACTTATCTAAATTTAATGTTAGGTCTGAGAAGCTCAGAGAACACAAAGTAGGGATGATCTCACACACACACTCCTAGGCATATCATCATATTCAAAACCAGCTGAAAACTAGTGACAAAGAGAAAACATTAGGGCAGCCAGAGAAAAAAAGAAATTGCATACTGTGGAACAAAGAGAAGAGATGCAACAGACTTCTCAGAAATAATGTAAGCCAGAAGATGTGAAGTGACATCTTTAAAGTGCTGAAAGAGAAAAACAAACAAACAAAAACCTGCCAACCCAGAATCCTACACCCAGCAAAAATCTCTTTCAAAAAGAAAAAGAAGTAAAAGACTTGTTCAGACCAACAAAAACTGAGGGAATTTCTTACCAGAAGACCCACTCTATAAGAAATGTTAAAAGAAGTTCTTCATGCAGAAAGAATGTATCAGGGGTACCTGGGCGACTCAGTCATTAAGCGTCTGCCTTTGGCTCAGTTCATGATCCCAGGGTCCAGGGATCGAGCCCCACATCGGGCTCCCTGCTTTGCGGGAAGCCTGTTCTCCCTCTGCCACTCCACCTGCTTGTGTTCCCTCTCTCACTGTGTCTCTCTCTGTCAAAAAAATAAATAAAATCTTAAAAAAAAAAAAAAAAAGCAAGAAAGAATATATCAGACTGAAACTTGGATCTACACAGAGAAATGAAGACCTTGGAAATAAATAAATAAAGGAAAAATAAAACTCATTTCTTGTCTTATTTATGATCTTTCTAAAGGATAACTTTTCATTGTGGAAAACAATGATAGTGCAATGTATTCTGTGTTTATAGCACATGTAAAAGTGAAAGATTTGAAAACAATAACACAAAGATGGAAGGGAGGAATTGGGAATACACTCTTGCTAGGTCCTCATAAAACATAAGAAGAAGTATAATATTTGAAGGCAGACTCAGAATAATTAAAGATGTGTATTGTAAACCCTGGAGAAACTACTAAAAATATTTTTAAAAGAGGAATGAATAATAAGTCAATAGGAAAGATAAAATGGAATAATAAAAAAATTCTCAATGAACACAAGAAATCACAGGAAAAAGAAAAAAAAAGAAACAAAGGACAGATGGAAAAAGTGAACTCACCTTAATTATAGAGACAGATTGGTTATAAGTAAAAGGATAAAGAATAATATGCCATGCAAACACTAATTAAAAAAAAGCTGCAGTAGCTATGCTATCAAAGTAAACTTCAAAACAAGGATATTATTTTAGGGCTAAAGAGGTATAATAGATAATGATAAAGGGTTTAGTTTTCTAAGAAAATATAACCAACCAAATCGTGAATGCAACTAACATCAGAGCTTCAATAGACATGAGGCAAAAGAGATACAACTAAAAGAGGAAATATACAGTTATCTCTCAGTCATTAATAGAAGAAGCAAACAGATAATTATTATTGAAATAGAAGCCCTGAACAATGCTATCAACAACTAGACCAAATTGATGTATGTAAAACACTCCACCCAACAGCAGTGGAACACACTTTTTTTTTCAAGTGCACATGGAACGTTCACCAATATATACCATATTCTGTGAAATAAAACAAACTTAAAAGAATAGAAACCACTCAAAGTATGTTCTCAGGCCACAGTGGAATTAAACTAGAAATCAATAACAGAAAGATATTTGGAAAATCCCCAAATATCAGAAATTAAGCAACCCCCTCCTAATAATCTATGGACCAAAGAGAAAGTCTCAGGGGAATTAAAAAAATTTTTGACTGAAAGAAATTAAAAATACAACATATCAAAATGTGTGCTATTCACCGAAAGGAGTGCTTAGGAAGAAATTTAGGCATTAAATGCTTAGAAGAGAAAAAGGGTTCCAAATTAATTATCTAGGCTTCTGCTGTTAGAAACTAGAAAAAGAACAAAGTACACTCAAGTAAACTAAGGAAAGAGAATAGTAACAGTTGAAACAGAAATCAATGAAATTAAAACAGAAAACAATAGAGAAATATTAATAAAACCAAAAGCTGATTCTTTGACAAGACTGATAAAATTTATAAACCTCTAGCCAGACTTACCAAGACCAAAAAGAGAAAAGACATACATTACCAGTGTTAAGGAAAAAAGAAGGGGTATCATTACAGACCCCACAAATACTAACAAGATTAGAAGGGGGGCGCCTGGGTGGCTCAGTCGTTAAGCGTCTGCCTTCAGCTCAGGTCATGACCCCAGGGTCCTGGGATCGAGTCCCGCATCAGGCTCCCTGCTTAGCGGGAAGCCTGCTTCTCCCTCTCCCACTCCCCCTGCTTGTGATCCCTCTCTCGCTGTGTCTCTCTCTGTCAAATAAATAAATAAAATCTTTAAAAAAAAAAAAAAAAGATTAGAAGGGTATAATAGTAACAACTCTGTGCCTAGAAATTTGACAGCTGAAATGGATTCCTTGAAAGAAACAAATTACTAAAACTCACTCAAGAAGAAACAGATAAACTGATAGTCCTATATATATTAAAGAAATTTAATTTGTTCTTTTTAAAACTTTCCATAAAGAAGTCTCCAGGCCCAAAAGTTTTTACTGTTGAATTTCACCAAACTTTTAAGAAAGAAATAATATCAATTCAGCACAACTTTCTTCAGAAAATAGCAGAAGAGGAAACCTTCTCAATTCATTTTATGATACTGGCATTCCCTAATACCAAAGCGAGACATGGTCATCATGAGAGAAGAAAACTATAGAACAATATCCCTCATCAACATAGATGAAAGCAAATTTAATGCAGCATATAAAAAAGATAATCATGGTCAAGTGGCATTGGTCTCAGGAATGTAAGACTGGTTCAACATCTGCAAATCAATCCATCTGTAAATCACCAAATTAACAGACTAAAGAAGAAAATAGATGCAGAATAAGCACTTAACAAAATTCTACCCTCATTCATGATTAAAACTCTCAGTAAGCTAGTAACAGAAACTTCCTTAACCTAACAAAAGACATCTATGAGAAACCTGTAGCTAACATCATACTTAACAGGAAAAGACTGAAAGCTTTCCCCATAAGATAGGGGAGAAGGCAAGGATATCTACCCTCTTTCATTATTCTTATTTAACATAACACTGGAAATCCTAGCCATTACAATAAGACAAGACATGGAAATAAAAGGCATGTCATCTCTCTTCACAGATGACACAATTGTCCATGTAGATATTCCTAAAGAATCTACACAGAAGCTCCTAGTACTAATAAGTCTAATAAAGTCTCAGGATACAAAGTCAGTGCATACAAATCAATGATATTTCTATATACCAGCATGGAACAATTGAAATTCAAAATTAAAATAACAATACTACTTACAATAGTACCAAAAAACACCTGACTTAGGTATTATTCTAAAAAAAATTTTTTTTAAAAGAAAGAAAAGATAAAGATTTGGGAAGCTGCAAAGAACAAAACACTAAAGAAAAAAATCTAAGAAGACCCAAAATAAATGGAGAAATAGACTATGTTAATGGATTAGAAGATTCAGTATTATTATGATGTAAAGTCTGCCCAGTTTATTGTCTAGATTTAATGAAATTCCATTCAAAATTTCAGCAGGCTTATCTATAGAACCTCAGCCTGTATCTCACATCTCATATAAAATTTAACTCAAAATGGATCATAGACCTAAAATGTTAAACACAAAACCATAAAACTTCTCAAAGAAAACGGAGAAAATGACATGCATGACCTTGGGTCAGGCCAGTGATTCTGAATAAAGTCATCTTTATACCCCAGGGAACATTTGGCAATATCTGGAACATTTTTGGTTGTCATAAATGGGAGTAGAGGTGAGGCTAAGGGTGGGAGGGAAAGCAATAGGCATCTAGTAGGTAGAGGCCAGGGATGCTGCTAGACATCTTACAATGCTCAGGACAACCCCCATCCCCGTTAAAGAACTATCCAGTCCATAATGTCAATAGAGCTATCATTGAGAAAACCTGAGTTAGGCAGAGCTTTTAGATATGACAACAAAATCACAATCCATGAAAGAAAAAACTGATAAATTGGATTGTATTAAAATAAAAAATTTGGAGGGTGCCTGGCTGGCTCAGTCAGTATAGCGTGAGACTCTTGATCTCAGGGTTGTAAGTTCAAGCTCCACAGTGGGCAAAGAACTTCCTTTAAAATATATATATATATTTTTTTGCTCTGTAAAAACTTGTTTTTTTGATTACAAGAATGAAAAGACAAGCCACAAACTGGGAGAAAATATTTTTAAATTACATCTGACAAAGGACTTGTATCCAGAATATACAAAGAACTCATAAAACTCAACATTCAGAAAACAACCCAATTTTTAAAAAAAGGCCAAAGATCTGAACAGATATTTATCAAAGAACATATTCAGACACAAAAGGAACATAAGAAAAAATGCTCAACATCATTAATCGTTAGGGAAATATAAATTAAAACCACAGTAAGAGACCACCATATGCCAATTTGAATACTGGAAATGTCAAAACCTGGAAACAGCAGGTGCTGGTGAGGCTGTGGACCAGCCAGAACTCTCACACATTGCTGGTGTGGATGCAAAATGGTGAAACGTGCAAAATGGCACAGCCACTTCGGGAAACAGTTTGGCCGTTTCATATAAAGTTAAACACGTACCTACCATAGGACCCAGCAATCCCACTCTGAGCTATGTAGGGAAAAAAAGAAAAGAAAAGAAAAGAAAAGAAAGAAAAGAAAAGAAAAGAAAAGAAAGAAAAGAAAAGAAAAGAAAAGGAAAGAAAGAAAAGAAAAGAAAAGAAAAGAAAAGAAAGAAAAGAAAAAAAAGAAAAGAAAAGAAAAGAAAGCATGTTCACACAGAAACCTACAAGTAAATATTCATAGCCACTGTAAAAACTGGAAACAACTTAGATGTACCACAAAGTGTGGTACGACCATATATATAATAGGCTGCTACCAGCAATAAAATAGAATGGATTATTGATTCACAAAACAACATACGTGAATCTTAACCGCGTTTTGCAAAGTGAAAGAAGCCTGACCCAGAATTGTTTGCTTCTATTCACATGACACTGTGAAAAGGGCAAAATCATAAAGAGGAAAGCCGATGGGTAGTTGGCAGATCAGGGGCTGGGGGCTGGGTCGTCTCTAAAGGAGCAGCAGGGGAACTTTGGGGGGATGCAATTGTTGCGTACGGGACTGTGGCTCAAAATACCACTCTATGCATTTGTCAAAATCGATAGAACTATACGCCACAAAAAATGAATTTTACATGTGGAAAAAAGAAAAAACCCTAGCAGGATGTGGGAGAAAAGATGGAATGCAGATTGTGACAGATACGTTGAACTTACTACAAATGAATCACATAAGCACACCGAAGGGATGGGGAAGAAACGAGCTGACCTCAGTCACTTTGGAACACTGCGTTTTGATTTGATATAAAGCTTACGTAGCAAATACAAACACTGCACTTGGTTGTTTCTCACAGGGAGATGGGTTAGGTTTTCTGACACTACTTATTTTGTACAATTGGATTAAACCAGAAACTAAATCCATTATAGATGGTGACAGCCAAGTTTTTCACGGTCGCAGGAAGAAGTTACACATAGGAAGACAGGGAAGGCTAGACCCGTGGTATTCAGTTGGATTCCAGGATACCCACACGGACACATGTTTTCAATGTTAAATTTAAAAAAACTAAGTATATACAGATAAATTGGTACAGAAATATAGTTAATGTGTATGTATGAGTTAACTTATCTACACACACACACACACACACACGTCCTAGCTCTATCCACTGAAGGGGTTAGAGACAGTGATAAGGAGAACACCTAATTCCCAATGCTATTGGTTTCTAAATACATCCTCCAAATAAACAGAATCACAGATCCTTGCAGAACTGTTTTATTCCAGGGACGGTGCAGTGGAAATAAACATAAGCCTAAACATAAGCATTTTACGTGATGTCTAAATGTAAGGAAATGCTTTTATTTAAAAAAAAAAAAAGGAATACAAAAAATGCACACGAATCTGAAGGAGCTGCCAATAATCAAAGCTGGAAAAATTTGAGCAACAAAATAAAAAACAATAGTACACTATTAGACTATAACAAAAAGAACAAAATAAATGTCCTTGAGTCCACATGGATAAAAAGAAATAATTAAATAAATAAATGGGAGAGAAAGGAAAGCTCTTCCTTAGAGAATACCAATTAATAAATGTAGAAGGCATGAAGGAAATAGAAAATCACCAATACCACACCACAGTAATAACTGCAGGCAAGATCCACCAATGTATGCTAAAAAGAGAAGGCAAATGTTTAAGTAGAAACTAGATGTTTGCATACTATCCAAGTATCTCTGTACTAGTTTTTGTAACTCTTCTTTAATGCCAAAGTTATTTCAGAATAAAAATTTGAAAAAATGAGAGAAAAATATTTAGTAATGTGGAATGATGTTTATGATGCATTAAATTTTAAAAAGTAGTATGATTCCAATTTAGTGTGCCCCAACACACACACACACAACACACACACACCCCAAAATTTGAGACGGAGCTATCTCTTGGTGGTGGCAATATAGGTAATTTCAATTTTATGTTGTTGTTGTTGTTATTAATATTATTGTTACCATTTATCAGTATTTTCTAAAATTTTTTACAATGATCATGGATTAACATTAGAATAAAAGATATTTAAAACACTTTTTTTTTTAAAGATTTTATTTATTTATCTGAGAGAGAGAATGAGATAGAGAGAGAGAGCATGAGAGGGGGTAGGGTCAGAGGGAGAAGCAGACTCCCCGCTGAGCAGGGAGCCCGATGCGGGACTCGATCCCGGGACTCCAGGATCATGACCTGAGCCGAAGGCAGTCGCTTAACCAACTGAGCCACCCAGGCGCCCTAAAACACTTTTTGACGGATGTATTACATATCTTCTGTATTTTGTCCAAGTGAATTCTTGAATTGAAGCACTGTCTTGCTATTTCTTTTTGCAAAATAGATGACGATCCCCTCAATTTATATTTATATATGGCACCTTAGTGCTTTGCACAAAATACTCAGTAATAGTTGAATTTTAAATACAGGTTCTGGGGTACTTAAATTAGTATAAAATGGAGCACACCTGAGAAATAAATAATGTACACGTACCATCTGATATATAGAAGTAACAAAATATTTAGAGCTAAGTATGTAGTAGGAAACCGTACGCTAAGCGCTATTCTCAACACTTTACCTGTATTAACTTATGTAATGCTCACCACAACCCAAAGGTGGGGGGGGTAGTACTATCATCCCCATTTTACAGATAAAGAAACCAAGGCATAGAGCTTAAGTGATTTGCATAAAATCATGCAGCTAGTAAGTAGTAGGCAGCAATATAAAGTATTTCTATATTCGTTGTCATTTTACTTCTCATAGTAACTCACTGGGTCAGGTATCATTACCCCCATTATCAGATGCAGAACCTGAACTTAGAGAAGTAAGTGATTAGCCTGGCTAAAAGTGACAGAAGGAGGACCCTTGATCTCAAAACTCAGGCTTTTTCAGCACTAGCATGCTGCTTCCAGCATTAACATAAAGTGGGCAACCCAAACAGGAAATTACTAGAGAACTGTCAAAACAAATCTTCGGTGGTGAATTCCAAACATGGATTAGTTCTTTCTCAAGTCTGCTTAAATTTCACACCGTCCACCTGCATGGTGTTTTCTTCCCTCTCAGCTAAGAGTGGTGACATTTCTTGTTCTCTGGTTCAAATCAGACAAGTCTGAAGCACTAGAATCCTCAATGAAGCTACTATATTCGTTTACAGAGATTTTTCTTCTCCTTTAAATTAAAAAGGCAGCGAACGGTACAATCTTGCCTCACCTCCTAGAACTCTGAGAAAGTCATTATGGGCATTCTCAAGCAAAAAGAAAGTGACTTCATTTTTAGAAAGTAATGCCCTGTTGACAAGTTGGCAGGACTGCCTTGTTTGGAAAAGAATGCGCGGAAAACCTAAAGATAATTAGTATGTGGTAACCTAACGGCACGCAGCAGGGCTGTAGCGTGCCTGACAGAAGCAGATGTGGCCACACAGTTCATGACCGCTGGAGAGTTTGCTTCTTTCCAGTGGGGGCAATTAGAGTTGCTCTAGAACCTGGATAGAACTCGAAATAGACTCCGAGCTCAGCAGCTGTGGGGTGCATCTAAGCCACCACCTTGGGCTCCGGGAGATTAGACTAGAATTCCTCATAAATCGATTTGCTTTTCTTTGACAGTCATCTTTATATTGCCCATCGTGATGGAGGAGAGTAGTAGTGACATAGATGGTCAAAACAAAGGAGAATTTTTTTAAAGTGTTTTATTTATTTCTAAACACTTTACCTGTATTATGTAATGCTCACCACAACCGAAAGGTGGGGGGGGGGGTAGTACTATCATCCCCATTTTACAGATAAAGATTTTTAAAAAGATTTTATTTATTTGACACAGAGAGCGAGAGAGCACAAGCAGGGGGAGGAGCACAGGGAGAGGGAGAGGCAGGCTTCCAGCTGAGCAGGGAGCCCGATGCGGGGCTCCATCTCAGGACCCTGGGATCATGACCTGAGCGGAAGGCAGATGCTTAACCGACTGAGCCACCCAGGTGTCCCAAGGATTTTATTTTTAAGTAATGTCTATACCCAACATGGAGCTCAAACTCATGACCCCGAGATCAAGAGTTGCATGCTCCACCGACTGAGCCAACCAGATGCTCTTAAAGGAGATTTTTAAAACTAGCTTTACAATGCACTCTACAATGATTCCATCATTGAACTTACCTTTTAACTTATATTTTGCTTAAGTGTCCATTAAAATCACAGGTGGGGCGCCTGGGTGGCTCAGTTGGTTAAGCGACTGCCTTCGGCTCAGGTCATGATCCTGGAGTCCCGGGATCGAGTCCCACATCGGGCTCCCTGCTCGGCAGGGAGTCTGCTTCTCCCTCTGACCCTTCTCCCTCTCATGCTCTCTTTCATTCTCTCTCGCAAATAAAAAATAAAAAAAATAAAATAAAATCACAGGTGTTTCCAGTTTTACAGAGTGAATAAATTTTAGTAAAATTGTTTATCAAGTGTTATCTATTAAGGTAAATCTGTTCTGCTGATGATTTCTTTTAATAAAATTAAAGATATGTTTCACTGGAGGGAAAAAGTAACTAAGTAGGACTGATATTTTTGTCTTTTGAAATGCTTTACAGCCCTTTAAAACTGTTCATTACTCTCCTGATCTGAAATTTCTCCTACCCCTACTTTCTTTGTTCTCTCTTCCCTTGCTCAGACCGTGGAAATCCTTCAGTAGATCTCTTTCTACCTGTATATTTGTAGCATCTAACAGAGCTAGGGTACACTATCACAGAGCCAACAGGTGCTGCTCTCAAATAGGAGGGGCCCCAACCTATGAGATCCACTTGCTAATTCTCTCGTGCAAATAGGTGCTGCATTCAAGAACTTCACTGACCTTGAAAATCAGACGACTTTGTTTATAATGCTATACTTAGAGTGTGCATTCTCTGATCCTAGCAACTGATGACGAGGGAAGAGATTGGGTATTATGCTGAGCAAACAGGGAAAGCCAAGCTGTTGCTAAATATTTTCCAAAAGTTTTCCTCTATGGGCTTAATCAGCCAACAGATAAGCAAGTGACTTTGAGTCTTTTTTAAAAAAATTAAATAAGAACAAAATTTTTTCTAGGTTCCATGTATAGCCCATCAGGGCAACACAGAACTACTTGCTAAATGCCTGTAACCCTTGTCTTTAGCAGAAGAGAGCACATGAAGATTTTGTTTATGGCTATGGGTCAGTGGAGGGTGTCACTGATCTGATCAATGCCACCATGTGCCTTGGGCAGAACTCCAGCCTTCCAGCAAAGGATTGCTGTATCTTGCCAGGATTTTGTATTGAGCCATTATGTACACTTCTTTCCTACCTGCCCTTTCCTGACTGTGAGGATGGAGTAAGCTGACTTCAACAACTCCTTTATACTCCTACATCTATTTTTTTTTTTTTGCTTTGTTTTAATGGACCAAGGCAAAAAAACATTGTGAGACCTCTCTCCTACCCTTCCAGAGAAGAAGGGACCCAAATCCCCAACATCAGGCTTATTGATGGTTCCCTGCCCAGCATGGCTTCTTGTCCCTAGTGAACTTGAGTAGCTCAGGGAGAATGAGGCATTACCCAAAGCCAACTCCATTCAGCAAATGGCGTAGGCTTCCTGGCTTCATTTCCTCCGCTCTGGAGCTCATCACGCCATAAACCACAGGGACTTTGTAGGCATGTTATTGTATTAGCACCATATGGAGAATACTCATGGAACTCACATGCAGAACGTGTGATGTCAGACCAGTTTACATGAGTCCAAATTTTGTGCAGCTGTTAGACTCAGATGTTTCATTTCATTTTTTATGTCAGCACCATCCCAATAAATCCACTGATCCTGAGACTGGAAAGTAAAGAGAGTTCAGTGTGCTCACATGTGTTTCGGAGCTGCAGAACTCTGAGCCACATCTGTGTGGACCTGCTCTCGCTACCAGGGGTCACATCAGAGCCTCAGCTCCTGTTCCCCTCATAGAAGCACAAGCACGGCTGTGGAAATCAGTGGAAACACAAATACAAGGGACAGCAGCCTTCAGATAGATGAGAAACTATGACCTAGGATCAGATGTGCTCTTAAAAACAGATTCTCGCAAAGGAAAATTTCAGGAAAGATACTGCAGTTTCTTTAGAAGGCACTTGATAAAAACCATGCACCCAAACCAATTAGCTTCTGACAAGGAAAAGTGTTTGCTAACAAGTGTCCCTGACTCTACCTCTTAGAGAATCAGCAAGCCTGCCTTGGGTTTGCCTTAGTCAGAGCAAGATGAATCACTGTCTTTCACCAGTAAAGGGAAACCTTCAAAGGTTGCCACCCAAATAATGTTCAGCTTCAAAAATAAATAGTTCTCAATGTTTCCTTGGAATTAAGCATAGAAGGCTACACGTATTTTTTTAAATGCCTGGATTTTTAGATTTATGTATGCTATTTATGACTCCTCATAATATGACTACATGTATTATTTAAAAATAAATGTTGAGAACTGTGTATTGCCTATGATTTATTTTGGATAAGTTGTGGCTCTTCCTGATTTGGTGAAAAAAGAGAACACTGGAGATTAAAAAAAAAAAAAAGGAGAGCAAGAATTCTCTGCTTTTCTGAACTGGCGGAGACACAGTTTCTGGGTCTAAGTTAAGAACTGATACAAGGTTTATTCCCCACCCCCTACCCCTGCCCCCCATCCACATCAGTCCACTTTAAGGATTTTCACAGGCTCATCTCGATGCTTTGTGATGTGGTAGAGCAAAGCTTTGCAAAAGCTTAGTGGCCTGTGGGAAAATGGCTTTTGCATAAGAAATATTTGCGGAATTGCTTGTTTGACATGTCTCCCCTACCCATCGTGTTCTGTTGTATGGATTTTTTAAGTTCAGAAAAAGAAAAAAATCAAAACTACTCTAGTTTATCTTCTGGAGCAGAGAGAAAACATTCAGCTGCAACACGCTGTGAACATTTTAGGGCCTGCTTCTCATTCCAGATGCATGGCGTGCCTAGCTACTTAAGACTTGACATCCCCTGCCGTGTTCCCTAAGCAGGCACACAGAGCAGATTTCGGGAGCTCCTGGGCACAGTTTAGACTCTAGCTCTTAAAGCTCAGTCACTAAAATTGCTATAGGAGATGTAACTCTGGGTGTTATTTGGGAAGATCACACTGAGCAGCATCTTCCCCAATATGGTGGGAGAAGGACTGGATCTCACTTTAGCAACAAGGAAAGGGAGTGCATGGCGTGAGGCTTAATCAATTTGGTTTGGAAGATGCTGCTCTTGGAGCAGAAAGCTTTGCTCCATTGCACCATCAGCTTCAAAGTTTCCCCGAACTCTCTGGACCTGGGGAGAGATGCTAAAGGGTTCACAGTCCTTTTTGAATTCTGTGCTGACTGGATGTTCTATCTACACCATGTAGCTAGGTAACTCATGTCGCAGCATGTGGCTGACAAGCAATTGCTGAAAATTCCCATCTAGGAAGATCAGAAGGTGTGCATGAAGGCCTGGTGGCGATTGTAGCAATTATACAAACTGCTCAAGTGTGAAAGTTCAGCCCTGTGAAAGGTTCAACCCTTCTGGATTTCTCTCTCTCTTTTTTTTTAAATATAACTCATCCCACATAAGACTAAGCTGTCACCATTCTCTTAACAGTGACCTTGTTTTCCATGTGATAAATATATATTCATTTAATGAGGACATGGAGGAATTTGCAGCATAAAGTAAATCTTCTAGGAAAAAAATCTGTACTGTATACCTGAGGTGGTTTTATTCCTATATTATTCCATTTTTTTTCCTGCATCTCTTACTCTTAAACCCTCATGCCCTTAAAAGTGTACTCATCTTTGAGTTGAAGTAATCCATTAACTCTTTCTTTGCAGAAAATCCTCCAGGCTGTTCCAACCCAGGGAATGAGAGACCTACTATCTGATACTTAAACACATATAATAACACATAAAAGTTATAGGTGGACTAATCGGCCTCCTTTTTAAACCCACCATTGACTAAATGTGCAGCTTGTATGTCTGAATCTAACTTACAATATTAATTGCAAATATTTAATATATTTTTCTTTAAAACTACACGCAGTTGTCAATTTTCAAGTACCAGTTTTTGGTTTAGAAAATATGGTCACTGAAAACATAGGACCTTCCTGTTTTGTTTTAATTGGTTAAAAATGCACTGTGGAACCAAGAGGGGACACTTAAGTTGGAAACAGAGTTGACAGAGTTGACGGAGACCTTCCTTCCAGAAACATAGGAAGCCATGCCTGGATTTGCTAAAATGGGGAACAAGGGTAGAATCTGTGAAACCAAGATGGGCCCTTTTGAGAGGTATCCAAAGATGAATCCCAAGGCCAGAAGACAGACTGACTTTTATGAGTTCAGGAAGCAGTACACGAAATAGTTAAAACTATAAGTGAAGAGGTGGCCCAGGCCCAAGTGGCTTATTGGCAAGTTCTAGCAAGCCTTCAAGATACAGATAATTCTTACATAATTTGATCTGTTCAAGAGCACAGAAAAAGATGGAAAGGCTTTCAAGATGGCTAACGAAGTACTCCATGCAAAATCTCATTGAAATGATACAAAAAATATAAAAAATAAGAATAACTAACAATAGAGCTAAGAAACCCAGAAAGGGTGTCATTACCAGGCTCAGAACAGTGAAAATTCTTGAAAAGTATAGGAAATAAAACTGGCAGATAACCTCCCAAAATAGAAAAAAAATGAAGGCTCAGGAGATGAAAAGAAGACATTTTTTAAAGGTGAGTTTTTCAGGAGAACTCCAGTAAAAGCCCAAGATCAGAAGTAGCAGAGGCTCAGGAAAAGAATGGACCATAAGCAGAGACAGGGAATTATTTAAATGTTACAAATGAGCTGCATCTGACTCTCAGTCTCAGTGGAGTTGCCTGGTGTTTGTCACCAGATCAAGCCAGCAATGTAGCTTTCTAGATGGAAGTGGGAGCTTTCGTATAGGAAATTCTCAGAGTGGGCCCTGGGACCAGAGAAGAGATGAAGGCTCTAGATAATCTAGAGTTAATTAAGATCAGTGAAATGAAGTTCTGCATCCAGATGCTAATTTATTTCTACTCCTTAAATGAAAGTTCCCCTGGTCCCACACCCACCTTCTTCCCAGCCATCACCCTTATAATCAGAATCTGCCTCTCAACTGGTAGAGGAATGAGGATTCTACCATCAGTTGGGGAACCCAAGCACCAAAGAAACAGAATTTTTTGAGAAATAGATAATTTTAAGGCAAGTTCAGTTAAGATTCTCTGAGAGATCCAAAAGATATCGAATTCATTAAACAACAAAAAAGACTATTATGAAAAAGAATTACTTCTTAAAAACTAAAAAAAATTTGGGGGCAGACTCAGGTGTTTTAAAAGAAAAATTGAAAGTAAGCATGTATTTCAAGGATCTAAAAAAAGAAAAATAATAAAATAAACATCTTGAAAAGCAAAAGAAAATGAGAAATTATACAAAATAAAAGCAGAAATTAATTCAAAGGAAAAACAAGCAAAAACGAAGCTGACATGAAAATTCAATAGCATATAAAGCTGATTCCTTGGAAAGTAAAATGCAAGACAAACCTTCGAATAAAACAATAGGAAGTACAAATAACCAATATTAGGAAGGAAAAAGGGAGAATTAAGTATAGATACAGGAGAGATTTTAGCAAGTCAAAATATATTGGAAGAATAAAAAACTGTAACTAATTAGTGTTTACCTGAGAATGTTAGAATGGCTTAATAAATGTTAGGAAATCTGTTAAACATTTATAAGATAAAAGAAAATCCATATGACCATCTTAATAGATGCTGTAAAAGCATATTAAAAATGAGGGCGCCTGGGTGGCTCAGTCGTTAAGCGTCTGCCTTCAGCTCAGGTCATGATCCCAAGGTCCTGGGATCAAGCCCCACATCGGGCTCCCTGCTCTGCAGGAAGCCTGCTTCTCCCTCTCCCACTCCCCCTGCTTGTGTTCCTGCTCTCGCTGTGTCTCTCTCTGTCAAATAAATAAATAAAATCTTTAAAAAAAAAAAAAGCATATTAAAAATGAATGTCTGGGGCACCTGGATGGCTCAGTTGGTTAAGCAACTGCCTTCGGCTCAGGTCATGATCCTGGAGTCCCAGGATCAAGTCCCGCATCGGGCTCCCTGCTCAGCAGGAAGTCTGCTTCTCCCTCTGACCTTCCCCCCTCTCTCTCTCATTCTCTCTCTCTCAAATAAATAAATAAAATCTTTTAAAAAAAAGACTGCCTCTATCTTTTGAAAAGTGTTAGCAAATTAAGACTAGAAGGAAAACTTTCTTACTTGATATCAGAAACTACAGTAAATATTATCCATAATGGTAAAACATTAGAAGCAATCCCATTAAATTGAAATTTAAAAAACCCACAAGGATATCTACAATTATCATTACTATTTAAGAATGCATAGAGTCAATGTAATAAGGCAAAGAAAAAATAGTAGATGTAGATGGTAAAAAGAAAAAGAAAAATCATCATTATTTGTAGTTATAAAAATCTACTTAGGGAATCCAAGATAATTAAAGGAGAAAAATTAGAACTAATGAGTAAAAATTTACTAGAGTGGCCACATATTAGAACAACATACAAAAACCAAAATGCTTTCCTATAATTGAACACCAATGACCAATTAGAAAATATAATGGAAATAAATGCAACCACAATCACAATAAAACACTGTATAGATGATCAGCCATAGAAGAGAATAAACCTAACAAGAACTAGACAGGACCCATATTATGAAAACTATAGGGGTGCCTGGGTGGCTCAGTCAGTTAAGTGTCGGACTCTTGGTTTCAGCTCAGGTCATGATCCTAGTATTGTGAGATTGAGCCCTGCATTGGGCACCATGCTGGGCATGGAGCCTCCTTAAGATTCTCTCTCTCCCTCTCCCTCTGCCCCTCCACCCTGCTTGTCCTCACCCTCGTGTGGAACTCTGTCTCTCACCCTCTTTCTCTCAAGCAACAAGGACAAAAAACTATAAAATTTAACCCACCTGAATAATGGCAGAAATGCCCATGTTATCAGATGGACAGACTCAAGATTATAAAGCTGTTGATTTTTTCCTAAATTAATATCTAAATTTAATAAAGGCTAATAAAGAACCCATTAGTACTTTTAAAAATGAAACTTGAC
The DNA here is from genome assembly GCF_011800145.1 of Mirounga leonina. Taxonomy (NCBI): domain Eukaryota; kingdom Metazoa; phylum Chordata; class Mammalia; order Carnivora; family Phocidae; genus Mirounga; species Mirounga leonina. The sequence goes on from NW_023270268.1 coordinate 50,224,905, forward strand.
ATGTCCATTCTAAAGAAAACCTAGAATGGCAAATGGTAGGAATAGCTAAGAGTTGAAAGAGAACAAGAAAAGATAACTTACCTCACCAAATAGAGCATTCAGACATAAATAGAAAACTGTAGTAAATATAAAAAGTGGTTTAAGCACAGAACTATTAAATAAATCAATAGTTCACTAAAATGGAATCAAAAGTCCAAAAATAGTTTGTCATAAATAGGTAGATGAAGGACAGGTTTTTCAATATATATCTAGCTCAATAATAAAGGTGGCATTTTACTGGAAGGAAAAGTAGATTATTTGCTAATTGGTAGTAGAACTTTGCTATTCAATTGGAAAAAAGTAAAGCATATCTTTATCTCACACAATAATGAATTCCATATTCACTGAGTTGAATATAAAAAGCATTCAAAGTAAAAAAAAAAGAATGTTTCTGTAATTTGGGGGAGCTGAAGGATATCTCTAAACGACATATAAAAACTAAAAATCAAGAAGGACAAAGATTGACCAAATTGATTACAAACATTTTGAATATTTCAGTATGGTGAAAGACTCCACAGACATAGTTATGGGAGAAAACACCCTCCATGTATATAACAGACAAAGGATTACAATACATCCTATGAAATGTTCCTGTAAAAAGGAAAGAAAAACAAAGAATATGAACAGATAATTTAGAGAAAAAATACAAACTGCCTAAATTCCAAGCTTCACTAGTAATGAAAGAGATATAAAGTAAAATGTCTAGGTTTTGGGTTGTTTTGTTTTGTTTTTTTGCATATACCTTGCTTGGTGTTCTCTGAGCCTCCTGGTTCTGTGGGGTGGGGGGTGCTGTCTGTAATTCATTTGGGGAAATTCTTAGGCCTGATTTTTCAGATATTTCTTCTGCCCTATTCTCTGCTCCTTGAGGTGTTCTAATCACACACACATTAGCCCTTTTGGTATTGTTCCGCAGTTATCAAATATTCTGTTTTTAAAAAATTCTTTTTTTTCTCTTTGAGTTTTGATTTGGGAGGTTTCTCTTTAGCTACCTTCAAATTCACCAATTCTTTCCTCACTGTGCCCAGTAGATGAGCCTACTGAAGACATTCTTCAACTCCATTACAATTTTTCATTTTTAGTATTTCCTTTTGATTCATACAGTTTCCACCTCTTTGCTGACATTACCTCTTTGGTCTAACATGCTGTCTATTTTTCCATTAGAACTTCTAACATTTTGATCATAACTATTTTAAATTCCTTGTCTGATAATTCCATCATCTGTGTCATATCTAAATTGATTCTGATGCTTGCTTTGTCTCTTGCTTTGTTTTTTTCTTGTCTTTTAATATGCTTGTAATTTTTTTGTTGAAGCCCAATCTGTTGTATTAGTAGTAGGTCTTGAGGTAAACAGGCCTCAAAAATGAGGATTTCTCTTAATATGGCTTGGAGTAGAGCTATGTTTAATGTTTATTGTAGTTATAAGTTCCAGAGCCTTCAAATTCCTCTAGTGTCCTAATTTTTGTCCCCTCTTTTGGCTTTGGAGCTTCCCTTTGTACTCAGAGAATGTGGGTCTTGCAATTCTTTCAGCTGTCATCCACTGGAGGCTTACTGGTGTGATGGTAAAGTATGGGGGGAGGGAAGTGTTCTATCGTCTTCTGATTAAGTCTCAGTCTTTTGGTGGCCTGTGTCTTGGAAGTGTGGCCTTCACAAGTGTTTCTGTCTCTCCTCCCTGAGTATAGAATCCTCCTTCCTTATATTCCATTCCTACTGTCTGGTTAACTACGTTTTTTGGGTTTGTTGTAGGTGAGACAGAAAGGCTGGAGTAGGGTGGAAATCCCCACCTCCAGGTTGGACAAGCTCTCCTAGCATCCCAGGACAGTAGACCTTGGTTATGGAGAAGGTTCCAGGAAGGTTATACTATTGCTACTCTTCTTGTCCCCCTGCCAGGGCCAAGAGGGGATTTTCCTCAGATCCTCACCATGAGAACTTGGGGTTCCTAGGGAGGAAAGACCTCAGATTGTGGGGCCCCCTTATGATTGAGACCCGGGTGTTTCTCACTGTCACATTAGTCCACATTCAGCCTCCAACAATTTATCACAATTACTAGCGAAGTTAAGTGGTCTATCACTTGAATTATCTATCAAATGAATTATCACTCTAGTGTGTTCCAGTGTATCTCTCTGGATGCACTTGTTTCTCCAGATTTCAGAGTGAAGTTTGAGTTGAAACTTCAATTCTCTGATGGATCTAAGAAAAGTCACTGACTTTCAGTTTGTCCAGTTTTTCCATGTTGTGAGGATGGGAAGGGTGACTTCTAAGCTTTTTACATGTCAGGATGAAAACCAGCAGTCTGCAAACTAAAATGTAATCCCATCTTTTGCCTATGAGATTGGCAAATTTAAGAATGATAATATTCAATAGTAGAGAGAGAGGAAAGAAGTGAGCATTCTCATATGGTACTGATGGGAATCTAAATTGGGTGTCATCTTTCTTTTCTTTTCTTCTTCTTTTTTTTTAGAGAGAGTGCGCATACATGAGCTGGGTGAGGGACAGAGGGAGAGAGAGAATCCCAGGCAGGCTCCATTCTCAGCACAGAGCCTGATGCAGGGCTCAATCTCACGACCTTGAGATCATGACCTGACCCAAAATCAAGAGCTGGCCACCTAACCAACTGAGCCACCCCAGGAGATCCCATGGGTGTCAACTTTCTTTTATTTTTTAAAAAGATTTTATTTATTTGACAGAGACACAGCGAGAGAGGGGACACAAGCAGGGTAAGTGGGAGAGGGAAAAGCAGGCTTCCTACTGAGCAGGGAGCCCAATGTGGGGCTCAATCCCAGGACCCTGGGATCATGACCTGAGCCGAAAGCAGACGCTTAATGACTGAGCCACCCAGGCGCCCCAACTATCTTAAAGGCAATTTCACATTATCAGAGTTTAAGATGCACAACCCCTTTGACCTAGCAATTCTACTTCCAGGATTCTATTCGACAGATAAGCCCACACAAAGGTGAAAATATATGTGTACAAGAACATTTACTTAATAACTGCCCTTAATAGCAATAAATTGGATACAACCTACAGTGCTATCAATAGAAGAATGGTTTAATATACTAAAATAATAGCATGTCTGTGACATATTGCTACATGAAAAAAATCAAGTAACAGAAGAGTATGTGAATATATTATCCTTGTGAAAACAAAACAAGCAGAACATTGTGTATACATGGTGCATGGAGCTGGGTTTACATACACATGTATTTGTATCTGCTTGGAAAAGAGTCTGGAAGTGTAGACAACAAATTCCAAAGTTTAATAGCTTCTCCACTAGCAAGGAGGAGAAACTTCCCATTTTAGGTTAGATGAAGACATTTTAAAGCAAGCACGTGTTATTTTTAAAATTAAAACACAAACACAAAGGAAGCAGATCCTGTTCCTCAATTAAAGAGAAAGCCGTCTGGGAAAAGATGGTAATAACCTTTAGTTCATATTTGTAAGCAATTCTAGGAATCTTAAACAAGTTGCATTTTTGTCTAAGTAAAAAAACCTCCTGGGAATGCGGCAGGGAAGGAAAGCCACTTCTCTGCCAGTGGAACGGGCTGGTTAACCTTGGCCCATGCAAGAGTGAGTGCAGGAACCGTGTCCCTCTCACTTGTCATCGCCACTCCAGTATCTCTTCTATGTCAGGCACTCAGCATGGTCTCAGTATAGATTGGTTGAATTAATAAATGAAATGAGAAATGAAAAAAAGGCAATGGCTCTGTGACAAATGACTATACCACGTATAATAGGGACATCTGGCAAGCGGTTGACTGGAAGTTTCTCTGTTCTTACCGAGTTTAGATACCAGCCTCAGATTCTACAATAAATAGGAGTTTTTTGCACCATAGCAATGTTGAGGGAATTAACCAGACTGAGAAAGCGCGCTGCTCATTGACTGAGAATCTTTCTCGTACTGAAATGGCAGCAGAAGCTGCCAAGGTAATTTTCTCCCCGCCAGCTCACAAAAAGGATCACTGACTCAGGAAATGACCTAAATGTTTAACATTTTAGTTTTAATTTTTGCATTCAAAAAGTAACGTAGCAAATGGGGCCAGAATCAGGATTACCTGGGGTTTCCGTGGGTTAGAGTGTGTGACCACAAGGTCTGGGATAAAAAGAGAGAGACCAAGGCTTATTGAGCACCTCCTGACTATTCATTGAGGGACTAGGTTAATCACTCAGCACATGGTACCTCGTTAAATGTCACAACAAGCTTGGGACATGTTGTCATCATTTTACAGGTGAGGAAACTGGGACTTGGAGAACTTGGGTGACTTGTCTCGGGCATGGGCGGCCAGGGGCAGAGCTGGGATTTGAATATAGATGGCCCTGGCTCCAAAGCCCACAGTCACCTCCGGAGCCACTGGACTCTGTCCTGGCTGGTGTTGGCATGGTTCCCTTATCATGTTAACACGAGAGCAGTCCCCGGAAGACTCCAAAGGGCTCGGTGAATAAGAACTGACCAGAGGGGCGCCTGGGTGGCTCAGTCGGTTAAGCGACTGCCTTCGGCTCAGGTCATGATCCTGGAGTCCCGGGATCGAGTCCCACATCGGGCTCTCTGCTTGGCAGGGAGCCTGCTTCTCCCTCTGACCCTCCCCCCTCTCATGTGCTCTCTCTCTCTCTCTCTCTCATTCTCTCTGTCTCAAATAAATAAATAAAATCTTTAAAAAAAAAAAGAACTGACCAGATTGGACCATCCCCTCTGTGGAACTAATTTGGAGATTTTACACACATACGTAAGATCCCCACCCCATCTTTAAATTCTAGAAGCTAAGGGGAAATGACTCAGTTTTACCAAACACGACTCTCCAAATCTTGAATAAACACAGGTGTGCTGTCTATTCTGCCAAACTCGTCCCAGGATACAGAGCAACCCCTGCCCCCCCACCGCTGAGACAAATCCCAGTTCCCGAAGAACTGCTTACCAGGGTGTCAGTGATGCGGAGACAGTCACTTGTTACAAATACCCTCATGGAATAAAGATCTTCATTTACTTTTCCATAATATTTGCTAACTCAGATGAAATGTTTTTCATCTTTATTTTCACCATGGCAGAAAGCTGACCTATCAGAGAACTGCAGCTTTCCGTCTGTTTATGTCACCTTTGCTTCTTTCTCTAATATATTTTATGCTCCGTGTTCAGCCTCCCTTTACAGCATGTTAGATACTGTATCTGTTTCCACGACACCCTGTCCTGACCCTCTAATGTTAGAGTGCAGCATGGCCTGGTCCTGGACTTCCTACTTGTCTCTCCTCCGCCGGCTTTATATATCTTTTGCACACTGATCGCACCCACTTTTATTTCCCCAGCTTCCGTGACTCTGTCAGATGTCCAGTAGAAATCTCCCATGCAACAGAGCTGCAAAGAGCCTCGCTTCCTACCTTCATCTCAAACCTATTCCTCCCCTGCACCCTGAATGCAATTCTCCCTGTCTCGACACCACCAACCACCCTGTTGTTCAAACCTAGAATTCTCCTGGCTGCCGACCTTTCCCTCCCCCCATATCTACTTCTTCGGCAAGTTTGGAGGTTCGGCCTCTAAAACATCTCAAATCCATCCACTTTATTTCGTGCCACTGCCGGTATTAAGCCACCAGTCTCTTGCCTCAACTACTCTAGGCTGGTCTTCCTGCTTTCATCTGTTTCCTGTCGAGCAGCTGGAGTAATAACTTTAAAACATCAACAATATTAATATATTGCTTGAAATCTTGAAACGTTTTCCAGTTTTACTTTATCACGGTCTACAGGACTTGCATTATCCAGCCTCTACCTACCTGTATGACTTCATCTCCTGTATCTCTTTTAACTCACAGTCCTGCCATCACATTACCCTTCTTCCTATTTCCTCAACATGCCAAGCTTTTCCCTTGGGTTTCCCTGGATGCTCCCCAGATTCTTCCCCCAGACTTTCCATGGATGGGCCTCCCTCATTATTCAGGTCTAGCTTACATGATTCCTCCGGAATGGTTCTTCCATGACCACTTTGAAGTACTTCTCCTTTACTTTGCCGGTCATTCTTTATCACGCACCCTGTTTAGTTCTTTTTAATAGCAATTGTAATTATCTAAAACTACTTTTTCAATTACTTACCTGTTTATTGTCTGCTTCCCTCTGTAGAAAGACCCCTCCCCAGGAGCAGGGATTGTTTCTTGTGCAGCGCTGTATCTCTAGAGCTAAGACTTCCTCTTACTAAAATAGTAGAAGGTGTCAGGACAATTTTCTCTTCTGTCAGCCTACAGAATTATAAATCGCTGACTCAGGACCTGACTTAAACAATAATATTTTCATTTTAATGTTTGCATTAAAAAATAATGTAACAAATGGAGCCTGAATTAAGGTTCTAACTCAGAATCGGATGGGCAGATAGTTGGTGTTCAATAAAAGTGTGTTGAGTCTTGAAGGCACTATTGCTTGAATATGATGACAAAGGAGTGAAATGCTGCCCTTTACTAACCTGAGGCTATAAATTATGATAAAGGAACATTGTATTCATTTTACAGCATTCTAATTAATATAGAATTCTAGCTTGTATTTAAAATACACACTGCATTATGTCATGACTTACCGGATCACTTGTCACATCAATTGAACATTGCAAAACACTGACCCCTTGAATTCAACCAAAGAAGAAGAACATGGGGGAAATCTGCTTTCCTAATTGTGACCAGCTGGCCTTACTGAACATTCCTGCTTGATTTCCATCACTTTGAATGTCTAGCCTCAGTTCTAAAAGCTGAGATGGCCAAATATGGGCTGCCCTAATGAGTGACCTCCACCTCACCTTGAAAACAGTGCCTCCCGGTTAGCTAAACTGGACTGTGGCCGTCCTGGCTCCTAGCCAATGAGCCGGCAGTAAAGAGCGTTGGTTGCATTTTGAACGACACCTTTCCTAAATAGAGGCCCATGGTGAGGATTCATCCTCTTGAGAGTGATGGAGGCATTGATTTTGCTCTTTTATTCCCCTTCACAAACAGTAACATATTATTTATTCTTATCACTCGCTTGTTACCACTCGTTATCTAAAAGCAAAGATGCAAAATGCCGAAACACGATAGAAGCCTGAGGTTTTCTTTTGCCTCCTAAGGAGGACTTCTAAATAGAGGCATTTTATAAACAGCTGTATGTTCTTTGGGAGAGGAAATTGGAGGAACTGGCTGGCTGAAAAAAAATGAAACACAGAGCTGTATGAGGCTTTCCTTCTGATAAATCTGGGTAAACCTGAAGGAGCAGAGGAGGTAAGTGGTCCTTTTATTATCTGCAGACCAAGCATATGGTATGACCCAGAGCAACTTCTCCAAATTGAAGTGGATCTTTGTTAACTTTAGGTTAAAAAACAACAATACAAAATTAGAAACAGTCTGGATAAGTTGTAAGGAGGAGCCATTCATTTCTGTTAGATTTCTCCTGATTAGGTCTGTGGATCAGCTAAATTGGGTAAGGTTATCTTTTGCAGTTTGTAAGAGATTTATTTCGGGATTCTATGTCAACAAAGAGTGCAAAATGAGTTCAAGTCAGATTCCACATAGATTTGGAGGAAGGAGAACATACAAATCATAATGAATGAAATAGAGAAAGATTTCCTGAGGAGTCACAGCAATTAAATGCTTTGGGCTTTTTTTTTTTTTCCCAATCCGGATGGGGGATGCAAGATGAGTTACACCTGCAAGGGAATTAGGCTCCGCTGTTCGTTCTTGAGACTCAGGAAAGCCAAAAACTAATTTAAGCTTAGTTGAGGTTTCTGCACATTATCAGGACTAAAACACATAAGGTCATAGAAATTCAGAGTTAGAGGGGACTTTGAGGATCTTCTACCAAATTTATAAATGGGGACACGGTCCAGAAAGGCTTCTATCCCAAAGCTAGAAGTCAAGTCACTTTTAGGTTCACCCCACTTTCCCCTTAATCTCTTCTCTGTCTACCTCTCTCTCTTTAAATTGGAAATTCTCAACCTACTTGAAACTACAGTGGTCTGAGACAGCTTAGGTAAGGATCTGGTTGGACTTCCTGTCCTAGTTGGAGGCACATCTACAATAACAAAATGAAAATCATTTCGGAAAACAGAGTTCAATAGAGGGGACTCGTACTTCGATTTTCATGAGGGTTTCTGTTTTGTGTATCAAGGGATTTCTTTATTTCTGGGACATTCCCAGATGAAGAGAGTGAAAAAAACTTTGGTATGATTCAATGATGGTAGTTTCAGTTGATTTAATTTCTGTCGACAAGCTAATTATATATTATCCTGTTCCTCAAACCTCAACCACCCCATCCCCAAAGTCAAATGCCACCTATTTGCTTCCTGCCTCTGTGTACTCAAAGAGAAGCTGGAGACAATGAAGTTTCAGGCATACAGGTATACTGGGTCTAGAATACTTGGACATTGACATCTTGATTTGCAAGTCTTTAGGGAAATATTTAAAATTATTGTGAGTCAAATTATTTCATTGACCTTCTGAAGACATGATGACCTCAAAAGCATCCCCAGGAACTTAGGCCCACCATCACTGATGCCAACTGAGAAAAATGAGAACTCCCTTTTTTTTTTTTTTACTAACTCACACTTTCTAAGAAAAAGAAAAAAATAACTCTCTCTACAAGAAAACAAGCTCTTTGCACAAAAAAGTGCTCTATGGCATTAATTGTACTAATGAACGTTGGAAACTATCTTAGTATCCAGTAATAAAGTAATGATTAAGTAAATCATGGCATATAACCCATATAAAGTATTGTGCAAGAACCCAAGTTGATAATTATGGAAACTACAGCAATATGGAAATGTTTATTTAATAATTATGCACTAAATATCTACTGTATTCTAGGACTCTCCTGGGCAGTGGAAATAAAGGAGTTCCTCAGATAGCTTACACTGTAGTAGAGGAATCAGGCATAGACAAGCATTTCAAAAAGAAAGGACTATGAAGATAGAGAGCTAGAGGTATGTTCTGGGAGTTCTAAGCCATTCAGTATGGGTGGGAAGACAGGGGTGGGAAGGAGTGACTCCAGAAAGGAAAACATGGGCCAGATTAAGGGGGCCTTGGGATTTATTCTGTGGATAAAGAGGTGTTCTTTTATCTTAGCAGGATAAGATACATGACTATTATAGTCATGCATTCATTCATTCACTTAAGTATTTGTTAATTCAAGGATCACTTACTGAGCATGTATCCATTGTGATAGACACTGGGACTATAAAGATGAATAAAAATGATCCCAACTCTAAGAGGTTAACAACCTTAGTGGTGGGACATTGTCATATAAGAAAATCATTGTTAATACTGTGATAATCAGCCCTTCAAAGGAGCCATCTACAAGGCGCTATGGAAGCACAGAAACAAACACTCTGATGGGGAGGGAGTGGATGAAATGGTCCACAGAGTCCTATATAAGGAAGAAAAAACTGTCTTCCCTCTGTCCATCTTAGGTTTATTGGCTGATGCTTTGTAAAGTAGATTAAGAGAAAAAAGTTTGTTAGTGCACGCATGGCCCATGTACATGGGAGTACTCAGTGATGAGGGGATACTCAAAGGGGGTATAATGTAGAACTTGGGCTTCAAGGAGTTTTAACAAGCACAATAAATGTTTAAGAAGATGACAAGACAAAGGAAGAGGACTGAGTTTCTGAGGTGGCAAATTGTGGGAAGGTAAATATATGGGGAACTAATGGATGATAAGGGCTAGGTAGTAAAGTTTGTTACGCAGATTCTCTGGGGTGGTTAACTTCTGTCCTTCCTGGTAGATGGGGGGGGGCAAAGAGGGGGAGGGTGGAGAGTTTTGTTTCCATCTGTTTCTTAATCGATTGCCTTCAGCTCAAAATAAGTGGCATGTTTCAGGGTGGCATATTCTGCTAACCACCACTTAACAGAGGACATGTCAGTCAGGAAAACAAAAAAATACATTAAGAATTTCAATAGAGAAAATTTAATACAGGGAATCAGTTAACCAGGTCTTAGAGAGAACTGAAAATACAAAAAGGGAACACTGAGGTTTCATAGAGATCGTAACTTCAGGAAGCAAAACCACCTCCTAGGTCTGAGCAAACAAAGAAGACATTGGGGTTATCAGAATTCAGAAGCTTGGGGATGGATGACACACAGAGGGGCCCCAGGCCCCAGAGGGGATCCCGGCCAGCTGGCACTGCTGTTTCTGAGGAAGGTGGGATGAAGCTGGTTCTGGGTGTGCCAAAAGAAACTGGACACTGGAAACAACTCCTGTTGTCAGGACGAAGGGTCATTGCTGGGTGACATTACAGGAAAAGCGAGGAAATAGGAAAGCACAGGTCCCTTCAACTTCCTCATGCCTTCTGGGTTCCCTTTAGCACCCCCTATTGACTAAACCAGAAGGAATTCTGCTGACAAAAGGAAAAGGTGGTTTGCATAGTCTCAACCCCAACCTCACAAAAGAGGGAAGAGGAAAGTGGGTTTGGAGCTGCCAGAAAACAGCTGCTTCTCCAGGTTCAGAGTATAAATCTGATCAAGTGAGGAAGCCGGCTGACAGGGAAGGCATTGCAGACAGAAAGAAACCCCGCGTGCTGAGGCACAATGCCATCCCAGGGCTTGGTGCTCCTGGGAGTTACAAGGACTGACACCCATTGCAGTTGGAATGCAAAATGCATTGGGAAAGTATTGAGCCGTGCAACTGGAGTGATTGAAAGGGACCACGTGGCCGAAAGGGCAGGGACTCCCAGGCTAAAGAGCAAAGCAAGATAATATTCTTTAAATATCTCCTGCTATATTTTTCCCTTTCAGTTATTCAGGGTTTTTTTGTGTTTTGTTTTGTTTTACCCTCATAGTCATTAAAAATAACCTTGAATCTGAGGTTTTTTGTCCCAGGGAAGGGGAGTATTTGATATAGCACAGAACAAATAGGTCATTGCCTACATTTTTGAATTTCAAAATAGTTTTTTTTAAGTCCCTAGGGAAACAAGATAGCCTGAGGACAAGCCCTTTTGATTTGCAAAAGTATGGCTTTTTGAAACAGGAAAAGATTGACTCAACACTCCAGAAGCTTTATCAAGAGCCAGGACGCCCGAGTCTATTCTAAGGAGCCATAGAGTAGGAATACACAGGAGAGGACAGAAGGCACGTTGCTCTTCCACAGGACAAAAGAAAAGCCCTCAGCAGCAGAGAGGAGAAACCAACCACAATGTCAGATTCCAGTGCTCGTGCTGTGTTCATTCCTCACCCCCTACGTCTGGGTCAGACCTGGGCAGGGCGGGGAGTGTGTGTGTGTGTGTGTGTGTGTGTGTGTGTGTGTGTGAACTTCCTGAGACATTTAACTCTAAGGCCCAGAACAAAAAGTCTATTCCTCAATTCTCCAACTATAGCCTGTTCAGACTGCTCCACGGAGAAGCCAGCTGTTAGCCTGGGGCCACAACGGTACCTGAGGATGCATCTGGGATAGTGTATCCCCAAACACTAGAATGAACCGTTTTCTTGTTTTCGAGCTTGACAAAATGGTATACTATATGTGTGGAACTCGAGTTTTCCATATTATTTCATGTAGCTGCAGTTCATTCACTTCCGTTTAAGTATAGTGAATTGTGAGAATGTTCTCTTGATTTATTAATCCATTTCCTGGTCAGCGGATATTTGTGCTGTTCCGTGTTCTGACTCTTCCCAACACTATGAACATGGCATCCATCTCATTAGGTTGTATATTGGGAAGGAACTGCTGGGCTATAGGCTATATGATTGTTCAAATTTATAAGATAATGCTAAGTTTTCCAAGTTAGTTATACCAGTTTGAATTCTCAGCAGTATTTTTAAGAGTTTCTGTTGACTACATTCTTTCCACCACCTGGTATTGTCTGACTTCTTAATTTTGTCAGTCTAGTGAATGTAAGATGTTATCCTATTATCATCTTAATTTCCATTTTCTTAAGGATTAAAAAGGTTGAACATCCTTTCAGGTATCTATTTGCCATGAGGTAATTCTGTTCTGTGAAATTCCTTTGTATATCTTTTGCCTTTGCTATCCAGTCCCTTGTCTTTTGATATTGATGGGTAGGAGATCTGTAGATATTCTGGATTCTAACCCATTGTTAATTACAGTTCTTGCAAACATCCCTTCTTATCTTAGTTTGTGGTAGGAGTTTTTACTTTCTTAATAGTGTCTTTTAGAAACAGATGTTCTTAATTTTAATTTACCAGACTTTGCTTTAGTGGTTAAAACTTTATGTCTCATATTTAAGAAATTCTTCTCTACTCTGAGGTTATAAAATTTTCTTCTAAAAGTTGTAAAATTGTGCCATTTATTTTACATTCTCAATCCACCTATAAATTGATATTTCAGAATGGTATGACAGAGGGGTTGAATTTTACTCTTTTCACGTGGATAATCAATGATGCCATGCACTGCTATGAGTGTCCATATGTCAATGTTCCATAACTACTTTTGATTTTTCACAAGTCCTGATATCTAAAATGAAGAAACTCATTGGTCTGTGAGAGTAATTTGGCCATTCTTGGCTCTTTGATTTTCTACATGCTTTTAAGAATCAGTTTGTCAATTTTTAAGAAATATTCTATTAGGACTTTTACTGGAATTGCATTAAATCCATTCAGTCTCAACCCACTTCATTCTGACTTCAATCTCTAGGACTCTACTGCAGTGATCTTGCCAAAATCATCAAAACTCTCCATATTGCCAAATCGAGTGGATTTTTCTTCATCCTCACTTTACTTAACCTGTTAACAGTATTCAAAACAGATAAGAACTCTCTCCTTTTTTTTGAATCAGTTTATGCTCTGGGCTTCAGAAACAGTACATTGTCCTGATTTCCTTCCCAAATTAATGAACTCTTCTCAGTTTTTATAGGTGGCTTTTTGCCTTGGCCCAACGTCTGAATGTTGGAGTGTCACGGGGCCTGGTTTTCAATTCTCCCTCCTTACTTCTCTTCTGGTCCGATGGCTTTAAATGTTACTATGTGCTGATATATAACTGACCTGAGCTTCAGACTCATGGATCCAATTGCATAACTGACATTTCCAATTAAACTCCAAATAGGTATTGTAAACTAAATGTATATGAAAAAGGACTCCTAAATATGATCCTTTCCTAGTCGAAGTAAATACCTCCATCATACACCCAGTTGCTTAACCCCCAAAAACAAGAATCCCAATCATTCTAGATTACTCTTTCCCTCATCCTCTGTATCTAATCCATCAGCAAGTTTGTAGGTGCTACTTCCAGAATGTATTTTGACTCCATCTACATTACTCTATCTTCTCAGTCTAAGTCACCACCCTCTCTTGTTTTCACTACTACAGTAGCCTACTAATGGGTCTCTTTCTTTCTGTTCTTGTCTCACCATAATTCACTCTTCCCTAAGCAAGGAGAGTAACCTAAGAGTTAGGGCAAAACGGGCTGCCTCTGCTTAAACTCTTCCAAAGGCTTCCTGTTGCACTTAAAATAAAATCCAAACCCCTCACCATGGCCTAAAAGGCCCTACAAAGCTGACTCCTGCCTTCCTCTTAGGTCCCTCCTGGTTAATTTCATTCCCATTGGCCTCCTTCAGCTTTCTCAAATACGCAAAGCCCTTTCCCATGTCAGGGCTTTTGCGTGTGCTCTAGCTGATGCCTTCAGCTCACTGCACGGCTCTTACCACCTCATCTTTCTTCTATCTGCCTAAATATCCTCAGAGGAGCCTTCTCTGACCCTAAAAAGTCTGGAATGATTTTATTTATGTATTGGTTTACATATTTATTCCTGACTAGAATTAAGTTCTTTGAGGACCAGGGCCTTGTCTGCCTTGTTCATCAGTATATCCCCAGCGCCTGCTAACAGTGCTTGGCATGTGGGAGATATTCAATAAATATTTACTGAATGGAGAAAAGCCTCTCGCAGAGGGAGTGTGTGGTGTGATAAGGAAAGAAGACAGATGACTGAGGCTTATGGAGCATTTTACCTTTTTTTCCCCAACCACTATGTAAAAAAAAGGGCAGGCAAATGGACTTGGTATAGAAAGGAGCAAAGAAAAATGAAAACAATTGATGTGCTGGGGTGTTAAGTGTTAATGGTATTTCCTTCCTTTTATTATTGTTGTTATGCTATTTGTATAATAAATCCAAATTTGAAGAGAAAATTAACTTATTTGAGTTCGTATTGTTTTATAATGAAATGGGCTGCAGTCAGCTTATGAAACCAGTTTATATTTATGATTTTGGAAGAAGAAGTGAAACCTATAAGAAAGTGTTCATCTGGATGTGCTACCTTGTCTGATGATCTAATTTCTGCCCCAAATACTGAACTTACACATCTGTTTTAAAATCCAAAATACTACCTTATGTTAAGAATGTAGTTCTGTAACTCAGATATTTCATGTCTAATCTATTTTGGAGAAGGAGAGGTTTAAACGATTGTCAATATGTTACATTTGTCTCAGTTTTAATTATTGTCTTAGTCATGTTTTAGTTGGATGTATAATTGAAAATGTACTATGGGGGTGCCTGGGTGGCTCAGTTGGTTAAGCACCTGCCTTTGGCTCAGGTCATGATCCTGGACTCCCGGGATCAAGTCCCATATCGGGCTCCCTGCTCAGTGGGGGTCTGCTTCTCCCTCTGACCCTCTTCCCTCTCGTGCTCTCTGTCTCTCAAATAAATAAATAAAATCTTTAAAAAAAAAAGGAAAAAAAAAAGAAAGTGTACTATGGCTAACACAACATTCTGTCCAACAATTCAAATATGCTGGAACAGTCATAAATGATAATAAGTACATACTTGTATATATTATTTATTTAACAAATCCATACATAGTGCTTATTATGTGCCAGGCACTGTTCTAAGGTCTTTAAATATGAAACCATTTAATCCAATTCTTATAAAAACCTTATGACATATGTACTATTATTATCCCCATTTTATATATGAGGAAACTGATACACAGAGAGATTAAGCAGCATTCCCAAAGCTTACATAGCTCATAGTCAATGCCAAAACTGAGATTAAAATCCAGGCAGTTTCTCGCTACTGGATGTTCCCTATAACTGGATGTTACAGTGATTGAAACTTGGTTATGTAAATGAAAATGTTTTCTTCGTCCAATTGCAATAATTTCCACATGCTTGCCATATGCCTGTTCTTTTGAATAGTTGCTTGTTCTGAAACATCACGAGAAGAGCCAGTACCACGGGTAGCTACTGAAATATCATTTAACACCATGAGATTCTGAAGGATATCACTAATACTCCCATGGTCAGAGCCACTGTGGACCATTTTGCAGCCTGGGCAGAGTACCGTTCCCAGGCCATGGCCCGTATAGACTCGATGTGATTGGCACATCTTAAGTTGTTTGGGGTCTAACTATCTGCAGTGACCCTGCGAGCGGCCTAAAGATTTATTAACTTTCTCAGAGAAAGACTTCCAACTGGGAGACCCTTCTCTCTACATGGTCCATTTTTAGTTTCCACCCATCAAAATTTATTGCTAAGAGAATGTATTAAAATGCCACTCGGTGTACTGGATACTTGTCATGTCTTCCATTTTCAGTTCACTAGAAAGAAAAAATGCTTACCTGTTTAAATGTGTCTCCATATATGGTACACTATAGAGATGGTTTGCTTTTTTCTATGTGAAATGTTATGATTTTAAATGCCTTTCTGGGTACTTTCAGAGATGGCAACAAATCTAAGCCAAGATTCTATGAAAGGCCACATTCATTCCTTAGTCCACCTGCCTTTAGATAATTTTGAGAACAACCTATTAAATTCTCAATTCAGTTGATTGGCAATTAAGGGTTTGGTACTCCTGGTCCTCTGGGCTTAACCTCAAAACGTAGATGCTGTCATTCCTAGAATGATCAGAACTGGACGAGTCGGGTACATGGGGCCTGGGTGGTCCTCTTGTCTGAATTTTCCTTAGATGAAGAGCCTGAGGCTCAGAGAGTTGATAGTAGTTCATGTACACACAGCAGGCTGGTGGCAGGAATGACACTTGAATCTCAAATTCCAGTCTTACTTTTTTTTTCCTGTTACATCTCATTATATCCTATACTCCTGTAGAAAACACAGACTTTATTTACCTTGTGTGAATACCTTAAACCACCATATCCCAACTTTGTTATTTGCCCTTGTCCACATTCACTAGGACAATGAGTAGAGCCCTTTGAGCATTAAATGTGATCTATTCCATCTTTAGGAAGAAAAGTCCACTACTAGCTCAGAAATACAGACTGGTGGTTTATGGGTCATGACTCAGGAGTCAGGGCTCCACCACTAATTGTGTGGATTAATTAACTGGTTAATGAACTTTTACGGGCTTTCCCCGATTATGAAATAAGAGGGTCGGACCAGTGGCCTGCCATGTACTCTCCAGCTCTTGTATTCCATGTTTCTGTGAATGCTACTTGTCAGTCCCCATTATCTTGTCCTTAAGGTGCATTTGGAACATATAATACTTTTAGGTCTTGATCAAATGAGATCATGTGTTTTAGTAGCCTTGTCAATTTTGCTACCTTATTTTTCCCATGTTGCTTTTTTTTTTTTTTTAAGATTTTATTTATTTTTGGCAGAAAGAGAGAGTGTATAAGCAGGGGGAGCGGCAGGCAGAGGGAGAGGGAGAAGCAGGCTCCCTGCTCAGCAGGGAGCCCAATGTGGGTCTTGACCCCAGGACCCTGGGATCATGACCTGAGCCGAAGGCAGACACTTAACCGTCTGAGCCACCCAGGTGCCCTCCCATGTTGCTTTCACTTAGGACCCTAATCCTCTAATATTCTGTTCTTTTCTTCCACTAAATATACAGTGACCTGTCATTCTGCTCTGGTGAGTCTAGCCTACTTTCTGTTTTTGTTTTCAGTGGGAAAGGATTGTTGCTAAAATGAGCAGAGGAGGAAATTTCCCAGGTGGGTTCTTCAGAGTCCCAGGGATCTTCCAAGGGTTGCCGTGGTTAGGACTTCATGACTGCTTTAACCAGAGGTTGGTGTCTGGTGCACAGGGAACTCCTGGGGTGCCTGGTTTGAGAGCAGAACCCACAATAGATGCTTAGGACTAGACACTTCCCAACAGACTCAAACAGACTCTCTTAAGAGTCTTAGAATCAGAAGCAATGAGGCTGTAGAAGCTATGAAGTAGAAGAACAGTTAGTCAGAAAGGAAGGAAAATGAATGGAGATAGATAGTAGCTGAGCTACAGTAATAGTGGGCTCAACTAGAGCCGGAATAAATAAACAAGGCTGAGGCGAGGACCAGATGACCTGATGACCAGAGCTCTTATTGTATCCTGAGGGCATCAGAAGCTCTTGTTGCATGCTATACCATGTTCTAATTCTCTGTGAGACCTGGTCAGCTAACAGCTGTTTCTTGTAGCTCCAGAGTTCTCCACTATCTTTCCCAAAATTTCCATCTCCTAAAGAACCCCGGATAGTCCTCTGTACCTTGCCATTTGAAAGAGCCTAAAGAATATGGCGTCGTTGTCATAGTGCCTGCATGCCGCATCGGGCCATCATACAGAAAGCACTCAGCAGTGTTGGCTGGATGCCACCCTGAGATGTACGGAATGACTTTAGAAGTGACTGAGTCCACGTCAGGCTGGTGAAAGAGTAGTTCTGTACAAGGATCAAAGTGTATCCAAAGCTATCTGAAAACTTTTGGGCCGAAGCACAGCGAAGCCTTGCGAGTAGGTGAAGGAAGAAGTGGTTTATGCAGCAAGATGACTAGTAAGTTCCCCTACCCAAAGTATTTTTCCCTCCAGTTTGCCCACACTGCCTAAAATTGATGCTGGGAGATGAACTTCTTCAGTGGAAGTCATTCTGTCTGCAAGCACCCACTTGTAAAGTACTTCTGTTCAAAGGGAGGATTAACATGCAAAGCTGTTATCAGTATTTCCCACCTTAGTGTGCATTCATTCAGAAAACCCCCTCCTTGCAGTCTGTTGTCTTCAGGGACTGAGGAAATGGGACTTTCCATGGTCACAGGAGGTAGAAAGGGGACATTTTCAGAGCAAAGAGCACTGCTGAAGGAAAGTATGGTGACCGTGTGGACAAAATAAATTCTGGCTAGTCTTGGTGAAAGAAACAGTAAGGATGAAGCCAGATGTCAAATACCTCCAGGCCTCACTCTGGATGACCCCAATGGCCAAATATAATACACAAAGACAATCTTCCAGGATGTATGTTGTAGGACAAAGATTATAGGCTTTGGAATAAGAGGATCTGAGCCCTGAGTCTGTTCTCTGCTGCTTGTTTATCATACATAGAACTTGCGGTTTCTGGGCTTCAGTTTCCCCGTCCATAAAATGGGACATAATAATAATATATAATTCTTCAGAGGGAGGTGGTAAGGACCGACGGAGAGGATGGAGGTCAAATGACCGATAATTGCAGACTGCATCTGTTCCTAAGTAGTTCAACAGTAGTAGCTGAAGGAGAGGGAATAATTAAGGATTGTTTAAGCTGAGGGTAGACCCTTCCGGCTGCTAAGTCCCCCCCCCCCCCCCCGGCCCCACTCTGGCTGGGCCTTAGAAGAAGTACATGGATTGTCTTTTTTCCTGCCCCACACTGCTGTGGTGGTTACTCATCACTTGCAAACATTTTTTTTCCCATCTTTTTCTCAGTAGCAATCACTTTTTTACTCCTTACTGGTCTTGCTTTTCTGTAATTAGTTCTGAAATTGACCTTAATAGTAGCCCATTAGATTATCTCCTTGTCCCCTTGCTTTTCTCTTATAAATGTCTTCTAACAGATAGGTATGACAGTTAAGAAGTATTGGTCACAAACTATAAAAAACTTGAATCAAGCTAGTTTAAGTAATATAGGGAATTTAATGGTTTATATTACTAAATGGTCCAGAGATAGATCTTCAGGCAAAGCTTGATCCAGCAGTAAAATGATGACATCTGGGACCTAGTTTTTTTCAGCTTCTCTATCCTGCCCTCTGTGGTATTTGCTTTTTTTAGGCAAATGGGTTCGCCCTCATTATGACCCTAAGGTGACTGCCAACTGCTTCAGTGTGTCTTGTCCATCAGGAAAAAGTGACTAATGTTTTCCCAGCAAAAGCCTCAAGATTCACTTTGATTGGATAAATGTAGGTCACATGCCTCTGAACAAATCTCTGTGGCTAGGAGAGATAATGCATTGAATAGCTTAACCTAAGTCACATCCTCTATTCCTGGGACTGAAGTAGATTAAGTTCTTCCAGAGTGTCATGGATCCCAAAATAGTTTCTGGGCTGATAAGAGAGTGAACAGGGAAAAAGAGATGCTGGGGAGGACACTAACCAAAGACCACTGCAACAGTTTAAAAAAAGAGGCCATCCTTCTGAAAAGCTGCAGTGGCCATGTGCTTAATGATTTTTCCATTTGAGAACTAGAGAACATGCTGTTAAACCAAATTTGATGTTTCCAGTGTAATATGGATTTACTTTCATCAATAGGCATGAAAAATAATCATTAACCTTTGAATTTTGTGATTTTATAAAGCACTGACTTCTATCCTTCAGTGCTCTCATGAGGGAAGCTTTTGTTGATGCATTTTGGCCATTGCCAACATGCTCTAAATTGAAACAGAGAGTGTATTTTTTTCCTTCTAGTGTAAAATCGAATAAGCTACAGCACTCTGCAGGAAGTCAGTCTAGCCACAGCAGATCTGTACTTGTTTTTGTGAGAGAGGATGGGAAGAATGAATATCTGCCCTGTGGCATCAATTTCCTGCTTAATGTTCTCCAAAAGGTATTTGGAAAATGCCCAGCAACACAGATGTACATAAATACCATACATAACTTGTTTTCGTGAGTGGAAAGAGGAGTCTGTACAATTATGACAAGGCTGGCTTACCCTCACCTGCTGGTAGCTGGTGAATCCCTCTACCTTTAACTTAGTGATTTGGAGAATGGATCATTCCAGAGTGTGGCATTAAGGACAAGTCGTGTAGAAATAGCATGGCATTTAGCGTCTGAGCCCAAGCTCTTACTCATTTAAGGCTACTTTCCTCCCAAAGTTGGCTAGTGCCTGCTGGAGGTTGCCTTCAGGTCGCCTGTAAGGAGCAAATACTTACCAGGACGGGTTTCTAAGTAAACGAACAAATAAAAAATAACCCCCCAAAACAGAAACCCATCTGTAAGATCTGCAGACAGAAATTTGTTTTCAAACCACAGAAAAACTATGCACATACCACGCAGCATCTCTCAAGGTGTGGACAGACGTGTTCTCATTTCTGTAGATCACATTACCCCAGACCACTTGCACACCATTTTTGGACATCTTCTTTAAAAGGTTATGGCTTAGTTGGAGAACCAAACTCATTTTTTTAGCGACTAACCTCTAGGGCTACTACATGAATTAAGAACTTGACATAGAAAAGAAGATTCAGACTCACGAATCCATTCTCTAACTTACTCATCTTCTGAGCCATTTCCCTGCATAACACAAGATGAGAAATAATAGTTACGATCTGTTATACCTACTAAGGTGCTTAAGAAGGAATGTGCAAGAAAGGTCTTTATATGTCTCAGAGCTGATCTTCATAACACCCCACAAGTTGTCCATATCTCCCTATCTTATAGATGAAGAAACTGGACATAGAGAAGATGAATACAGCCCAAGGCCACCTGAGAAGCTGGTGGAGCCACCATTTGAGCCCATATCTGGCTGGCCCTAAGGTCCATGCTCTTTTTTCAAATTTAGAAATTATTAATTTAGGATTCATGATAGGCTTCAGAAGATTCATAAGAGCCTAAAATGGAATGCAGGTATGTAAGTATGTTCATATATGCTTTTTTTTTTTTTTTTTTCCTGGGGAGAGGATCTAAAACTTCCATCAGATTTATCAGCTGTATTTCCACAGCCTGGCACAGTCTGGAATACAGTAGAAAAATCATAAATACTGGTTCAGTAAACAATATGGGCCCAGAAGAGGATCAGTACCACTGATTTTATTACACGCCTCTGTATCACTATAGCTTGTCCTAGTATCTGTCCTATGTTTAATGGATTTGAATTTCCAGTACAAATGGCTTTGTTTTGGACACATATATCATTCTTTTAAAAAGTTAAAGATGCATAATTTAGTTGAGAATTCATTTGAAACTAGTTATATAAAAATATTAAACAATTTGAGATGGTATTGTCTAGGGAGATGCTTTTTCTTTTTTTTTTCTTTTTTTTAAAGATTTTATTTATTTATTTAACAGAGAGATAGCGAGAGCAGGAACACAAGCAGGGGGAGTGGGAGAGGGAGAAGCAGGCTTCCTGCCAAGCAGGGAGCCCGATGCGGGACTCGATCCCAGGACCCTGGGATCATGACCTGAGCCGAAGGCAGACGCTTAACGACCAAGCCACCCAGGCGCCCAGGAGATGCTTTTTCTTAAATAGAGCACATTAATGCAAAGGACTGGAAACTAGACCACCAAAGAACAGAAATATAACGTGAGCTACAAATGCAAGTCACAAATTTTAATTTTAATCTTCCTAGTAGCCACATTAAAAAAGAATTTTTTAAAAGAGCAAGTAAAATTAATTTTAATCATATATTTTATTTAACTCAGTATGTCCCATATATTCTCATTTTGACCTGCAAGCAATATTGAAAGCTGTTAATGAGATATTTTACATTCTTTTTTCCACACTAGGTCTTGGAAATCCAGTGTGTAATTTTACACTTCCTTCAGACTGGCTTTATTGCTTCTGCTCAGGGGCCATGCTGGCTCCTTGCTGCTCTATGGGGTGGTACACACAGGGACTCAGCTGTTTGAAAAAAGGCAATGCTGGTGAAGCCTAGAGAAGAGGGGGAAGAGAGTACAGCAGGCTTGGGCATGTGGGGAGACACCTCGATAATCCAAGACCCAGTGACGTTGGGTTAGGCCGCCAGCTCATATTGCCAAAATTGTAGCTTTGTAGGTGATTATTAAGACAGGCTCTAGAAAACAGTGGAAGAGTCAGCATTTCAGCATCTCCATACCCACAGTCACCTTCTTTTCTTGGTAACCGAGGTGCAAACTTAGGGCATACATGTAGGGGAAGATGTGATGCAGAGTGACTAAAGTTACACCCAGTAATTATAATAATTTTGTTCTTTTAACCACACCTAGAGCAAAGGATCTGTGTTTTATAGCGCAGAGCTTAGGCAGTCTCTGGCCCCCTGGGGGAGAAAAGCAAAGCAGAGGTCCTGGAGTTGCATTCCTCCCTTTTACAGATACAGGAAGGAGTCTGCCGAGTGCCTGAGGTCATAGGCTGCAAGAACAGACAAAGCCATAAAAGAGCCCAGGAAACTGCTCTGCACCCAGTCCAGGCTTCACTTGGTCCTTTCTGTGCTTTCTTGAGGCCATACCAAGGCTTTTCCCCAGGGCATTGTCCTACCCTCCTCTCTGGCCTGCCTCCTCCAAGCCCTGAGATTGAACACACTTAAAACACCTTCTGCTTCTAGGCAGAGCAGCTCTGTGATCTACAGACATGACTAAGAAATATCTTGTTGATGTAAAGTATCTTGCAAAATTACATTTCTTCTTCTAAATTTTTTAGTGATTCAACATGACAAACGTATGATTGTCATTCTCCAAAAGATACTGCTAATCCATTTGGGAGCTCACAGTTTGGTTAGAGCGGTTGCCACGTCTAGATTCCCAAGAATTGAGCAGTAATCTGAATCCATATATAGCATGGTTTCCTTTTATCCCCAGGTCTTAAGTTAAAAGCATTTGTTTTAGGCAAATGGTAGAGGATGTTTTAAATTTCAAAGAAAAAAAATACAACAACATGCGTAAAGACATATACCACTGGAAAATGGAGATACTGTTTATTTGGGACCCTCAACAGCTCCTAATAAATTACAAAACATTGACAAAACAAGTTCAAATTGTCAGAATAGAATGAAATCTATTGCTGGGTGAGGTGCCAACGTGGTTGAACAAAATCTTTCCACCACCATGTTATCCCCACTGTTGTTAAAACCACCATCAATATGCTCCTTCCATTAACCTTCAGGTAGTCAGGGAAAGGACCCAGGGAACCAATGTTTTATGAGTAATTTCCCCTGTACTCAGGGCCATGTCCTCCCACAGTTACTGGGTCATGGGATGGTATAAAGTGGCAAGTGCAGCATTTGTAAACCATTCCACAATCCAAACAATTTCTCTCTCCTCTATAATGATGCGAAGTTATTTGCTGAGGTAGACATCGACTGGCCTAATAGAAGAGTCTAAGAAAGCAATTAACTAGGTGGGTGAAAATACAAGTCAGAGATGGCTGTGACTGAACACCCTTGGGGAGTAATGAGACAGGA
Source organism: Mirounga leonina (assembly GCF_011800145.1). Classification (NCBI taxonomy): domain Eukaryota; kingdom Metazoa; phylum Chordata; class Mammalia; order Carnivora; family Phocidae; genus Mirounga; species Mirounga leonina. The sequence continues at coordinate 50,248,127 of NW_023270268.1, forward strand.
ATTCTTGGGACTTAATTCATAAAGAAGAGCATTAGAGTGTGGAGGAGTGGATGGGGAGGCGATGACTCATGTTCCTGCATAGGGTGCAACCTCAAAATAGTGACACTGATCCTACAAAGTGTGAATGAAAACCAGTCTCAGAATCGCAGTCACTACTCATGGATGATTGTTGACTCTACTTTCAAAGATTAATTCCTAAGATTGCTTTTGTAGAAGAAGAGTGCTCTGCTCACAGTTTATGAGCAGAAACAGGAGGTTGGTTCCTCAACATGTGTGATCTAGAGCAAGATTCTTAATTGCCGGAGCCTCAGTGGCTTTCTCTGCAAAATGGGGATAATGCAGTATAAATTAGAAAATGCATGATTCGTTACATAGGACCTTCGACACACATTAGGAGAGATGATAATGTAGACTTTGTTTACTAAGAGAATGCTTGCTTTATCTCTATGAATCTCCCCTTCATCCCCAGGAAATAGGTACTATTTTCACCCCCATTTTATAAGTGAGGTTAAGATCACACAGTTTGCAGAAAGACTTCTACTTTATTTCTCACTGTTGTGCACAACTAGATTTCTTTAATATGTAAACTGTATTATTTGCAATGGTTTAGACACCAATGGAAGATGAAGATCATTCAGACCCAAAATATAAATCCATAGAGAAAAATTCACTAATCCGGAAAACTGAGCCATTTCAAAGGACATGCAGCCTTATTACTTTCAAGTACATACAGTAACCAGAGAAATGAGTAATAAGTGCCGGCCGTTCAGGCCCAGATTCAGTAAATAGATAAAAATGATTAGCTTATCTAAGAAGTTCTGGTTTTGCCTACACTTTGAATAGAGTGTTTTATAAATGAAAGAAATCTCAAGTGTCGGAAAACAAATTATTTTCTTTGGTAAGTAAACGCTTCCTTTCAAATATTATTTATACTATTCATTTACTTACTAAGGCACTTTTTCTCATATATAATACAAAAGTACACTTCAGCTCAGTCCCTGCACACATTATAAAAACCTTAGAGATTAAAACTGTCTATATTAAATGTTAAAATATTTTAATCAGATTAATGTATTTACCCTTTAATTCTTTAGAATATAATGATCCAAAGAAATGTAAATTTTTAAATGTTTTTCAAGTATTACAGTTATCCAGACTTCATAACAAAGATTTATTCTGGTATTAATATGAATGGCATAATTATCAGCTATGTCCTCTGTTAATGTAGAAAGTGTTTGCGGAATGCACTCTTTCCCCACACGAAATATTTATGTCATTTATGAGTATGCTTTATAGTAGAAAATGGAAAAATGGGGAAGAAAGTGTTCAGACTATAGTCTTTGAGAACAGTGGTACTGGATCTGCCCTGGGTTATAGACCTGGGACTTCCATTCACTTTGGCGTACCCGGCAGGGCCCAGACTGGGCGGGGAAATCTTTTAGCTACTGCTGTGAATCCATGGAAAATATTTTAGTGTGATGTATTCTCCTTAAAAGTTAACAAATTGTTACAAGAAGCATAATGGGATTTATTAAATATGGTAGTCCTGAACCATGCCAAATAGTTCATGGTTTTGTGGGAATATAGCAAAGGTAGTTATTGGTATTTTAATAAATGAGGGTCTCAGCAAGTTCCAGCTGTTGAACATACAATCATTACTTAGGAGTACAAATAGCAATATTTTTCTATCTCCAGAGTACATTCTGCTCCTGATACGCCTGCATAACTACAATGAACCATTAGTGGGAGTTACACACAGAGGAAAGAGACTGAGGAACTACATTTCTTTTCTGCTGCCCAAACGAAATTTCATCTGGTTGGTATCTGTCCAGAGTTAAATTTTCCATCTCACACAAACTCTGTCATTATTTGAATTCCATTGTGATAGGAGTCTTTCTTTATAAAAGCCAGCCAAACAGTACATTTTTAATTAGGTGGAATCTGGTTTTGCCACATATTTGTGTGTAACTAAATTAATGTTCAACAAATGACTTTTAAGCATCTGCTTTATGCCTAGCATTATAACCTGCAAAAGCAGAAGAAAAGCACCTGACACTGCCCTTCCAGAATTTAAGTCTGGGTAGAGAGGTAAGATATATTTATCCAGAATCATAAATATGTAGAGTTAGAAGGGATCCAGAAATGATACAGTCTTGAGGTTATATATTCAAACTCCAACAGAGAATTAACATAAGTGAAGTGTTCAGGCTACTTGGGCACCATGTCACATCAGAGGGTCCCCACCCCATGTTAAAAGGCAATTGCTGGGGTGCCTGGGTGGCTCAGTTGATTGAGTGTCTGACTCTTGGTGTCAGCTCAGTGGTGATCTCATGGGTTGTGGGATGGAGCCCTGCATCGGGCTCTACACTCAGCCAGGAGTTTGCTTAAAGATTCTCTCCCTCTGCCCCTCACCCCACTTACGTGCGCACATGTTCTCTCTCTCTCTCAAATATATAAATAAATCTTAAAAGACAATTGTTTTCCTTCTCAGTGGATTTTTTTTTAAAGATTTTATTTATTTATTTGAGAGAGAGAGAGAGCTCGCTCGTGAGCACGAGCAGGGTGGAGGGACAGAGGGAGAGAGAGAAGCAGACTCCCTAAGTGACCAACCCACCCAGGCGTCCCTTTTCAGTGGATTTGCCACCATGCAGAAATGTAGGTCTCTTGTTGCCTGATCTATTGATTTTTTTTTTCAGAGAAGGTAGAATTCCAAGCTTTCCAAAAATTTCCCAATTTTTAAACATTGCTGACTAATTTGAGTTTTGCTAAGGCCAAATGAAACACATCTGTGGGCCTTATATATATATATGCTGGCATTTTGCAACCTATGGTCTAGACTAACTCTTCCATAATGAGCGGATATGGGAAATGGCCTCTCCGCAGTCTGGAATTTTTCTCCAGGACTCCCAATCCAGTCATTTGTCATTTAACTGCACCTTCTGTTAACAAGAAAACAATTAGGTGACTTAGAAAGAAAAAAAAGATGTAGTTATAAGGCCATATGTTAATTTTTTTTTTAAGTACAAGATAATATCATGAACAAGATGGGGCGAATCTTATGGGGAGAGGAAGTAAAAGAGTACTCATAGTAGGAAGAATTCGAGAAGGTTTTACAAGTGGCATTTGAGCTAGATTTTGAAGGAAGTGACTAATACAAGTTGATAAAAGATAACAGTAAAGGGAATTAGGTAGAGGAGAACAGAATGAAGAAAACATATAACCAAGAATTTGCAAATGGACATGTAAGACAACATAGAGAATGGCTTGGCTTAATCAGGGAGTAAAAATTATGTCACTATAATTTACTCAGCAAATATGTCCTGGGCTCTAACTGTGTGCCAGGCACTATTCTAGGCCCTGTAGATAAAGCAGTGAACAAGAGAGCCAGTCTGGGTTCTTGTGAACTCTTTTTTTCCCAGTGGCACAATAAAAAACAAGTGAACAATAATATAAAGTACTATGAATGAAATAAAACCAGAAGATGTGCCAGCAGCATCTGTGAATGCACATTAAGCCTGATAATCAGGGAAGACCTCTCTGAGCAGAGAGCGTTTACAATGAGTCCCAAGGGATGAGAAGAAGCCGTCATGCAATGATTTGGGCTAAGACAGAGGAGAAAGCTAGTGTAGTGGGCCTTGGGTGGAAAGGAACAGAAAGAAATGTGAGCTATGGCAAGGATGATAGGAGAAAAGATCAGAAAGATTGGCAGACACTTATTAGCCTTTGCTAAGGAGTCTGGAGTGAAATGAGGCTTTCCATAGGGAAGCTGCATAATTTGATTATATAGAGACCATTTCTGATAAGAAAGCATAATTTCATAAGAAAAGGAGGTAGATAATGGAAGTTCTTGAATGAAAGCTGGTGGAACACAGTTAATCTTGGGGGAATGCTGTAGATTTCAGTGGGCAGAAGAACAGGGGCAAAAATGGTGGATGAGCATCTATTTTGTCTGCTGAGTGCAGATGGGTTGAGATCAGGAGCTCTGGGTAATGGCTATTGTATAAGTCCAGGTATAAGGGAGGATTAGGATTCAGTCGGGAATAATGGAAGTGAGGGGAGGAAAATGAGTATCATGGACACGAAATAGAATGAATTGATATAAGTCAAAACAACCAGGAGAGGAAAACTGTTGTGAGGATCTCCTAAGTTTTAGAGTTGCAGGCCATTTTGGAAGCAGCCTTGATAACTAAGATAGGAGAAAATTTATCAAGATTGTAACTCTTACTGGATCATAAGATATATATTATAAGCAATTAGAAATACAAAATTAGAGACGCCTTGGAAGTGATAGTTGAGGGCAGGAGAGAGGTTTGGAACTATTCTTTGTATCAATAGAAATTGAGGAGAACAGAGAGAACTTTCCTAGAAAGTAATGTAAAGAAGAGAATCAGGTCAAAAAACTAAACCCTGATTATATCCACAGCAAGGCTGAAGCACAAGGGAACTAGGTGTTTGCTCTGTTTTGCCTTTTTTGGTGTTGTTGTTAAGATTTATTTATTTATGTTAGAGAGAGAGCACGCACGCGCACACACACACACACACACATGCACTTGAGCAGGGGGACGGGCATAGGGAGAGGGAGAGGATCTCAAGCAGACTCCCACTGAGCATGGAGCCCAGGGGTGGAGGGGGGAAGGTGGGGTGGGGGGAGCCTGGCTCTATCTCAAGACCCTTAGATCATGACCTGCGCCAAAATCAAGAGCCAGCTGCTTATCTGACTGAGCTGCCCAGGTGCTCCTACTCTGTTCTGCTTTTCAAATTGATCTGTTAATCAAGGGAAAAAGAACATAGCCCCTTTGTCAGCTCAAGTTTAGAAAAAAATACTTGTTAGAAGCAGGAAGTTATTCTATATCAATGTGATAAATACTAATATGTTTTACTATAACAAAGTTGTTATTTGAAGCAAAATTTAAAGAAACATAGATCTTGACTTACTTGGAAGGCTTTTAATTTTTACTTACTATTGATGATCACTTAATATTTGAATGTAAACCTGAGGGTTTTCCTAGAATCTGCAACTTTTCTATGTAGTCTAGAAAGGTTGATGGTCTTGAACTTGAAAGCTCTGAGTCTCTGGGGCTCCTGGGTGCCTCAGTTGTTAAGCATCTGCCTTCGGCTCAGGTCATGGTCCCAGGGTCCTGGGATCGAGCCCCGCATCAGGCTCCCTGCTCAGTGGGAAGCCTGCATCTCCCTCTCCCCACCCCCCTTGTATTCCCTCTCTTGCTCTGTCTCTCTCTGTCAAATAAATAAATAAAATCTTAAAAAAAAAAAAAAAAAAAGAAAGCCGAGTCTCAAAACAAAACAGAACCAAATTTCAGGCAGACTTTTAAACCAACTCTTTACTCTTTATGTAGCAAAGCATTAATTTTATCTTTCAACAAAAATTTTAAAAAACTTTTCATAGCCACAATTATTTATTAGTGCCTGTACAAAGAATGAAGACATGGTCTCTGCTTTCATGAAGCTTACAATTTCATCAACAAAAATAGAATTTGATAACATCTACAATAGTAGAAGAATAACTATTTTAGCAGAGTACTGAGTGGGGGTTAGAGAATAGGCATTTGATTGTTTTGTGGGAGACCCTTGGCCAATGTCATTTCCTTTTAAAAAGAAGAATCAAGCTGAGTGTAGAGGAAAAGATCAGGGACCAAATTTGCTATTCAAAATGCCAAACTGTACTTTCCTCAAGGAAATTCTGAGAAAGTTAGGCCACTTAGGAAAAATCAAAATGGTTTCTTTCAATTATTTTAAAAATGCTTCCAAATTTGTTTGTTGTTTTGATTTTGAGGAAAATCACTATTACTTTTGTAAACATTAAACATGTACATCAATGATCATCATGAAAAATCAAATAATGCACACAGTACAAATATGAACATGAAAAAAATTATCACATTTTCCACCAGTTATAGTGATATCATTATTAAGAGTCGAAAACAAGATCTGGATGCTTTCTCTGAATATAGACACAGAAGGATAGATAGAACAGTAAAAAAGGAGAAGGGAAATAGAGAAATACTTTTATAAAAGTCAAATTCTGTATTGCTATCTGTAATAAAATATATTACATTTAACTGTATCTGAATTTCAATAGAAAATGAAAAAGGCAAAAATAAAAAAAAAGTTGGATTAAAGTATCAGAAAACACCTGAAGCCATTGGACTTTGGCCTCTAGCGTCATGCTACTGTATACTAGGTATACTAATCTTCGGGATGTAGTAGACACTTATTAGCTTTATTTATGTTACGTTAAGATAAATGTTTAACACTTCATTTGATTTGTTACTCTTATTAACCTTCCATGTTTAATCCAATTCACTTATAATAGAGGAGACAGCTTTCTATCATGAGGACATATTTTCTATTGATATATATGCTAAAAAGTAACAAAGATAATGTAGGATAGGCAGTCCTCTGCATGGCTCTGATACGCATGAATTTTAGTTACTACACTGTAGTTAAGTAACACAAGTGCCCCAATAACACAGTTCAAATGTTAGTTACCATGCTCTATGGTATCTTTACTGTATTTGCATAAAGTACAAACTTTGCTCCTAGCACTTCAGCATACAAATCACTATGTAAATAACAGATGTGAATCATGATCCATGACCAATCACTTCCTTGAAAGTCTGTAGGGCCACCTCGCATCTGTTATTCAGTTCACCCACAGATAGCAAAGTGTGCCGTTGTCTTCTTGTCTCCCAGGGATAAACCTCTGTGACATTTTACAGAAAGAGTTAATCAAAGGAGTGAATTGACCAACCAAGAGGGAAGTGCAGCAAAGAAATGAAAGGAGATACACTGGAAGTAAAATCTGAATGTAATGTAAATGGAGTTCTCGAAGACATTGCTGGCCAGCGCGGTGTGAGCCCCTCTAGGTGGGCAGCCAGGCACTCAGCAAAGCCAACTGACTGACATCAGTGGGGAAAGAGGCAGTGATGAAAAGGATGACCATGTCCCAGAGGAAGTGACTACAGGAAAATACTTCACATTAAATAAACCCTTGGAGGTATTTCATGACACTGAACGTGCAAAGGAGAAAGTGTTGGAAGCTAATCCAGAGTTAGGAAGGAATAGGACAATTTTGCCAAGGCATCAGAAAGATGTATAGAAAGTTATATAAGGAGAAGAAAGCAAGTACTGTTGAAACCCTTATTGATGTTTTTTCACAAGGAAGTAAAATACTTTCATTCTCAGTGTTTTTAATGTTTTAAATTCTAGTTTACTGAACGTCAGTTTTTACTATTTTTTTCATTTCCCAATACATTGATAACTGACCTTAAGAGAGTTTTTAATGTTTTCTACAAAAGTTTTTAAAGATCTTGGAATAATCATAATTTTCTTTATTGATTATTAAGATTACTTTGCATGGCTTTAGCTTACATAGGTCATTTTTATGATGCACATTGCCCTGGAAATGAGGTCTGCCTGTACTTAATTATATCAGGCAGATTAGCACTGACATATATTTTGTGTATTTTGACTCCAACTGGATTTTCAGTTGCTTAATTACAGAAATAAGGCAAAGCAAACCCTTTACTTCTCTACATTGCCTACTCCACCTAGCATAGCATTGAATGTCTGGTAAATGCTTGAATAGTACTTATTGGTTCACTACTTATGTAGAATGATAGGGTTTTTATAAAGTGTCAAGTCATAATAATAAATGTTATTCCTTTCTTTAGAATGTAAGCTTTCCCCATTTTACTTTCCACTGTTAGGGTAACAAAGTATGACTCCCAGGTTATATCCCACTGTCTTCAGGGTGCTTTGTTCCTTTGGACGATGATGCAAATAGTGGCCTGTGGATTTGTCTTGTGCACAACCTGTACAATCCTACAGGCAGCCCTGATGCCCACCCATAGTGCCTAAAACAATGTCTCCCATGCCAAAGACACATGATAAATATTTATTGAATTAATGTAATTCATAATAATTACTAGGACCGTGCACTGCATGTTATTTTGTACCAGATGTTTTATGTACATTATTTTATCTCATTTTATCGTTACAACAATCCTCTGGCCCCATTTTATAGGTGACAAAAGCTTGGCTTGGAGATTAAGTGACTCAGCCAGCAAGGGCATGCTAGAGCCAGAATTGGAATCCAAGGTTGTTTGACCCTCCTGTGTGGTCACCAGTGTGATAATAAACTGACATCAGTGACACCAAGTGATGTGCAAATGGATTAGAGACAAAAAGATGATGCAGTTAAAAATCTCTTCAAATTCATTTCCTGTCACAGGCCTACTCTGACAAGAGGAGTACTTCCCATCAATTTACTTTTGTATTACTTTACATTTATAATTTCCCTCATGATATTCTCTTTTTTAACACCAATTTTTAAAAAGAATCCCCCAAAAAGCATTTCCCATAATATTACCTTAAACTAGAAATGGCCCCAAATCATATTATTATTATTTAAAACAATCTACATTTACAAGCCACTTCATGAAGCTATCTTGGTATATAAAAGAACGTGCGTGTGAGCGTATGTGTGTAACACCTCTTCCATTTTAAGAAGTTTATGTTTTGTTTTTTTTTTAAAGATTTTGTTTATTTATTTGACAGAGAGAGAGAGAGGGAACACAAGCAGGGGGAACAGCAGAGGGAGAGGGAGAAGCAGGCTTCCCGCAGAGCAAGGAGCCCGATGCGGGGCTCGATCCCAGGACCCCGGGATCATGACCTGAGCCGAAGGCAGACGCTTAACCGACTGAGCCACCCAGGCGCCCCAAGAAGTTTATGTTTTAAAAAATCATTTGGTTTTCTGCTTTGGCATTTCCCTACGCTAACACTTTATTAGTACTTCTTGGCTAATAAACTATGGATCTCAGGGGGAGAGTATCTCTGTTGCACTGCACACACTCTAAGTTTCCTACTCTAATAGCAGCACATCAGACCCACCACAGCAGACTTTTCATGAGAAAGGTCACATAGCACATGCAACCTGAAGAGGTCATCATGGCTATCAGAGGCCGCGTGCGATGTCACTGGGCAAACCCACTATTGTTAAAAGGCTGTTACCACTGTCAACTTGGCAAAGGCCTCCACTTCACACTTGTTTTCTTTCTCTTTGTATATACTAAAATACTCTTTGACTACTCTTCTCCTCAGTTAATAGATGTATATATGTTATTTGGTGGGAAGAGTTCATTTGAATCCAGCCCTGAGCAGGATATGGCTTACGATCTAATGACTCTCTGCCCCCGGTTCTCTCTGTGCCTCTGTCTGTCTTGCTTTCTCTCCCTGAACCCCACACCCCTACCCATTTTCTCTCCCCAGGATTCTCTGCTAAGACTGCTTTTTAAAAAGTTTAGGATTTGATATCTGTTCTACATGTAGACTTCTTGCTGTGTGCTCTTCCCAATGCCCTTTCCTGGTAGTTCACTTTCCCTTTCTTCAAATCTTCATACTTTTCTTCCTTTCTCTTGAAACCAGAAGATCTGTTACCTTCAATTGTATTTAACAAATGCTCAGTTAAGGTGGTAGCTTGGCCTGTGGGACTTGAAACAAATAATTCTATCAACGGTGGTCACTTAGTGAGGCTCTCCTGTTGACATTCTCTCAGATACATTGTTCTCCTTGGGGCTTAAACTATATCGCCCCTGTGCAGATTCAGTTGTTCAACAAATATTTATTGAGCACCAGCTATGTGCTGGGCCTGTAGATACAGAGACGAATAGGAAATATACTCCTCTTACCTTCACTGAGCTTACACTGTAGTGCAGAGGACATTAAACAAAACAGTAAGTAAAAGGATATGCAATAGACATTCTGATAGGTAAGTGCAACTGTAGGGAAGGAAAACTTTTTCTCTAACTCTCTTATTTCTGTAGCTAGGACTTGCAAAATCAGCTGACAAATGACAGATTAAACAAGACAAAAGCATACACATTTTATTTGATGTTAGTATCTTTACTTGGCACAGGAGACTTCACAGGAAAGAGGGGAAAACAGACTTGGGGGCTTTTATGTCATTTTAAGAAAAGGTGACAAATTGTGAAGGAGTAACTAGACAAAGGGAAGCAGTTTGGGCCTCTAGGGATGGTAACTTGTGGGAAATTGACAAGGAAATATATGAGAGAAACAAATGGAAGATAAGGATTACTTTAATAAGATCTGTTTGTGCAGGCTCATCTTGGCATCAACTCCCCATTTCCAATGATAAGATTTTTCTGTTCTTCCTGGTACCAGCAGGGCATCTTTCTCATAGGAAATTTATGCCCTGCTTTTTTAGAAAGGGGAAAGGGCAGAGAGCCCTTCCTGTATCTGCTGTGTTGCAATTGCCTTCAGCTCAAAATAATCAATATGCCAAAGCAGCATATTTGGAGGTGCATGTTCTGATCCCCTCACCAGGAAGGCAATATATGGTACTATGATGGGGTGGGCATATACTAGTTGAAGAAGAGTGGTTGTTGGGGGGGCACCTGAGTGACACAGTTGGTTAAGCATACAACTCCTGGTTTTGGCTCAGGTTATGATCTCAGGGTTGTGAGATACAGCCCCGCATTGGGCTCCGTGCTCAGTGTGGAGTCTGCTTGAGATTCTCTCTCCCTCTGCCCCTCCCCTCCCAAAATAAATAAATCTTAAAAAAAAAAAAAAAAGAGTGGTTAGGGAAAATTTTTCTTAGGAAATGCATTTGTTTGGAGAACTGACAGATGATAACTTGGACAGTCAGTTCAAGATCCCAAGAAAGAAGTTGGGGGTAGGGGGAATAGCATTGCTACCCTATGGCAGCAATGATCCAGCCTGTCCTGCTGAAGAACAGAAAGAAGGCCAGACAGAGTGCGGAGAGGAGAGGTGAGCCAGGGTGAGTGGAGGAAGCGAGGCCAGGGACTGACTAGTCAGAGTCTGGATCCTGTGGGTCCTGGGAAGGTCCTGGGAAGGAATTTGGATCTTGGGGAACCACTCGAGTACTTAATGGGAAACCACTCGAGGACCTAAACAGGAGAGTGACATAGCCAGTGTATGTATGTATGTATGTATGTATGTATGTATTTTTATTTCTTTTTTTGCTTTCCCTGGGGTAGTTTATTTTCTACTTAGGATTCAGAAATAAACCTAAAAGAACAAATACAGTAACTGCAAATGTGACCATTTATAACAGAAAACAACCACATAAGTTGAATAATCAAATGAAGGACAGCTGGTGTATTCTCATAAGGTCACTCCAAATATATGTGCAGAATGGATTTGAGGAGGTGAGATGGTAAATTCCCGAAGTCTGGTTGGGAGGCAAACCCAGTAGTCCACGAGAGGGGATGGCAGCTTGGCCTAGATGGTACCGGTAGAGGTAGGAAGAAGGGCACAGACTCACCATATGTTTGGAATTAGAACTACCAGGACTTGCTGATGAAGTCAAGTAGATAGATACAGGAGAAAGGGGGAAGGAAGGAAGGAAGGAAGGAAGGAAGGAAGGAAGGAAGGAAGGA